>NW_004955404.1:49501004-49558584 GCF_000276665.1 Chinchilla lanigera | reverse complement strand
TTATTTGTCTATTTGTTTTCCTGAGAAACTATTTTGTAGACAATAATATGTAAAATGATAACCATTGATAATTTCCTACCATTTTGTCTGTAATTTGCTAAGTCCCCCCTATTATTATGTTATCCTTCTTTTATTCTTTAAAATAAAAAAAAAAAAAAGAAATGATAGCAAAGGAGCTGATAGTGAGCAAGAGTGTTTCTACGTTAAAAGAAAAATTATTCTGTGCTATGTATGCTTTATGGGACAGGAATTTTTCTCTGTTTTGCTCACCATTGTTATTCCCAGTGTCTAAAATGAGGATCTCTAGAAGTACTAAATAAACATTTATGGAAATGATTATTAGTTAGCAAACTAGTATGTGTACTTTTGAACATCACATTTTAGTTGGAATAATAACAAATTAGACCATGTTAGAGAATGGATGGTCAGGAGAGTGAGAGAGGTGCAAACTGTATTTGAAGAAGATACAGATATTTAGCCTAAAAAATAGAACACTTGGGCTGGACAGCATAAACACTAGTTTAAAATAGTAAAATATCCAATAAACATATGCGGAATAAGAAGGCTCTGCTGTTGCTGTAAAAGAAAGGAGTACAAGTTATAAGATATATCAGTGTTTCATGAGAAAGAACTAATGTATATCATACAGCAATTTCTGATACATACTATTTTATCCCAACTGCATGAATTTGTAGCTGTATTATAAACCCATCCTCAATATTTTACATGCAAGAATGTGATTTACTTAGACTTGAAATTCTTTTTCATTATTAAGGGCTGATCACATTTCCCTGTTGTAGCTCATGATTGGACACCTGTTTTTAGAATGAAAAATCATGTTATTTTTGTTGTTACACTAAAGGCCATTAAGAAAATATGCTGAGGATATACAGTAGAAGACGTCAACAATAGTTAATACCTTTACACTAACTTCAGAGAAGTTCAACTATATCTCTATGATTTTCTGAGGGGTTCAAGTACTCTTTTTTAATTTTAAAATATTGCTTGACCTACTCCTTAGGTAGGTTTCAAAAACACAGCACTAATCAACAATACAATTAGGCTCAAATATAAAAGCAAATAAATTTGGATAACAGGATTTTTTAGATGGCACTAAAATTTCATTAAAGATAGTTCAATGTCTAGTGTGCCTGAATACAGCCTGGTGTGACTGATTTCATGAAAGTTAGGAAGATAGAGCTCCCAAGTAGCACAGAAGCAAATGAAGTGTTGCTCATCAGGAGACTATTTTTCACTGCATCTTTGTTGGACCTAAAACACTTAGTTAAAATATGGATTTATATTCTAAACTTTGAAGGACATGTTTATTATGTAATTTGAAGTGTAATTCATTAGTAAATCAAGTAGACTATATTTTAGTGAATACACACACATATACCTCATACTTTCTTTAGCTACTTCGTAGTCTGGCTTTTTTTCAAACTTCCCTTTACACTTTAAAGAATTGTTTATGTCTACCTTCATTATTCTTATTTTTTTTTTTTTTTTTTTGGTTTTTCTCCGGTACCAGGAACCGAACTCACGACCTTGCACTTGCCAGGCAGGCGCTTTTGCCACTGAGCTAAATCCCTAGCCCCTCTTTTCTTATTTCTTACTCAGTCCTTGTCTGTCTGAATCTGTCTTCTGTTCCTTGAGAGCTTGCTCAAAGGTTCTAGCAGGGGAGCGCAGTTACTTTTATACACTTCACAGAGGAATGGGCCTCCACGATTGGAGGTGGTCATCCTTTTCCACCTACTATAGCTCTGGGAGGGAGGGACACATATAGAGCATTGAGGGAGGAAGGCGACCCTTGCCTAACCAACTCTGATCTGTGGACTCAAGGTTCTTGATCAATGAAGTGGCAGATGTCACAGCCAGATGGCCCTCACATCCTTTCTTTTATTCGTGTTTCTCAAATAAAAGGATTTTCTTTATATCTCTGATAGTCAGTTCCTGGTACCAGAGAAAAAACAAAAAACAAACAAACAAACAAAAACAAACAAACAAAAAAAAAACAAAATATATCTCTGATAGATAGCTGCCTTGAAGACCAAAGGTCACACTTTACTACTTGCTATGGTTTAGCTCCAAAATGTCCCCCAAATTCTCCTGTGTAGTAACTGCATTATGAAGGTGCTATACTCATGAGATGATTAATCTACTGATGAATTCATAGTGGAGAAATAGCTGGCATGAAAGGCTGAGCGATGTTTCCACACCTCAACCAAAAACATTGGTCATAAGTGTTCAAGTGACCACTGAACGGTGATTGTTTTAGGAAGTATGGTCAAGAAGGATAAGAAAGTAAATATTGCTGAGTACAAGTAATAACTAGTACAGTTCCAAAACTGAAATCTTACATTTTATAATTTTACAATAAAAATGTCAAATTTAATTTCCAGTATTAATCATTACATACAAGACTGGATATAAATGATTATTATTGTTTTAATATTAACACTATAGGCAGTAAGCTATCTCTTCATGTATTCAAAGCTAGATAATGCCTACTATTTTCATACATACATACTTGGCCCCAACAAAATTGTGAATACAAATATAAGTACAAACCATGAACTCTGGGAAAATATTTGATTGTAGGGTTATCACTGAGATGAGTCAGAATAAGAATTTTACTACCAGCAAAATAGAAACAGAAAATAAAACTGTAAGAATAGGTCATGGACATGTGTAAGAATGTATTCCAATCTCACAGTTCAAGAAAGTATGTTCACAGCTATTCTTTCTGCAGAGCTAAGTGCCAAGATCAGTGAAAAAAAGTATTTGAAACACGAATGCAAAAGATCATTGCGGATTGGAGTGGCACTGAAAGGATTCACAGACACGAAAGGCTAAAGCTCAACCTTGAATGAAAAAGAGCTTAAACAGATGTGAAGGAGGGGAAATCGAGCTCTCAGCAAGTTGACCATCATGGACAGGAGTAGAATGGGTGAGAGCAAGGCTTCTGCATGGTAATAAGGTGAACCCATGTGTGGTAAGGAGTTTATTTGGAAGAATGTTTCATATTTTCTATTAGGTACAATGAGAAGACAAAGAAAAGTCCTTAGAATTGTGCTTCATTTAAAATGGTGGTTTTAGACACATAATGTAACATTTTTAGTGACCAGTTGTTAATACAGTGTGAATCAGAATGATTAGCACATATTGCATACTTATAATGTGTAAGGTAATATATGAAGCATTTTGCAAATATCTGTTTTCATAACCTGAGCCCTAAAATTTAGGCAATCCCATCCTTTTTTAAAATAAGGGAAGGAACCTTACAAATTTTAGGTAACTTTGCAGTAATTGTATATATCTTAAAAGAAAGGATTTGAATCCAGTTTGGCACTTGAATTCAAGTTCTTACTACCACACTATGCTAAGTGACAGAGGATTGCACACTTCCCCTTATAGTAAGTAAACTGAATTCAACAATAAATTAGTCAAACAGCGTACATTCTTTTTTATTGAGATAAGTAAATTTTATTGAGATCACAGGACTAGATGTATAAAGTTTGCAAATGATCAACATTGCTACTAATAAAGAATTTTTGTATAATTATCAAAAAGAATATGACCTAAAAAGATTGTAAATAAACATTTCTAGTATCTCTGTAAATTACTGTCTTAAACTTTAAGTAATTTGACACTACTGGGTCACATGTCACTTTTACAGGAATTCTGAAGCTATAATGATATGAATAAAAGTAATCTGTTGTTTTCATAATGTATTTATTATCCTATAGTGTTTTGTTGTTGTTTTTTGTTCATTTTCCTAGAGAAAAATCCACAAGATTTGTAGGACACACTGTCTTACATATAGATTCTATGATCAAAGATCTTGGGAGATTACAATGCAATCAGTTTTCCCTAATTCCTTTCTCTTAGGTTATCTTAGATATTTGCAGCATAGAATCTTCTAGAGGCCTATAAGTAAAGTCAGATTTTAATGGTACACAACAAAATGAATTAGCATAGAAATACAAACCAATATTAAGGAGACTTCAGAAATGAACATAGGATGACATTCAAAATGTGTGCCATTTAATATTTTGTTATTTTCCAAATACAAAACTTTGTAGTTGAAAGTCTGCCAATATTTTCCATTCTGTTTTAAGGATAAATTATTAAATTTCTGATGTGTCCAACAAAATACTAGCTTATTTAATATCTACCTTCAGCTGATGGAGCACTCTACCAGGGCTCTGTGGTGCAGAAGGGCCTAATAGCCTCATAGCCATGCCCTCGTCTTCTGCCTCAGTTCTCCCTGAGAGACAAAAGTGCCCATAATTCTTTATGGGGTGCTGTGGAAGAGGAGGTCCATATCTTTTGTAGCCATTCCCTGCTGCAAGGGACTGTAAGCCCAATTTGCTGGGGATTATGTGCTTTCTAACTATGTTAGGATGATGTGGTTTCCCAGCTGGGAGAAGAACCTGTCAGAAATAAGAAGGAGCTAATGTCTGTATAGAGAGAACAGTTGAGCTGTCTGTTCAGCAGAAGAGAGCTTGGTGAGCTTGTCAGCAGCCTATCATTGCAGCAGAACTGGAATTTTGCTTGCTAAAGAGGGATCTCAGGTCTTCCAGAGGTTCACAGAGTAGCTTTCTTCCTTCAGACCCTCAGCTATTTCAGGTGGAGCAGGTTTATTATAGAGCAGCAAATCCAGCTACCTATCTCTGCCACCTTCACTGCAGTGGTTCTGGCAGTGTCTGAGGCTCAGGTTGGGAAATCTGAGAGAGCACAGTATAGTGTGGAGGCGGAACTCTGAGGCCATAGTGCTGAGACAAGAATTCTTCCTCAGCAACTTAGTAACAGTATCTACCCTATTTAATCCTACTCTTCTTCACTTCTTTCATCTTCAAAATAGAAGGATAATAGTACTTTCTTTAGAGTACTGCGAAAACTGAATAAGTTAATTGTAAAATGATTTTAAGTGAACCTAGCCTCTAGCCTATAATATGAAATTAATTTTAACTACATACATACCTTTAAACTAAATTAAAAATTTAAAACACACACAAAGAAATAGAGTACTTATTGTAGCCTGGAAGCTTTGGAGAACTCGATTACCAGGAAGTAAGTAATGAGAACAGGTAGTCATCATAAAAGAGGGGTGACAACGGAGAAATGGAATAAAGGGTGAAGATTGTCTTGATTTGTTTGAACTGTGGGGTAGAGGTAAGCATACTTATTGAGGAGAAAAAAACACAGAAGCAAGTGTGAACCTAAATGTAAGAGAGATAGATCTTAAGGAAGGTGGCGGAGAATGAGATCAATGAATAAGTGAAATAACTGTTTATCAACAGAACCAGGGACATGTAATTGGCATGAGTTTTTTGTGGCCTATTGTCTGTAACTTGTATTTCTGTTTGGAAGCTATGACTTATATTTGGTGTTCCAAGAGAATTATTTATTGAAAAAAATCTCTTGCATTGTGGATTTTCACAAACTTCCTCTGTTAAATTGATGTTTAATCCATCTACCCACTGTTTTTTTGTGCTTGGACTGTTTTTTTTTTTTCCTGTAAACTTCATCTCTCTCACACAGATTTCTCAATTGACTATTTAGCCATTGAAACAATTTCTAAGTTTTGGAAAATTTAGCATTTTCAGAAATAGAAAATAAATACAATTAAGTTGGCACTACTTGCTGTGGGCTTATCCTCATCTCCGCAGCAGTGAGGTATCCCTGGTAACACACTGCTTGGCAATCGCAGTCACTGGAAGGCAAACCCACAGAGCTGTGACTGTGTCCACTTCATCTACCTCAGGACATTGCAATTTCAAGAGTTCGTGTGAATTTACACTTGCTTGTTTATTTGTCCTGTGTTTATTTATTTGATAATGATAACAGCCAATCATCTTTATGTAGGAAACCCTTACTAGAACATTAACAAGAGAAGGGGCGAAGACATGGGTTAAATTGTCTGAACATCAAGAATTGTCTATCTAAAGAAATATTAACTTAAGTAATCTATTGTGAATCCTAGATTCAACTACCCTGTCTGTTACGTTAAATCATTCTCCATCATGATAATATAACTTGAGAAAATATAACTACATTAAATATAGTTTATTCTCCCTATACTTAAAATAGCTAAAGTATACGACCCTGAGTCATACTTTTTTTTTTTTTTAAATAATGTGTTTTCCCTTGGGAAAAACTCCAGACATGTGCAGGTCTTCACTTTCCTTTTACAAGTTCATATATCTCATTTTCTTTTATTTTCAGGAAGATGGAAGAATGAGTTTGAAAAACAACTTTAGATTTGTTATCAAAGAGGAACTTCTGAGCTTAGCTTTGATAATTCCATTAGCCTACAGGAGATAACAAGGCAAGCCACATTCTGACCTCGTGACTTTAACCATTACTAATCATCCAAATACCATGAAAAAATTATTTCAAGATCAAAGCAAAACAAAGTAACTTCAAAGATACATGGAGAGCTCACTGTCAGAAAAAGCAGGGTCCCCAAAATGCAGCTTCCATTAGGAGGTTATAGGATGTCAGATAAACAAGACCTGGATCTGGAAGAGTTCTAAGAACATTTGTAACAATTTACCAAGTTTGGAAAGGTGTCTCAAAATCACCCTCTGCTCCATCCCACAGAAGAAATCCAAGCTTGCTTGGTAAGCTGAACAATGTTTATTCCCTTAAATAGGATAAGATAATCATATCATTTGTTATTTAATCTTGGAAATTGTATGAGGCAAGAAGGGTGCTACTAATCATTACAATTTCAAAATAATATCAATTCAGAATCTTACAGATAAATGGAGTGTATATTCACCCTGCCATGGTGCTATTTCAGAAGAGCCTCTCAAAATAAGAGTTGGTCTCACTGCTCTACATGAACATTTCTTTATTATTTATTTTTATTTTTCGTTTTGAAAACTTGTCCAGCCTCAGCCCTTTCTCCTGGTACATTCTCATTAACTAATACTAATAATCACAAGTATAAACTGTTGTGTGACTTTATGTAATGAAAACACTTCATATTAATTTCAATATACATATTACATTTCCAACGCCCACAACAAAAATTAATTTCCAAATGTTAACCTTCTGGTCATATCAAAAAAATGAATGTTTTGCATTTTATTCAATAATTTTTGGTGATTTGTCACTGGACACCATTTTATGACATTTACTAAAATGTTAAGTCTAGTTAACAACTCCAAAAACACCTCATGTATAATAATACATAACTATAAAGATGGGTTAAAATTTTAGCTATTTTAAATGTCATTTATAATTTTTTGTTATTTTTTAATTCTCTTTAATGGTTTGATCAATCTTGTATTCTTACATCTGTTATTCTGACCAACTTCTATGAAGATAAAAATATGTAATATAACAACCACTGTTAATCCTTATCATTTTGTTCTGAAACTCTGCCTCATTCTTATTGTCTTTGCTTTGTTTTGTTTTTGTCTATGTTGTTGGCATTTTGCTATTGTTCTTTTTTCCAATTATCTTCAAAATAAAAAAAACATATTCTTTCATGAACATCATGACAATGTCCAAAAAGAGAAACATCTTCCCATTTTAAACACAGTTGTCATACATTTTTGTTTTCTTTGACTGCATATTTCTGTATGACTGTGTATGTCTAGCCATTTTATAATATATTCATTGATTCATTTTTCTATAATATATATATGATTACAGTCTATATCAAAGTTATAAATTATTTGTATAATTTCATATTGTCTCACACACTATATTTATAGTTTTAATGTATTAGCCTAGTTTGGAATATGTCCTAATTTAATTAATGACTACCTGATCACTGGATATTTGGAGTAATTCTCATTTTTCACTGTTATACTGAAATGTTTTCATATGTATAGCTTTGTGACCTCTTGAAATTTTAAAATGTGTAGCCAAATGCAAGATCATGAGGCCAACTGATAAAACCTAAAAGAAGCAAAAGAAACAGCTGCCTTTGAATAAGTACATTAGCCATTAGTGTCCAGTCTGTTTAGTTATGTCCTAACTTCCTCAAATCTATTTACTGTCAAATCTAGTCACCTGTTGTTATTGCAAACATGGTAAGTATCTGACGTGGAGATGTTATAGCCTTCTGGTCTGGGTTGACTCAGTAGAAATGAATTTATATAGAGCAAAGTATAGGTAAAATGGAAAGGTGAGCAAATGAAAAGTAACAGTATTATTTGAGCATAAAGTATGTGCCACATTTTAACCACAGTTAACCATTAAGTAATGTTCAGCCATTTCTACCCAAAATTATTGAAAGTGTTTAGCAGTATTCAATACCTTTCTCAGTAATGAAGGATGAAAGAATCATCACTACTCCTTATACAAATGTTACCAAGAAAACAAAACATGTGCTCAAAATATATGGTCATTAAAGTCTGACCTTTTAAGAACAGTTACACTGGAAAAGCACTGGAACTTTTATGAAATTTGTATCATACATTCGAATGAGAATTAAAGATATTGGGGCTGGGGATTTAGCTCAGCTGCAAAAGTGCCTGCCTGGCAAGCGCAAGGTCGTGAGTTCGGTTCCCGGTACCGGAAAAAAAAAAAAAAAAAAAAAAAAAAAAAAAAAAAAAAAAAAAAGAGAATTAAAGATGTTACTTTGATTTTCAAAGCGTAGGAAGAATAGAACCCATACTAACGATACTAATATAAAACCATTCCTAGGGGCTGGGGATTTAGCTCAGCGGCAAAAGCGCCTGCCTGGCAAGCGCAAGGTCGTGAGTTCGGTTCCTGGTACCGGAGAAAAACAAACAAACAAAAAAAAAACAAAACAAACAAACAAAAAAAACCATTCCTAAATTGTTTTAACATTAGAAGTAGACAAAATGATTCTGAGTAATTTTGTTTTAATATGTGATTGCTAAATAACAAGTCAATGAAGTCAGTCAGTCACTTGCATAGTTTAAGAATTTCAAACCTCTAAATATAGTTTAAGTCATGAATGAAAAGAGCTGGAAGAATAAGTAAGTTGATTTTAAGTTTTGTCAAAGAATTGGGCTTAACTCTTCAGAAAAATATCCTTCCTTAAACGTGAAACATGTTATATGTATAAAGCACATTCCTCATTCTCATCATCTTAATTCAAGAGAGAGCATTTCAGCACTTAGAGCTACAGTTTAAAGAGCCCTGCAATAGGCAAGGATGACCTTATATGAATAGATTTTTTTTCGTTACTACAGCTGAATTCATCTGAGGTAGGGAATTCATGCATTGCACTTCACTGTAAAAATCATCATATAAATGAGACTGCAAATTTCCATTTATACATAGCAAGAAATTATATCATTTACAGTGATGGTACAATTTACATCCTATACATTTCTCGATGATGATTTAAATATTCAAAAAATATTTTAGCGGTTGTAATATTTCAACTCTTTTTGAAAAGAAAAGCCTGTTGGAACATCATTTCAAACACGCCGCTAAATGAGGGCTTGAAGTGATTTAGAATATCAGTTAGCAAGTATTATGGATGCTACCCACCCAGAGCCTCAGTGGACCATAGCTGAGGATTTTCAGAAGTGGCTGAATCTATGGTGTCTGATGCTGGAAGTAAGTATATGAAGCTGGGATTAGGTGTGCAGTGACGGGATAAAAGGTGTATGATCACTGGATTAGCCCTGTGATTAGTTTGGCATGGTTCTTGGTATGGATAATGGCACGGCCCACCCTGGGTGTGGGTGGCACCACCCAAATGGCAAGCATCCTGGCTGGATATAAAGGGACAGAAAGAAGGAAGAACTCCTGCTAGTTTTTCACTACTTCCCTGCTTTGCTGCCTTCTGCCAGCCATGAGCTTTCTCCTCTACAACACCCCTCTGCCATGCCACCCTGCCATGGAGCCAGCCAACCGTGAACTGAAACCTCTACAAACTGTAAGCTAAAATAAACCTTTCCTCCTTCAACTCTGGGTGTTGAACATTTTATCTCAGCAACAAGAAAAAGTAACTAAGATGGTGAAACACCAAAATACAGATATGTCAAAGTGATAGTTAAGCATTTATCCAGTAAAACTCAGCACTGAGCTAAATTCATTCACTGCCAATTTCAAACCATTATAATAATAATTAATAATAATGATAAAACAATAATAGTGGTAGTAGGGGTAGATCAAGCATGATTGCTTAGAATATAATCTCTAGGTAGCAAAAAAACTATAAAAACATTAAAACAATATCCATTCTGAGGCATTCAGAAGTCAAAACAAAAGAGAAGAAATCCAAGAAAATATACCTTAATACAAAGAAAACTGAGCCACCTCGTAGCTAGTATTGCTTCTTTTCTTTCCTAGGACTTAAGCAGTCCATTTTTACCATGTCATTGCTTACATCTTTATTAATATTTATATTTATTTTATTTTATTTTATTTTATTTTATTTTATTTTATTTACCTTTGTATTTTTACTTCTGATTGTGTTATAAACTTTTGAGAGCAAAGTCCACAGTGCAGAGTTCCTTAGTTGTACAAGCAGAGTCCAGCACACCCGGCTTCCCATCTCCAGTCCCTGTGAAGTAAAATTCACTCAGGGTTTTTTTTATTGTTCAAAGAACCTGCTTTCTGAAAGCTGTGCTGGAGAAGACTCTGGTGCTAGTCATGGCTTAGTTTCTGTACCTGGCCCAGTCCCCGGTGCGCACAACATTTGAAATGTGAATGTAAGAGATGAAGCTTGTTTCTGGCTCCTCTGTACTGCTCATCTAAAAGAAATGAGTCAGTGAAAGGAATCACTTCATTTTGTAAGATAATATACTCACTGCCAACATAGTATTTATTCTAAACTCACATTTTTTTTTATCCTGTGCTTTACTTGTACATATTTGTTCTTACTTTTTCCATTGAGATTAAAGGAATAATTCAAAATTTTCCTCATTTCTGTAACATTTTACTTCCCAAAGGCGTCCTGGGTACTCCAGAATAGGGGCTTTTCCCCAAATTATATTTTCCCTATTGTAGAAAATAAACTTATAATTATTTTTGTCATAATTATAATATTTCAAAAATTAATAAAATATGTGGTTACCTATTTATAGCTATATAAATAATGGTTTGTCATGGTAAACCTGCACTTGGATTTTCAACAAGATATTTTAGTTAATTTTTAGAAATAGCATGCAAGATATTCGAGAGCATAAACTGCAGATTCTCCAATGAGATAATAGTAAATGGTACAACTCAGATCTGAAAAATATATTTTGTAATTAGATCTTTCTCTGTAATGTGTATAATAATATGACTCAAATGATACAAAAGAACTCTTTTCTCCAAATACTAGAATAGAAATAAATTTGTATAAAACCAATAATATTTAATGTGTTCTATTTCAATGTATATAATTCTTTAGTGTCAGATCATTTCACAAAAGAATGAATCTCATTTTGCTTTAATATATATTATAGGTAAATTGAGGAAAGATTTCAGATGGTTAAAAGGATATTGAGCCCGATAACTGAGGAATAACTGGTGGGCTTTGTCACATTACACTTAACTACTGCAAAGTTGAGTATTCTTAGCCTCTTTGAGAATCCTAGAGATTCAGAAGATGGGAAATTTAACATGACTTAATATTTTTAAATTACAGAAGTTTGGGTTAATACATCACATTATAATTCGTCAGCTTGAAACATGATAAAGTAGTATGACATTGATAACAAAGTAGTGTTTATAGGTCAAAGAAAAAGAATATTTCTGCTCAGATGCATTTCAATCCAGTTCAATGAGTTGTTTGCACGACCTACCATGTAGGACACAGTTCTAAAAAATGTGTTGAAAGGACAATCTAACTTCAGATATACCCATGAGAGGAGCTTTATTCTAGGCCTAATGCAGATGCTTTGAGTCAGAATCTCCGGAGGTAAGTATCATAAATTTAAATTTTGGTGAATAGCACAAGTGATTCCAGTGTACTCCAATGTCTGAAAATCTCTGATTCTCAGATACTGAGAATGTTCATTTTTCCAACTTCATTACTATTTTAGCTTCAGGTAGCTGTTGGCTAGGCAAGTTGTGACAGGCAGACAGGAAGAACATACTGCAATCCAAATGTGTGTACTAATGTATCATCCCGACTACCTGCCAGTCACACTACTAGTTTTTTTTTTAAAACTAGGATTTGAGAATACCACAAGAAGCAAAGGTACAGATTTGACTTAAAGTTTGCCTAGAATTGCTCAAATGGTTGCAAAAGGAATCAATTATTCAAGGATTCTTTCTTGGCAGCAATCACTGCATATCCCAGAAAATATTCCTGGCCCAAATTCAGTCTTAAAACCAGGATGAATTTCTCTTAAATTTCTTCTTACCCTCTGCTTCACATGGATGAATCAGCTCAACTTGTCCTGGCTATGCCTTGGTAAACTCTTGACCTGAACTGACTACTGCCTACCTGATTAGGAAGGGGGCTGTGTCGTGGCTGCTCTCCTTTGGATTCATTTTCTTTTCATAACCTACTGTGCAGCTGTCTTATACAGTGTCATTCTCAACTTCCTTCTCTATGCAGCTTGCCGCTCAGTATCTTCTAGAGCTTCATTGAGCAACTCTCTGTTGGTGATGCTGAAATGTTTTTAAAACCTGGACTTGGTTCTTATCGTGAATGACATTTTAATGTCCGTGTCCTTGTCTAATTACACATTCTGTAAAGCTGCGATGGACACACTGCCTACACTCAAAAGAAAAAAAAAAAATGTTGTTCAGGTGTGGCCTCTTTCCTGGTGTCTCTAACCTCCTCTTTCCATAGTTTGGAAGTGTTAATCAGTTTTGACTTCCTTAGGTACAAATTAATTAATGAACTGATTTCTAATATGTATGACACATTCTTTACAGAAATTTCAGGAATTCTGAGACATTTGGAACTGAAAAATTTCCTTGGGAAAAAATAAAAGTTCTGCAAATATCAGTTACTTCTGTTTCCTCTCTTCTTTTCCGATTCAGTATCTTCTATATCAGGAGCACTGCTGTTTTTGCTTTCCTTAGTAAAGTTTCCACACATAACTTTGTTTCTGCCTCTTTGGAAATCCTCCACAAACACGGGCTGCAGGAAGAGATAAAATTGCCCTGGGTTCCCTGGATTTAGCTTTTCTCCAGTAATATCCCCTCTTCATTTTTTTTTCCCTGAAAATCTGTCAAGTAACCATATTTAGTGAAGTGATATGGTCAAACATAAGAAAGATTTTGGTGATTTTTTTTTCAATGTAAGTTGGTAAAACAGGCAGGAAATAAATAATGGTCACAGTGTCTGGTTTAATAATGTTGCCCCCAGTTGAAATTAGTACAGAAAGAGAAAAGAGAAAGCAGAATTAACAAGAAGTTTAATTGGAATCATTACCTTTGAGATTTCTGTGTGACTTTTCTGTAAAGATTTCAGTTTATATTCAGATTAACAAATATGAAGCTTGGAAGAGAGGCCTGAGCTAGAACAAAAGCATTGGAATATATCAACTTATAAGGTTAACATTAAAATTGTTGCAGCAGGTTGGTTAATTCATTTTATAGTATTTTATATTATACACTTATTCTGTATTAGGCATTGTGCTAGGAACTAAAAATATAAAAGTGAACCAAAAATATACTCCTCCCATAAGGGACATTTGATATAATCAAGTAGCAAAGAATCAAGCAGATAAATATAAACTAGGAAATTTGATAAGTCATATCATGTATTGGGATTTTCATTTAAAAAATATTTGATTCCCTGTAATTTAGATGAACTGATATAAATCCAGTGCAGCTGAGTAGGAATAGATGAGACCAGACCATATAGGACCTTTATAGTCTCAGAGAAATTTCTATTTAGGACAAAAAGTGCTGGGAAATCTATGTGATGTGGTCATGTGTTAAAAAGTTATATATGTTCTTGGTATTATGTGGAAAGTGAATAAGCAAAGACAGGAATCTTGCCCTAATATCACTCCTGAGCTCTAGATCTACCTTCGACATGTGTAGATGATGGTAAACTCACCAACCATGACAGAGATGTGTTATATAGGAAGAAATTGAGGCTGAGATAACATAAATTACTTCATGAACAAGTGATTGAATAAACATAAACACCTCAGAATTTTGATCTTTATTGCAGTGACTTTAATGAGGTATGGATTACCTACCTTCTTTGAAAAATGTCCTTATTGCTGTGGATTTCAATAGTGCATGTCTATCTTTCCACACCAAGGAACACCTCCTCCATCAGAGTGCTTGCTTACATTTCCAAACACAAGCACCAGTGACCAAGAGATGCTCTTTATGCATTCAGATCCTGAGTAACAGAGGATGTTGGTGAAAATCAAGTTTATATTTCAGGAGCAAAGCCAGATTTTCAGCAAAAGGATTTCAAAATAATATTTTCAACATTTATAACAACAAGTACTAATCACCTATAGACTGAAGATATCACCAATCATAAAGATATTGGTGGATATTGAGTAAATGCTATAGTATATTAATAGAGGGTACAAAAAACTGAGACAAAACATCATCTCTTTATGTCAGACCCCATACATCACAAAATTACAATAATGCTTTTAAAGAACCATACACATTCAAATATACCCTGAGTGCTTAATATGTTCATACACACCTATGACTACAGTCCAATTTTAAAGAGTAAATTGTCCCTTATTTTGAAAAGATGACCATATTGTCTACGGTTTTAGATTGATTTGCTGTCATTGCATTGTTTGGCTTATTTTGTAACTGGTTCCATGAGAGTGTAAATAGCACTACTGCCTGATTTAGTCTAGGAGAAAAATAACATTCTTATAAAACTGTTGTACTGATGAAAAATAAAATATTAAAATAAACATTTCCTATCAAAGGGATATTAGGATTTTAAATTCATCTATGGACACATTATTCTTTTATCAGACATACTTATAACTTTACTTAAGTAATTAAAGCAGATATATCAAAGAGCTCTGAAAAAACTATGCGGGGAAAAAATTCACATTTTCTGTCTTTTCTTAAACTTGTGGGAATTTCCTAAAAGGTAAGATGATACAATTAAGATGTGGGTTTGTGCACATATTTTAGACATGTTTCATTGTATAACTAAATATTTTCCAAGGTACAGTTATAACAATATCAACATAGTATATTTTAAAGCGTATCTGTAGTTAATTGTATTAATTCCACTTTAGCAGAAAAATAATGGCTGACATTTAACCGGAGTTTTCTTTAGGTCAGTGCTTCACATGTATGAGATCATTTAGCAATCACAATAACTTTATAAAATAAGTGTCACAATGAATTCATTTTATAATGAGTAGACAGAGAGAGCTGGGGCAAATTTCCCAAGTTTATAAGTGGATGAGCTAGGATCTGAATGTAAGCTATTTCCTGCGTAAAGGAATTTCAGCAACATTAAAGTGGAATATTGATATGTCTCCCCAAGAGCTTATGAAAATTTGCTTTGGAGAGGCTAATATTCAAGATATACAGGGAGAATCCTATTTTAAACAACATGCACATATTTCTATATAGCAACACTTTCATCATTCTAGGATATGCAATGTCTTAGTCAATTTGTGCTGCTATAAAAAATGCATGAGACTGGGAATTTTATCTCTTGTAGTTCTGAAAGGTGAAAAGTCCAGAATAAAGGTCTTTTTATTTGCCATCTTCTGAGGGCTTTTGATTTGCTTCTTCACATGGCCAGTGAAAACAACAGTTGCCGGGTCCTCACATAGCAGGAGAGTTCAGAAAGTCAAGGGTATTCTCTTTACACTCTCTGGCACCTTTATAAAGTTCTAATCTCATTAATAAGGTCAGAAGCCTCATGACTTAATTAACCCCCCAAAACTGTAGCTTTTAATATATTTTGCATTGGGACTTAAGTTTCAACATGAGGATAGAGACTCCATCAAAAAACCACAGCAAGTAACATAGCTAAAGTTTTCTTTTTCTATGTTGAAGGAATGCTAGTAAATTTTAGATGGTGAAAAAATCCCCAAGGTAAATACACTCATCAGTTCTTATCTATCTGAAAGTTAATTTTGTTTATAAAGGTGAATGTACACTAATCTGCAGTGAAAATAGTGAATGACTTGGATTGCATTGAATGATAACAGTGATGGAGGTATATTAATGTTTTTATTTTGTATCATCTATTTCATTTTATTTTTTATTTTTTATTTTTTTCTGGTATTGTGAATCGAACTCACGACCTTGCTCTTGCCAGGCAGGTGCTGTGTCACTGAGCTAAATCCCCAGCCCCCTGTATCATCTATTTTATACTAACCATTTTAACTTTTTTTACTTCAGAGAAAGGTAAATATTCCAGCCAGATCCTATCAAAGACATCATAGATAGCAGTTTTATTTTATGGATAAGAAAATAGATACTAAAAGAAAGTAGATAAAGTACTTAGGATCATCTAAATATTAAGTTCACATACTTTCCATTTAACTTCATATATATATATATATATATATATATATATACAAAGAAAAATACATATAAACAAAGAAAACAACTTAACCTTAAACTTAGGAATTCAGCTGTGGACTCCATCAGCCATGGAATCTATGTAAAAAACAACAACACCAAACTACAATTCCATCAGAATTTTGCTATAAAGATTTCAAGGCTGGATCTCTGCTATGTTTACCTTTATCTCAACATAATGACAAGCCCATAGGTAGAATTCAGTAGCTGTTGAGTTTGAATGAATTGAACAGAATGTTTTCATTTAGTTTCTTTGCCAGAGATACACACTGTATTTAGAGATCTGTGGGCTCCTACTTTCATTCTTAGGTCAAGATTCAGACTTTCCCTTAGAAGAGAAATAAGGCTATCAGTAACATGTGATTGAACTCTCAAAAAATCATTTTAATAAAAATGTAGTCAACCACTTTTTATAATTGGAGGGAGAGAATAGTAGCTGTTGTATTCTGAGGGATCTTGGATTTCTTTAATCAACTTCCCAAAGTGTCTGATATCTCAAGAACTATCTTTTCTCCTTATTTTCTCTCTCCAACTTTTATCTTTCCATTTACCACCATTGCTTATCTATAAGACTCAACATGAAAATATAGCTTTAATTAGACATAGCTATTGTTGAGTAGCATAATAGTAATAATTTGAGAGCTGGTGATAACTACAAGTTTACTGGGCTACAGGCATGTGTCGTATTCTTCTGATGTGACAACATCTGAACAAAGCTTCATTTTTAAATAATTATAGGTAAAAAAGAAAAATTATAATTCAAATCAGAGTGTTCAGTGCGTTAGTGATAAGTTTGAAGAAATACTTCACTGACCAGGCCAATTTCTCCTCCAAAAGTAAGTTTAAACCCAACAGTTTCATATATTGTGAAAAAGCTTACATTATGTTTGAAACTACTTAAGTATCCTAATTTTCCTATAATTACCTTCCTCTTTCAGTATCCATTATCTTTGTAAGCATAGGGTCTATGCTTAAAGAATCAAGCTATGGCCATAAAAATAGAAAAACATTTTTAGTAACTATTGCCATTAAACTAAAAATACACTTGGATCTATAAGACTTCACAAATTCAGGACTCTTTTCCAATAGCAAATGTCTTGAATTTCCTACAACTGAGTGAGAGAATAGTTTTGCATTGTTTTTCTAATTAAAGTGCAGAAAGTTAATAGCTTTAGACATCTCCACAAAATGAGTAAATGTGTACCCCTGCCTTGACATTTCCTCCAGCATTGATTTGAACACACTAAATATATTTTATTTTCTGGAACCAGAGCACAAAAATCTACCCAGTAATTGTTTTCCATTGATATTCCCTTGGTGAGTTTGCATTTATAGGATAAGAATTGACATTTATAACATAGAGCCAGTCAAATTATAGAATTTGTGGACTGAAGCTCTTTATTTTTATTAGTATAACCTTGCAAAGAGATGGGATGATTTTGTACAGCCTATTCATTTATTTTTTATTTCAAAATTGATTAAACAATTTTGCCTATAGAACAGAAAAGGAGAAATTTCTTCCACAATTCATTTTAAAATACATTTCTTAGAACACTTATTTTGACACTTTTGGACCAGGGCACAAGAAGAAATCAACTTTATGTTAAATATTTTAAAAGAGGACAGTTTAAATGGGTTTGGGTCTAGTCAGCGAGAAGGTTTCCTGGGATTGGTGGTGAACTTAGGAACTTTTGCCTTCACACAGGTGTTAGAAACATGACTAATGCCCTCAATATTGATTATGTGCCATGTGGAAAAAGTCATGGCAGTGCTTATGTATGCAATGAAATATGAAGCAGTAGCATAGGTCAAATTGTAGATAAATAAAGTGTCTGTTTTACAGTCATATGCTTTTGTTGTCTGAGGTTTGCAATACATACCAACTCCAAAGGGTCCTGAAACCAGAAAAATTTGTTCATGCTGTATCTATGTCCCACAACTTCCTGTGAATTATAATTCATAAGCAGGTCACAAGGAATCTGGATGCCATTCACCTCTAAGGAAAAGAGAAGTTAGGATGCAACAACCCCAAGTCATACCTGGAATTCATCCAAGACTCATTGCATAAATTTGACTTTGATACTCAGCTTGTTGGATCACAGTAGTTGGAATCCCACCTTTTTCCTTTTGTGGAAATCAAATAAATTCATTGCCAAAAGACTGGACTAGAGTAATTATTTGATTCAATAAGTAAACATATGACATATAGAGTAAAATATTCTCTGGTGAGAATTGGTGGACTTGTCTCCATTGACTATAACATCCACATGTAGTCAGTAACTCTTACTTAATTATTTATTTCTGCAGCTGGGAACGGAAGCAGGGTCTTGCACATGCTCGGCAAGAGCTCTACCACTGTGGTACATTCCCAGCCATGGTAACACTCCAACTTAGTTGTCAACTTTGACCTACATATTGAGATACTGCCAAAACATTCCAAGATGTGTGTACTATTTCCAATATGCTTTTTTCTTTTATCTTTCTAGCTTATTATTGTCAGTACAATCTATTTATTTGTCTAAGCCAAGAGAGTTGATTGCTAGTCTACTCTCTACTAGTATCACACCTTTACTTTCCACAATTATTAGAACAAATGCCCTTTTACAATAAGTCCGTAACTTTTCCTTTTTTCTTCTTGATTCCCAATTATTATATTCTGTACTTTCCCTCTTTCTCTCACAGACTACTGTGGTTGTTTTCAGACCATGGAGGATAAAAAAGAAAACCAACAAAAAACAAGGAGAGACTGTGTTTCTAAAAAAGACAGTTCTTTGTGTAGATAAACCTTCACTCAGACTGGAGAGAAGAAACTGGAGACAAGGAGATGAAATCACAACTTCACCTGCCAGAGGATACCTTCCAGAACTTAGTATTCCTTTAACTAAGCAAATGGAAATTTTTATTTACTAATTTGTTTAATTTAGTAAGTTACAAATAACATATTCAAAGATTTTATGACTTCAGCTTACATATATATTAAGATAGAGAATATTTCAGATTTTGGTCATCGTCTTCACCAAAGTCTCTTGGAGGACACAAAGGTGTCTTCTTTGACATGACTGGTCAGAGAGCTGAGAAGCCACCAGCACACCTCCAGCCACCAGCACATCTCTTCCTTTGTGATAATATGGAAATGATTATGAGAGCTAACCAGAGTATTCTCTGTATGCACACAAACACAATGGACAATTTCACCTGCTGAGACCAACATTTTTTGAGTATATTCGCATGTTCTAATGAAAGGAAAATTTCTCTAAAGAAAGGAAAATCTTATCCAAAAGCTACTACAAAGGAAACTTGACAAATTCATTAATCCCTCTGATATAATAGATAATAGGCTCAGTGAAGCAAAATTTTTACATTGTTTCTGGTTTGGGTATAGGAAGTATTTACTCAGTGTTTGAATTGAAATTTTACTGATTAAAGCAGCTTCACAGCATACTATTATTTCATAAGGGTGATAATCACTTTAATAAAGGTGTGTCCTAGTTAAAACAAAGAAGTGATTTAACAAGTTAATGAAAGTATAAATTGATCCTATTAATGAATTTTCTCATTATTTCTTCCCAAAACCATTGGATAGGACAACTTAGAGCAGACCCGATAAAACATTGGAAACTAATCAAATTATCTCCTTTCGTTTCATTTTTCTGAAGCATTTAATAAATCTGTAAATGTTCATAGACAGAAATATCACATTTGTAATATTAGATTTTTTAAATGAATGATAGAAACAATGGTGAAGGGAATTCTACCTTAAAGACGGAAGATTTGATTTTTTTTTCCTCTGTTAATGAACATCGGCCCCATACACATTGCATTTTTCTCATCAGGAAATGTGACTGGTTAGAAAATCCTTCACCCAATTTTCTAATTCTTAAGTTTTAGCATACCATTTTTTTAGTTTAAATCCTGTTTCTAAATTGCTAATTGCATATGTGATTTTCTTTGAGCCTTTTAACATCAATTTAAATGAGTAATTATTTCATTATTATCTATTCTTTAATGGGCTGCAAGTTGGATGTGAAGGTAGAAAAATTTCTCTTTTATACCATCTTTGCACATAGTATGCTTTCAAACAACTGGCTTAAAATCAAGTGTAGCACAAGCAAGTGATTTCAGTCTGAATATAAACTAGCATAAAGTTTTTTCCTTTAGTTTTCCATATACTCTTTCAAAATATCTTTGTATCTCTTTCAGTAATTGTAAATGATTTTTAGGTCAAATAATGGTCAATAAGTCAGAAAAAAATGCATCTAGCAAATAATTATAGAAACTTTTCCTCACAAAGTAATTCATTTGTAATTCACCATGGAAATAGTTTAAATAATGAACTTGCATTAGGTATTTAAATATGCAGTTATAATAAAACTTGTGTTACATGGGACTTTAAAAATATTTCACCTAAAAATTGCAACTCTAAAGGAGATGGAATTTTACATTTTATTTTTCAGTTTCATATTACAGACATATATATGCACTGTACACTATAGACACTCAAAACTTACATTGATCAAAATTGCAATACTTTTTTTTTTTTTTTTTTTTTTTTTTCTTTTTTTTTTTTTGGTTTTTCTCCGGTACCGACCTTGCGCTTGCCAGGCAGGCGCTTTGCCGCTGAGCTAAATCTCCAACCCCAAAATTGCAATACTTTTAACTTCAGTTTCAACTGCCTTTCAGTCAGATAGTTTAAATAACAAGAAATATAAATTAAAGTTCCAAATGGGAAACTATCAAAAAAAAAGCTAGCAGGAAAAAGTAGACATTCAGAGCCCTTGAACTGAATAAGATCAATGCTTTTTTTCATTACAAAGTGAGAGACAATGTACAAGCTTTAAGTAACAGTGTGAATCTATAATGAAAACTTTTGGAATCTAAAGATTTGTCAATCACAGTATTAGGCTTGTGTAAGCTTTCTTAGATAAAACATTCTTTCTACTGATAGGGGCCTCATTAGCGCAGTAGGTAGCCCATCAGCTTCGTATTTCTACCAAGCATAATTAAAATGACTGTGCAAATAACAAAAAATACATTGTCCTAGGTTAAAGGATTTGATTTTCTTTATAATTTAATTTCGATCTGGAGAACTCAGTGAATTAATACTGTTAATATCTGTTCACCAGACTTATTAAAACAAATGTGGACCCAACACTAACCTTGTGAGGACAAAAGAGAACAGTATAGCCTAACCTACGCTGAAGTTTGGGATTTTTGTCTATAATTTATGATACTATAACCATCATAATCATCAAAATAAACCCTACCACTTGATGAAAAATTGAAGAAATTCTGCAAATCAGCATTAAAAATGAGAAAATGCTTCTATGAGAAATAATATCCTTAAGGATTAGAATTAAGTATAAAATAGAAAATCTAATTGAGAACCAGGTGTCTTATTTTTAAAAAAAAGTCTTAAATTTGAGGCCAAACTGACTTTTGGTCAATTTTGCAGATTTTTTGTAATACTAAGTGATAATGCTTAAACATATTAGAAAAGGCAATATTACATTAAGTATAAAAAAAGTATTATAATTTATATAATGGTAGAGCTAAATTCACCATGAAGACAATAATGCTATTCCCCAGAATTCTTTCTCTCTTATTCATTCAGTGAGAATACCTTATAAACTTAGTAATTCTCCTAGGAGTAGATTTCTTAATAGTATTCTTTAAGGGTATTGGTCTTAAACTCTTAGATAAATAACTGCTAGTGAAAAATTTAAAAGTTTTTTCTACATTAAACAACATATCTTTTACTAAATATTCAGTGATTTTTTGATAAGAACTATACATTTGAAAAGTCCCTAGGCTATCATCCCTTAGGTAGTTAATGACAATAAAAAAAACAAAGACAAGAAAGGAGGAGGAGGATGAGGAGGACAAGGAGGAAGAACTGGTGACAATATCAAAGAAGATAAAATCAACACTGTAGAAAAAAGGAACAGGGAGAAAGAGTAGGAAACAAAGAGAGCATTAACTCAAACAAAGAAGCTCCCCCTCATGTGGATTGAACCCAGGCCATCCTCACTGAGCTACAGCCTTCGCCCTTTTGATATTTTGTGTTCTGAGAGAGGGACTTGCTAAGACGCAGAGTTGCCCAGACTGGGCTCAAACTTGCAATCCTGCTGCTTCAGCTTCCCAGAGTGCTGAGAATACAGGTTGTGCCACAGGATCTTTTCATCACCATCAGAAAACATTATTTGGAAAAGAGGGTCTTTCCTTCCTTTTATTCATTTATTGCTCATTGAAGTTATATATCCACTATACCCTTTTCCTTATTAGGCAATGAAAATCGTATTGATAATCATTTCATAAGAATTTCTGCTTTTCCTTTCTCCCCTGCTTTCTCTCTCTTTCTGTTAATTATCTGTGCATATTCTTCTGTAGAATTTTGTTGTTTATAACAGAAATTATCAAAATCAGTCCTCATTTTGATCTTAAATATAATGTCTACAATAAATTGAATTTACAACTTTGTTGGCATAACTTTGACTAGTGAAAGGGTTATCATAAGGGGAAGACAAATTTCTCGAGGTAGGTCAATCTCCCCATTTTACACGTCTTTTTTCCCCAAATTTCCCTAAAGCTTTGTTTGACCTCCCTAGTAATATGTTATCTGTGCTTCTTTCCAATAAAAACCATGTTCTTGTTTTAGTTCAATGTAATTAAACAATCCCAAGATAAATCAATTAACAAGCAAATCACTATCACTATCATTCTTTTGCTCCTCTAGATGAGTTTGCAGTTTTAAAAGAATAATTTTAACCTCAAAAGATGTATATTAAGCTTTGAAATATAAACAATGCATAGGATATACACTTACAAAGTAGAAACCTTCAGGGAACTTACAAATTACATAACATATATGAGCTAATTAACTAAATGCGAGCATAGTGGAACACTTTTAATTTCACCTAAATGACTAGGCTCAATTGCTTTCCCTTTACTGTTCCTTGTTTATTCTATTAAGCCTATAATATTCATTCACTTATCGTTACATCATTGCTTATGCTGGGTTTTTGGTTTGCTTATTTTTTAGTTCCATATGATTTCTACACTTTTCTCAGAAGAGACCATGTCGACTTGCTTACAGATGTATATAATACAGAAGCTGAAAGATAATAAGCACTCAACAAACGCCTGCTGAGTAATAAATGGCTCTACCTCAAAGACTAAGGAAAGCTAGAGCTTACCACTTCTGTAGAACAACAACATTACTTTGATCAATAAAATTATAGGAGTAAAAGAAATATGAGGACTGGGGATTTAGCTCAGGGCAGGCACAGCACCTGCCTGGCAAGCACAAGGTTGTGAGTTCAATTCCCTGTACCTGAAAAAACAAAAACAAAAACAACAACAGCAAAAAAAGGAGGTCTAAGATTTTGGGCTGGGGATATAGCTCAGTGGCATAAGCACCTGCCTAGCAAGTGCAAGGTTGTGAGTTCGATCCCTGGTACAGCAAAAAAAAAAAAAAAAAAGAAAAAGAAAAAAAGAAGTATGAAAGTCAAAAGTTTGCATAGGAACAAAAAAAATTGAAGTTAATTATCACATTCTGTGAGGTTAACAGAAAAAGTCAGAACCTCAAAAAGAATAAGTAATGAATACAAACAGAAACATCAGTTCCCAACCTTTTAGTAACTAAATTGATATTTGCTCTTTTGAGTCAAACAAAAGTTAGTCTTTGGAAATTTTCAGAATAAGCGCTAAAGTGACATACTAATAGTGTATAATTTTAATTCAAACATGCCATGTATTTGTCTTTGGCATTTCCTGTTAGAACAACTTTGTTCTTTCTAATGACTTGCTTTTCTGCTGCAGGTATTTTTCCCTCATGTCCTTGTCAACTCTCCTATTTCTCTACACAAAGTAACTAGCCAATATGTGGCACTACAGTTCTAATCACATAGACTCCTAAGCGGTATTATTGCAATTTCTTTCTCTACCTCAGACATTGTGAAAGGCATTAGTTGTAAAGTATTGTTGAGTTGACAGGTCTGAAGTTGCTGCTGACACCATAGAAAAAGACTTCCCCAGAGGTTAAAAACCTACATTTTATCAAAGAAAACATCAGTGAAAGATTTGAACTATTGTGTCTTGAATTATGGCTGGTTGAGATACTTTACTGAAGCACTTAATCCTTTTAATACCCACCTATTTTAGCTTTTATATCAGCATCTGCTCATACAAAGCCGCACCAAACCCCAAATCCAGGAACTATTAGAACAGCTCACTAGATTGACGGGCTGTGCTGTGAGCGGTGGAAAGACTGAGAAGATGAGGGACTCTACCGCCAGAGCCCCGGAGGTACAGGCTCTTAGTTACACAGACTGTAACCCTCCTGTTTCGCACTTATTGGATTTCTTCTAATACCAGGCTGGTTCCAACACGTACGAACAAAATGGTGTCAGGAAAGCAGATATGTTGATGTAATTATTTTTGTTAAGCTGCTAGGTCTATCGATTGAGATTATCACAGGAAAAATACTATAGTGTCTGTTGTGCCACATGACTTTGAAATCAATTACAGTTGAGTTCATGTCTCATGTGACAAATTTAATGGAAAAGATTGATCTGTTTGGTGCAAGGTAAGTACTTACCATTAAGATTTGATTCTGTTATGCTCTGAATAGGATAAATGAGAAGAAGTAAAAAGCCAGGTCATTGAGGTGTCGCTTTCTTTCCCTAGCCTTGGGCAACAGTGAAATATTCCAACATCTCTGTCCTAGTGGCATTCTTGTCACAGAAAAATAGAAATAAAAAATAGAAAAGTCGAGTGTTAATTCACTGAAATGAAAAACATTCTTTCTGCTGAATAGAGGTTGGAAAAGTAATCCAAGTGCATTGCACAGTCACCAAAGAACTTCTAAATATAAACATATTTAGAAGGCAATAATATATATATATATATTCATCATGATGTGTATCTTGAATATATATATATATATATATATATATATATATAATTTCTATATGTCATTTTTACTCCAAAAGCTGAAAAATCCAAATACACAAAAATGTATAGTACAAGTGATGTACATTTTGGCCTAAAACACACATATACATCAAACTAAAATCCCCTCACCAATGTGCCTGGCCAAAGATTTGTTACTGTAAAGAATTTATCAGGTGGAGAGGAGGTGCAGAAATATCCACTACTTCATGGTTTTCTGATTGTGTTCTTCACAAATTTAAATCAAATTCTGAGTAACTTGTTTTAGAAATAAAAGGATGTGTCATAAAAATGTTCTTCTCAAGTTGTGTAATATAAACCTTTGCCCTCAACAGTGTTAGTACTTAACCAGTAGATTTCACCTAAAATATACAAATAAAGCTATACCCTTTATGGATTTGTGACTGAATATTTTGTTTTTCTTTCTTATTACCTTTGAATTATTGATTGTTTTAGTGGATCATGTTTCTTTTAATGAAAATTTAAAAGCATATCGAAAATTAAAAATTGACAAACCACATGTGATGGTTTTAACCTTTCTGATTACTCTCTTCTTTTTCATTCTAAATATTTATATAGTCAGGAATTTCTAAACTCTCTTACATTATTTAGGGACCAGTATGTCTTTTTAATAAAAATTTCAGACTTATTGTTAAGAGCTATAATTCCAACATCATTTGCATGTGCAAGACATGAGGGACTCATAGTGCAGTGTATTTTCGTCTGTTATAGATAGGTAAAAACCTTGATTAAAAGAGGTTGAATAAAAATTTCAAATATAAATGCTTTCAGGCATCTCCCTCATTGATTTCTTTACGAATCAGCCAAGAAGACATTTTCTACTAATACATGCTAAAAGCGTCAAGCTACACATGTAAAATGAAACCCTTGCTGCTTAGAGAAGATTGTATGCTGGGTAGTGAAAATACAATTTGGACTTTCATTACGAATCCATGAACTGTAAAAAGTCAAATAGCCACAAGTGATTCATTCTTGAATAAAAGTAGATGTCACTCTATAAGAACAAACACGGAAGCGTTAGGTGAAAGTGAGTAATGGTAACCAGTTACCCGAAGATGAATACAGGTTTACCTGCAAATGAAATGTGACAGTGTCTGAGCTTTTCCCTTGGTGTTCTAGAAAAAGATAAAAATGAAATAATCTTCCTTCAACTTAAGTATTAACTATTCACACTAGACTGGTAATAGAAGCACCATTGAGACTTGTTAGTCTCAATAAAGAGAATGTCAAACTAGATGACCATTTAAGCATGAAAGTGATGGATAAGAAGGACTTTTTAAAGTGAAAAAGATTTTTTTCTAAATTTAAAATTAATGTTTTCAAACTATTTGAAATAAAAAAAAAATACCCCATGTACTATTGCCAGTAGAAAAAGCACTAGACGGGCTTGAAATACAAGTCTGATTGTAAACAGTCTGAATGATACATAGCAGGTGCTTTCTCCTTAATTCAGAGCACGTTCCCTGGGGTATTCCGTGTTCCAATCTCACAGAAAGAACAAAGACACCCCGCTCTCACCTTCCTTCTAGTTGAGTTTGCATTTTCCAATTATGTACCTCAGAATGTGTAGTTTGAAAGTATTGACTGAACTAACTCATTAAGCCTGAGTATCTTCCAAATAGATAAAATATTTTAGCATGTAAAATGCTACAGTGATTGCAATAACTGTCCTGTCTATGATGAAAGAAATTTAGTAAAGATGACTTGTGTGAGTGTGTGTGTGTGTGTGTGTGTGTGTGTGTGTGTGTGTACTTGAGGGAGGTAGAGGAAAGTAGAATAAGACACAGACCGAGAGAATGTGGTATTTAGGGTGTGTGTGTCAGGGACGTTTTTGAAAAGCTTTGTTTGTAGAGCAGCACTCATGGTACTTGTGGCTTCCTGAGATACCATCCTGGACTGAAGTGCATATGATTAAAGTCAGCTTAGGTTTTCAGTGGAAGCAGATATTAAAATACTAGGAAAGATCTTTCTTTTTTTATGCTTTCATAGTTTTTGGTATCAAACTGAAAATTTACTTTGTTGCCTATATTTGAATTTTAAAGAGCTCTCGAAATCATGATTCTGTTATAGTGTCCAAATTCTATTAAAATTTGTCTAAATGATTTCTGTATATATCCAGGCAATGGCGCAATGGGTAAGATATCTGGACAGAGGCGAGGTTGCTACAAAAAGTAGCTTTCTCGAGCTTCTTATGTTTGCTCATCCCTGGAGGATCTTAAAGCAAGATAGGTAATATCCATCTGGACTATTTTGGATGTAGTTTCTTTCAAGTACAAGAAATGGCCCATAATTCAAGCTCTAGATGCAGAGGGATATTAACATAGCACTGCTTGATAATAATGATGATGATATTTTATACAGTGTGGGGCTCACAGTTTTTAGAATGCTTTCCAGAAAAAAGAATTCTGCTCTGGCCGATGAAAAAATATCACTGTTCTAACTTTTATTAACAACCCCGAATCCACACAATCTCACAGAATTTTAACATTTACATCATGGTTGGTGATTTCCTTCCCCTAATTGCTCATACTTTTCAAAATATTTCTGGAGTTTTTATCTTTATTTATTTTTATTTTAAAGTTCACTGCACTGTTTATCCTCCAGTCTCTCTCACAGAGTTTTACCCAACTTAGTTTTGTGAACCTGGAGCTACTAGTGTCCACATTCCAAAACGCGGTTCTAGTCTTGGTGTTCACCTAGCAAGATATGAGTGGGGACTCCTGAAAATGGCCAGGGAGATCTGCATTCCGCTGTGAAATGCAAGCCTTTTGTACACTGGAATGAGGCTTTTCTGATCTGCTTTTTTTCATCAGCCGTTCATCCAAGCCTTCTAGTCCTTTGGAGGCGTTACCTACCCAATCTGCAAACACACTCACCTGCATTATTAGTCTATACCTTTGCCAATGTTCTTTCTTCTATCTGGAACAACCCCTCTCTACTGACACTGACACAAAGAAGTTTTAGTCAGGGAAGTTTTGGAAAAGACTGGAGAGGGCAGCAGAGCTCCAGTCGTAAACAGACACATAAGCCATGTTCAGGAAATCTGGACTCCAGGTTAAGGGAAATGGGAAATCGGAAGGGTTGTCTGGAGATAAGTGATTGGCTATGGTCTGCATGTGAAATCAGTGTCCCTCTGTAATAGAATATGGTTAGAAGAGGAGCACGGCAGGGAGACCATTGATGATGGACAGGAGCTGAGCTGATGATTGCAGTGCAGATGCAGCATGGTTATAGGTAAAGCAGCAAACCCTGAAGTAGATTTGGCAAGGCTGATGTTAATGTGGTCAGGGGGCAGGTGTAGTCCTAACACAGCATCTAGAAGAAGGTAGTCTTGTTAAGCAATGGGATTTCTATCCCCTTAGCTTAATGGTGAACTTTAAGAAGACAATCTCAATTTAATCTAATTTGAGCTGGGGATATAACTCAGCGGTACAGCACCTGCCTGGCAAGCATGAGGTCGTGAGTTTGATTCCCAGTATGAAAACTAAATCTAATTTGAATCTCAATCTGATTTTTGGAAGTGGCTTGTAAGTAGATGGAATTGTAATTTTTTTTTTTTTTTTTTTTGGTTTTTCTCCGGTACTGGGAACCGAACTCACGACCTTGTGCTTGCCAGGCAGGGGCTTTGCCGCTGAGCTAAATCCCCAGTCCCCAATTTTTTTTATTTTAAAGAGAGTAGTAAATGAGAGACAAACAAAGAAATAAAACAGTAGCATCATACCAGTATCACAAACATAAATAAATCAAAGCAAGAACATTCAAAGTGATACAGAATCTCAAGACAAAATACTGCAAATCAACAGGAATTGCAAGTTTTATACAAATTAAATAGGTTAAATTAAGGTGACTTTGTCTAGCAGCCATTTTATACAATTTTCAGCATAGTACATATGAATATTTTTAAACCAAAAATGAGCACTTTGTACAGATAGAATTTTACCAAAATAGAAGGAAGATGGCATCACACCTGAAAAAAAAAAGAAGGCTTATAGGCCCACAGGACACCCGGTAAAGAAGGGGTTTTGTGTTTTTAGTGAGGTCTTTGATACTGGAGAATATTGAGCACACCACTTCACGTCCACCTCATGAAGCTGGTGCTTTGTCTCTCTATGACCTCTGTCTATCCATCTAAGAGTTGCAAGTTCCCTGGTTGAGCCACAGGGAAGATGAAGACTTTTCTATTCCATGGGACCAAAGGGATAAGTTTGCTCAAAATGCCTGAGACTTACAAAGGCCTCTGCTGAAGGGAAGCCAGTACTCCCCTGTAAAGAAACAGACAGTTTATGTGTCCACAAAGAGTTAATGCAGACCAGTGAACAGAATTAAAAATGCTACACAGGAGCTTATAAACCTGGAGATACAATGGAGAATACCTTGAAGTAAAACTGCTGACTGTTGGAAGGTGGGAAGGAAGGAAGGAAGGAAGGAAGAATAACATTTAAAAGAAAGAATGGAGGGGGGAGGGAGAAGGAAGGAAAAAAGGAAGATAAGAAAGAAGGAAGGTAGAGCACGTTCAGCTGAGGTCTACGGAGTACATAGTGCCACACAATTCATTTTGTAAATATACTTCCATTCAGCTAAAAATATATTTTTTTGTTAGTTTACTGCTATATTTAGTGATACAACTTAGGAATATTTACTAGCCATTTACATATGAGAGGTCTCAGCTGTCCTTCTCCAACTCATATTTCGTTTACTAAGAAGTTTTATATTTATTTGAAATTCTTAAATATCCTCAAGTTTGATGTTCTTTTCTTACTTTCTTTTATTTTAAATACCATGATGATTATAAGATTATCTTTTAACAGACTAATGAGAGAACTTGAAATGCTTTTGCACAAATGCCTTTTATTTTCTAGCATGCCACTGGTGCATCATACATATCAAGTAACACTCATAGTCAAGTAGAGGGCTGGGGATTTAGCTCAACAGCACAGCGCCTGCCCAGCAAGTGCAAGGTCCTGAGTTCAATTCCTGATACTAGGAAAAAAAAAAAAAAGAAAGTGACCTAGTCGAGTAGAACTAGAAGTGAACATAGCTGAATTGCTACCTAAAATAGGTTTCCTAACAGGAACCTCTTTCCTTGCATAGATGAACCTTGAGTAATGCATTACCTCAAAGAAATATGGACTGTGCAAGACAGTGAGCTCAGCACCACTGAGGCAGTGGACGATCCAAATCAAGACAGGCAGTGAGATGTTCAGACATGTGGAGACAGGTAGGCTATGGATGTCAGATACATTTAGCACAAGAGAGGCTGCTTGACTTCTCAGCAAGATGAAACAGATACAAGGAATTAAGCAGAAAGCACAATATAGATTTTGGCAAAAAGGGTACAGCTAAGAATTGAGATGCCGATTTAGTGCAGCAGGGTTATTCAATAGAAAGACTACTTTTAATTTTTTGAGGAAATCTATATTATTTTTCATAATGCCTACACTAATTTAGAATGGGAAAGAGTTCCCTTTTCACCAGATCCCTAACAGAAATTGTTTTATTGGGAGTTAGGTAATATCGTGCCTTCTCTTGAGAAATATCTATTTACATCTATTGTCCATTTTAAACTTAGGTTATTTCTATCATTTTAATGTTTGATGTTGAGTTATAATCTAGCAAGCCAAAAGATGTCAAAGACACATTTGCACTGTCATAGCAACAGTTCTATCCATAAGAGTCAAGAAACCAATTGTGTACTGATGGCACATAAAGGAAATGTGTGTATATTGCAAGATAATATTACTCAGCCATAAAAGGATAAATTCTGCCATTTGCAACAACATAAACTGGAATGGAAATGGAAACTGAGGCCATTGTGTTAAATAAAACAAACTGGACACAGGTAGAAAGTATCTCAAGATGTCACTCATTCATAAAATCTAAAAGAGTTAATCTCGTAGAAGTGAAAGTAGGATAGCGGTCCCTAGAGACTGAGAGACGGACGGGAGCGGTGAGGAGAAGCTTCCTGAAAGGGCACTGAGGAACAGGAAAAGGACGCACTGGGATGCTATTGCACCAGAAGGCGGCCATAGATAATGATGTACGTTTCTGAAAAGCTAGATGAAAATATTTTGAATATTCACACCTCAAACAAATCATAACAGTTTGAGGACATATGCTTACTAATTTGAGCATTATGCTATGTATATACATATTGAAGCATCACAAAGTAGCCCATAACTATGGACATTTCTCATGTGTTACTTTAAAAATAAGTTCTACAAATCAAAAGCTTTAAGGAAAAAAATACAAATTTAGGTGAGGAAAATGACAGAGAAATGAAAAACATTAACATTTGCTAATGCAAAGACACCAACCACAAGGAGGTCATCATAAGAATAATCAGAATTTTATTAGATTTCTTTACATTTGCCTTGCTTTGTAAGGTTGTTTTCATTTTTAATTATTTGTGTGGGGAGCACTATGTATTCTTACTACTCAGGTCCTCTAAAAGTCTGAACCTTTCCCTAGTTAGAACTGCGGCAAGTGTTCCCGGAGTAGGGCTTTCAGAACGTCAGTGATGCAGAGGTACTGAAAAAGAACTAATTAAATTACCCCAGCAAAGGTCAAGAGTTATCTTAGTGCTTATTTGAGCTGAAGACAGAGGTTAGACGGTGCAGTTTTGAAGCTCTGAGGGACAAAGCTACATTAATCCCTGTAGTGGTATAAAAAGACTGTAAACATCAAAATCAAAAACTGAGTGGCTTGAGAATTTACATATTTGCCATTTAACTGGTTAGCCTTCCAGATTTTCATGTATCTGACCAAAATCAAAAGGCTCTTGAGTCAGAGATAAAGATTTCATTACTCATGTAGTACCAATATCCATAACAACAGTACTTTTTTCCAGTCCACTGAGCCCCAATTCCCGACAGTCATCTGTAGAGCACAAAATACTACCTGTCACAGAGTAGGATGAGGTATAGCATATTGTGATGGTTGATACATTGTGTCAATTTGAGAAGTTTAAAAGTTTAACTCGGGGGGGGGGGGGGGGGAGCGGTCCTCAGTTTGTAAACATCCTTATCCTGTGCAAGAGAAGGGCATGGGGATTATGTGAGTGCTACTCCTGCCCTGGGGGGTAGCCTGCTTACTATATTTTTAAAATTTTATTTTAAAGAAAATAGTAAAAAATAAGAACAATAGCAAAATACATACAAAGCAAGAACATTAAAAGTGACACAGGGTTTCAAAGCAAATGATAGAAATTAACAGTGGTTATTATATTACACACTGTTGTCTTCAACGAAGTTGCTCAGATTACCAGATGTAAGAATGGAAGATTGATCAAATCATTAAAGAGAATAAGAAAATAATAACTGAAAAAAAAAACAAACCATTAGAGACAATACAGAGTTTCACTAGACAAAATGGTAGGAATTCACCAATGATTATTTTATTGCATGTAAATAGGACAAGAGGCTTGTTCTCCCCTCTTTACTCTTGTTGCCTTTGCTGTCTTCTGCCACCTTGGACTGTTGCCCCTCTGTCTTGCCACTCTGCCTTGGAGCCAGCCAAGTATGGACTGAAACCTCCATAAACTGTAAGCAAAATAAACCTTTCCTTCCTTCATTTTGGGCGTTGGGCATTTTGTCTCAGCAATGAAAGAAAAGTAACCAAGACAGAATTTGGTACCAGAGGAATGGGGTCATTGCTGTGACTATATCTGACCATGCGGTTCAAGAGCCCTTGGGACTGGCTTGTGGGAAGACATTGGAAAGGTTTGGAGATACCAGTTGAAAAACTACAGCTGGAACATCTTAGGCTGTTCTGTATGGGAGATTCTAGTCAGAGGTCAAAAGATCAGAAAACCAGTAAAGACCAGGCTTGGGAGGTTTCTGCTGAGAAGAAGGGCTGCATAAACTGCTGGACTCCAGACAATATGTGTTATGGCTTGGCAGAAAGTTTGTCTGCGTTTTTCTCATGTCCAGAGACTTTGCCTGAGACTGAGATTAAGAGCAGCAGACTAATTAATCTGGCAGAATAAGTTTCAAGGCAGTCAAATATTGAGGCTGTGGCATGGCTATTGTTGGAGACTTTTAGCCACATCTATGTTGAGAATTAAGAGCAAAGAGGCCAGCAGGATGATTTAAAATGTTGTGAGTTTGGCCAGAAGGGAAGCTCCAATAAAGCTGTGAATGACGAAGACAGAAACCTGAGGAGATCTCCACTGCTGAGAAGGAATAAGAGAATTGAAAAGATGGCATGAGATCATCACAAGAAGCAGCAAATATCCATCCTTTGCAGCCTCAAAACTGCAAGAGTGAAAGACATTTCTCTGAGGAGAAAGCCAGAGAGTATCACATTCCAGAATGTTGGTGGCATAGAAAATTTATTCCCCAGAGTTGGATTCAGAGTGCCCAGCAATCCAGACATGAACCCCTACAGCCAAGAGAGAGGAAAGCCTGGCTACGGCTCCACTTGGCAGCAGACCTTCGCATCATCAATGTGTTGCTGGTTTTAGGTGCATGCAAAATGAGAGAGTTATGGGATTAAGAAGGCTTCTACCTCAATTTCAGAAGGCTTTGGGGGCCAAGCAGTGTGCCCCTGAGAGGGTAGTTTGTGAATCTGAAGGGGCAGTGGAGACCCCACAAGTTTGGAAATCCCAGAACCATGTATCATTTAAGGAAACCTGCAAGAAGGGAGAAAAGACAGCCCAAGAGAAAAGCTATGGGAGCTACAATCACCAAAAATGCAATAGGGCCAGAGCCACTCAAGCCCTTGGGAGCTCCTAACTTGCCACAGATTGCCACAGATGGTTGCCCTGCTGGATTGTGGACTTGCTTTGGTCCTACTCATTTGTATCTCTACTTGTAACAATTGGAATGAAAATGTTAATCTTGTGCCACTGATCTGTGAGGAGACTTTGCAGCATTGCTAAACTGTTAGGACTTTGACAATTCTTAGGGATGGACTAAATGTCTTTTGCATAAAGGTATGTGCGTGAGTCTTTGGGAATCTAGGGGCAGAATGTTATGGCTCCAAGGAAATATAATGTTGACAGACTTAAAAATGTTTCTTAAGGATTGTTAAACCTGTGTTATAATGTTCAAGTTGTGAAATGATAAGAATAAGCATGTCTTTGTATCTGCTAACTGGTTTAAAGAAATATGTCTGGTTGCCAAGTTGAGAAGGAGTGAATTGTAATGGTTGATATATTGTGTCAATTTAAGAAGTTTAGAAGCTTAACTAAGTGACTCAGCAGGGCACCAGGGTCTTCATTTTGCAAATATCCTGAGCTTGTGCAACAGAAGAGCACCGAAATGTGTAGGCAGATAGTCCGCATACAATATAAGAGAGGAGAAGACACTTGCCCCTCACCTCTTTTACTCTTGTTGCTTTTGCTGTCTTCTGCTGCCTTGAACTATTGCCCTTCACCATGCCACACTGCCTTGGAATGAGATAATTATGGACTGAAAACTCCGTGAACTGTGAGCTACATAAACCTTTCATTCCTTAATTATGGGTATTTTATCTCAGCAACAAGAGAAAAGTAACTAAGACACATACAGCACCCAAGAACTATTAATAGGCAGTGATCACCTGACTATCCTTCAGGTAAGAGAATTCATCCTTACCTTTCAAAGCTCCAGGGCTGTTCTCTACACAAACATGATGGAAAAATAGTCTGGAACAAAGATTTCAGCACCTTTGCTTATGGATATGAAGAAACATGAGGCCATGGAAAATGGATCGTGAGTCATCAATTTACTTAACATTTTGCTTCTCCTTAAGAAACTGAGGTTCTGAAAGGTTAAATGACATTTGGGGACATGCAGTTAACGCAAAGTTTTAAGCTAGAATTAGATGCTCAGGTTTTACCAGTAAAACTAACTATAGTATATAACATCTAAATTTCTTGAAGTTTCTCCTGTATAATTTTTTTTGGTGGGAACAAATATATATGTATACATTATATTAATATATAATTAATATAATAAGATATCCATTTGAAAAATAGTGCTGCTTGATACTTGCTGACCTTTTCTGGTTTTAGATTTTTAGCTTAAACAATCCTTTAATATCCAGAGTATTTTTACTGGAGTGTATTTTCCCTAAGACATCTATATAAAATTTCCCCTCTGCAGAAGCGCTTAGTTATTTATAGAGCAACTGTCATTTGTGTAGTAACATCAGGGACATTAGTTGGTGATGCTATACTGCCTATGTGGGTACCTTAGAGGAAGAACTTCTGGACATCACTGATAGTGAAGAAATATCTGACAAGGGGTAGAAGCTGAGCAGTCCTTTGGGTCATACAAATAATTCAGTGAGCTTCAGCAATTACTGACTCAATGTCAAACACTTTATCTGCAAAAGAAGTATACGTCAAAGTATGCTACAGTAGAAGTTAATAGAATAACTGTGATGGTGCTCTATTTTCTAAAAAATTTCACCAGTGATTGTGTTTTGCTGAATATTGTGAATAGTTGCATACTTTCTAAAAGATGTTATCAATAACAGTCATGACAACAGTAAGTTGACCGGTGTGACCAAGTTGACACACTGTTTCCCATGAGATAAAACTTTTGATTGTATAAACCTCAAAGAAGAACAATTGAACAAATAAAAAGCAAAACAAAACAAAAAATCATAGGGAGGCTTTAAAATGCACATGTATTTTCACAACAGAACTCAATTTTAGAGCAAACAAGTAACATTCAAAACAAGTATTGATTTTTGTAGGATATGAGTATATTGTATTAAATTGTCAATAATTTTTTAAAATTTATTTTAAAAATAAAAGAAGAAAAACATATTAACAAGCAGACATCCATTTACAAACTAGCATAAGAACAAACAATGCAGAGTTACAGACAAAGTGGTAGGAAATTAACAATGGTTGTTGTATGACGTGTTGATATCTTCATAGTGGTTTCTCAGGAAAACAAATACAGACATACAAGATTGATCAGACAAGTAATCATTAACTGTTCCTTTTAGTAAAGCGATAGAAGTCAGTAGTACAACTATGTTAGCCATCCTGTAGATACATACATACATAATTTCCACTTCTTTCTTTTCTCTTTTCCCTCACCCCAGTTGCTCTTTACTTTGCTCATTTTCCTTTCATTTCACAATGTCTGTCATACCTCCTAATTTTTATTCATTCTTTCAGGTTCTTATACTAGTGAGACAATATGTTACTTACTCATGGAGGTCTGGTTTATTTCACTTATGAGTAGGATCTCTAGCTGTGACCATTTACCTGTAAAAGCTTCAAATTTATCTTTCTTTATAGCTGAGTAATATTCCATTATATAAAAGTACCACTATTTTTTTATCCATTACTCAGTGGATGAATTTGAACTTTTCTTAAAATGTTGTATTAGTGATGGTGACTAATGGTGTTTCCCTTCTTTCATTAAACTTGTCATTTTCTGTTTCTTTACATGATAATTCCAAGTTATGTTGTTCTCACTGTACAGGATGTGTTATTGATTGATTGATTATAGTGCCACACATTGAAATCTGGGCCACGCTCATGGGAGACAAACTTTATACCACAGAGCTACACATTCAGCAAAGGATATGTTTTTAAATATTTTCAAAAGTCGAGGAGGCTTACATTAAATTGATAAATCATTGTAAATTGGAAAGCTTTAACTCTTAGAATTTAAAATAGGATGGTGTCTCTCACATAGACTAATAGTAAAGCTTTTTTCTATTAATTTTAGTAATAACCATTGTATTCTTTAAAGCACACAAATTTTGACCCCGTCTGTGACTCCTCATCCTCTTTTCTCTTCTTCTCATATTGCCAACTGGCACATCTTTTCTGTTTTTAACCAACATCATTTACTAGTGTCGAAACAGAGGCCTTGTGTCAATAGGACATATCAACTTTTAGAAAGAGAGAGTTTCATATATAAGCCTCTTTTTTACCAGTGAATGCTGGTATCTAAATATCTCTAATCTACACCACTGCATTCGCTTTCTCTCTTCCTGTGGTGGTGGGGATGGAATCTAGAGGGTTGTGCATGGTGTACAAGTACTTTACCAAAGAGCCATACCTGCTGCTGGTTTTCTCTACTTCTCTATTCTAGTTTGCATGCCATTACAAGAATACTGTCCTTATGCACTTTGAATGGTCATCATCAAACATCAGGAAAATTAATTATTCCTATCACTCAGGAAATAAATCTATGAATGTAAACGTAAAGGTCAATGACTTTCCTACTCTAGTCTCAATATACCTTTGCAATTCTTATTCCGTCTCTTCTATAATGTATTTCTAAGCTTTAGTGCAACCTGACAACTTGACATTGCCTGTACTTCCCCATCTCTGAGTGTCGCTGTTCTCTTCACATGAAATGTTACTCTACTGAATATAGAGCTGTCAAAATTCCACCATGCTTTAGGATTAGCTCAGAGCCTTACCTGAACCTTCAATTTCATTCTCTCATTTCCTTGCAATTTCATAACATTTTTGTATCTCTCTCACTGTGATAAATAACTTCTGGTTTAATTGTATTTACATATGCTCTTGTTATGTTCTATTATCCAGTGACTAAAAGACATCAGTCTTGATTATTTTAATGTTCTATTGATTCCTACAATGTATGACAGCTGTAAGGAGCATCTTCATTAACTTTCAGTATCCCTTTTCCTGCCAATTACTTCTCCCCAGTCTGATGTTAGATTGCCCTCTTTCTTCTTCTTTCTTTACTTTTTGAAAATATTTTGCACCCTGAAAAAGGAATGAGCATAGCTCAGAAGCTGGTCTATACAAAATGCTGCTTATCCAGACAGAGTGTGTGAAGAATATGTTTTTACAAAGTAAAGTACAAAAGTACTTAAATAACAGGATTGGGGGACACACTTTACATGGCACCTGAGCACTAAATTCAAAAGAACAACACAGTCAAAACTGAAAAATCACTCACTAAATGAGAAATAAGTCACCATTAGTATCAGTTACAAAAGTCCTTATGTCATTTCTTAGACTCTACGAAATAAATTCAGGAAACCTCATCCTACAGAGGGCCTACAGCTTGACGATACAGCCAAGTGTTAGGAGACAGAAGAATCCCAGTCTGAGTCCTGAAGGAGGTCAGCAGAGTTCCCTGAACAGCTTAGCCTTGCCCTGCCTGCTAAATTCGTTATCTGGATACACAGAAACAACCTTAAATCATATCTGAAAATCCAACATATTAGTTTAACTATTTATGTCAATTATAAATAATTTTGCTCACCACTAAAATTAGGATTAAAGGTAATTTCCAATTTCTTCTTCCCAGGCTGCCGGAGAAAGTGTTCAGGAATAACTCAAAAGAAGTCTCTGATCTGGTTCTCAATACAGTTTTTTCTTTGTCTGTCCGTCATTATCTTTTGAGAGCAAGTACAACTAACTGTTCTCTGTATTAAAGCAGGCTTCTTCAAGTACCCTGTCTGCATGACAATAATCCTTTCCTTTGTAATTGTGAGATTTAACTTTGCTTTAGATGGGGAGCAATACATTTGGGCTGCACAGATCAAAAGAACTTCAGTGAAAAGTGTTTTCCATCACTGTGTAAAATGTCACCCATGTTCAGCATGCTGAAAAGAGCAGTGAATAATGTAGACAAGCTAACCCTGGGAAACTGAGTCATAGCTTTCCCTTTATGATTTCCTATGGTATTCTATAAATCCTGCTCAAAGATTCCAAATTATCTCATTTCCTCAGGTCATATTTGACAGTGGTACATTTATTAAACAATCTTTGGTACAGTACACCACCGTTTGCTTTATTCATTTGACCTATGGCATTCCCATCTGAAGCTTCTGATGAATAGACTAAAGAAGAAGTAAAAAAAAATAAAAATTTTTCTAGAAGTACTAGTTAATTATTTGATTAAGCATGTTAGTAGGAGTCATAAACATAACCTCTGTATTAAATGTATTTTCACATTTCAAAAGATTCTTGGCGCTTATGTCATTCATGTTGTTTTTCCTAGTGTTTATACCATTTAATCAGTCAGAGTAGTGGGTGGTTAATAAGTTGTTTACAAGAAAAGTAAGGCAAGTAAGAATTCATGAAAGACACTTAACTGACATCACTAAGGAGAACCTGACAAAATGTAACTACTCAGATAGTTTGAATCATCATCAACTTCATACAGTGTTACAGTTTATCATTTAATAAATATAATTAATTTTGTATGTATTTTCCTCAGTATTTTAAAGCTTTTTAGTGAAAATTTAACCAAAAGTTTTAAGGTTGCATTTCATTTTATGTTACTTATTTTTTATAAATATGTCTTGCTCAATAATTCTAAAATCTTCAGTATCAGTTGGTCAGGACCACCATATAAGTTATCATCCAAAGCAGGACACTATCGAGAGTGTGACAGAATATCGTTAATATTATGCAGGCATAACTGATGTAAAACCACACTGCCTCGGGAGAGCTACAATGTGTGCACATTCTAAAGTTGTTTCAGCTAGGGGCTGGGGATTTAGCTCAGCGGCACAGCGCCTGCCTGGCAAGCACGAGGTCGTGAGTTTGATTTCCGGTACCAGAAAAAAAAAAAAAAAAAAAAAAAAAAGAGAGAGAGAGAGAGAGAGAGAGAAATAAAGTTGTTTCAGCTAGACTAGGTTTTTATCTTCTCTGTGAACATTTCCTTGGCATTCTTCTGCCTATTTTGATTTCTTGTAAGAGAGCAAAAGTAAAAGTGAGAGAGAAAGGCAGAGGGTTGGAGAGTAGCTAATTTAGATTCATAGAAGTGTAAGTGCGAAATAACTAAGTAAGTTTGAAATTTTATTTCTCTTTTGTACTCAGCCATGTTCTACGCTGAGTAGCCACAGGTACTTAGCGGCCACGGTGTCGCACAGTAGGAATTAGGTTCCCATCATCGCAAAAAGTTCTTCTGTACAAAACTGTGAGATTCAAAAGCATCGTTTCTTTCTGAGACTTCTTCAAATCCTCCTTTTAAAAAAACGAGTGTATGTTAACTACGGCATCCTCAGACCCATTCTCCATTAGAAAAAATGAAAAAATTGAAAAAATTTTCTCTATTGGCAAGCTTCATGAGCTCCGGGGCTTACTTTAAATTGTTTAACAGTCTTTCGCCTCTAGGACTCTGTGGTCTCCCTACTCCATGCTTCTTAAATTCACTGAAGCAATTTTCTTCTTTCTGCCTTAAGTCACCTTGATTTTGTGGGCACCCAGCACTTCCCGCGTGTCCGCCCTCTCTGGTCCTCTGACCCCCGCATTGCTTTCCACACGCCCAGTTCTCTTCTCTCTAATGGTCACCGAGTACCTCCTCCTGCAGATGAGCTCAAGTGTCATTCCTGAAGGACACCTCCAAGTTGCTCTAAGATTGAATCTTTCATGATCACTCTTAAGCATCCTATAAATTTTCTTTGAAGGGAATGCAAATTTATGCTTATGTGCTTTCTTTGTTAATACTGTCAAATACACCTCAGCAGAACAGAAAGAGTGTGTTCCATACTATAATCCAAGAACCTGACATTATGGTGGGCTCACAGCAATAATAAATGAGTGGTTCTTTTATGTTTGAATGCCTACCACAAAGTAGGCACTTGTGGAAAAACAGCAATGTCCCTAATACTTGGGTAGACTCCACTTATATTATTATAAACAGCTATAACTTGATATGGACACAAAATTGGATCAGAGCATTGGGATCGAGACAGCCAATGGACCCAGCAGTCATCCATTTCCTTTCACTGTGTTTTGTGATTTCTGTTAAATTTAAGCTAGAATCCATTAATAGGAATATTATAAACGTAATTATGAAATGAAAGTCTGAACTCCTGCTTCAAGATTTTGAATAATATAATTATTAACTGATGGTATACACTGCAGGCATATTCTTGTGCAATGTTAGTTTTCTGAGAGTTTAAATACCATCCTGTTACCAGAACAGGTCCTGTTGGGTTATTTGACCTGTTAACAAAGGAATTCATTTCTCTGTACCCCTCAGGGCTTCAGTCAGGTCAGCATTTTAATGTTCTTGACATTTTTTACTTTAAAGTTTTTTTTTTTTTTTTTTTGGTTTTTCTCCGGTACCGGGAACCAAACTCACGACCTTGCGTTTGCCAGGTACTTTAAAGTTAATGTATAAAAGACATTGTAAATTAAATTTAAACGATTAATGATGCTTGGTTTCCTAAACATATATTTTATTTTCAGGTGACTTTTAAAATATTTTTCAGGAGGATAAAATGAGTGGATTACTGTCTTGTCCATGTATTTTGTATCAAATAATATCGGCCATTATGCTCTATGTATCAAAAGAAAAATCTTATACAGAATTAAAATAACATAATTTTGATAAATTAAAAGTAAAACTTCATGTAAAATACTTATTCTTACCTTTTTTGAATGAAGATATATGTAAATATAAAAATTAAGGTTAATTAAAGCAAATGACTACTATGTAAATATGACTGAACTATTACAATTTTCCTTTGGGCAGGGTGTGTTTCATTCTAAATACTTGCTAATATTTTTAATAATAAAATATTTTCACTTGAAATTAATATGCAGCATCTCTAAATACATGCACAGTGGTGAGATTTCTTAATCATAAATAGGTTGCTCTGTGTCTTTCATTTCCTCTTGTGCTGTCCTGGGGCCTCCTTATTAACACTTTTCAGCTTGCTATGCATAAATAAAAAAATATATACTTTGTTTCTCTCTTCACTGTCATCAGCAGCTGGTGTTACCTTAGTAGTTGCTCTGGACCTTCCAAGGATGAATGATAATGGCTTTCATGTATTAAGAAGTTGCTAAGTATTTTGCATGCACTTTCACAAACCACTGTGAAGCATGTCATACCCTCCTGGGAAGAAGAGGCAACTGATCATTACAGAGATTAAGTGGCTTTGGGTTAAGGAACTTGTTCAAAGTCACTTTTATAGAAAGGGACGGGAGTAACAGAGGTACAGATAATCTTGTTTCCACATCCTCAGATATTAGGCTATAAAGCCCAACAGAACTCCCCCAGTCCCACCATGATTTGATGGAGGTGTCCAATCATTACCTTACATCTTATTTCACATATGCTTAAAATGTGCTAGCACATAGTAGTTGTTATGATAATTTGCAGTAGAGACACTCTCCAGAGACTTACTATGTGGTGAATCATCAAAGAACACCTTAGGAAGGTCTATACTTTAATATTTCCATGCTATGTTGTGGTAACTTACTTCAGTGTAGAAGGGTCAGGTGCCCTGACTTTGAATCCTAGATCTTACATTCAAAATTCTGAAGAGAATGTACTGCCTCAGCTGTCCCACTGAAAAAATAGAGATAATAAGTTGCATTTCTTTTTATAGCATCATAGTAAAAGTCAAATGTAAAGTTCTCTGAAGAGTTCTGGCATAGAATTTCATTTAATATTATTATTACTATTATTTCATTTCATTAAAAACTTATCAATTCTGTCCCTCAGAGTAAAACCTCATCTAAAATAAAGTGAATCATTTAGAAGGAAAGTAATAATAATAATATGACAAACTTTTCTTGGGACAGTTCTAAGCTATAGTCACTACACTCTCATTCAAGAATGAGAAAGCTGATACTTAGAGTAAGTGATGTTAGCATTTGGATAGGAAGGCAGTGGGTACCCTGGACTCTGAAATCCTTGGTTTCAGTGACTCCAGAGCAATAAGGAGCACCATTTCAGGAGTGCAGGATACATTACCTCAAAATGCAGCACCTCGGCATTTGAGCAAATGGAAGAAGCAGGAAGATTTCTTACTGTCTCCTTCCCTTTTCTGTGAAAAGAGTCATAAAACTTCAGAAGGACTTCCTAACCTTCCCATGATGCAAACCACCAGATCCTTATGTGATAGAGGTGACTTTCTCAACTTAGGAGAAACCAGCATCTTTATCTCTGGAGAGGAATAGTCATAGAAAAGATTCTGGCCAAATAAGCCTTCATAAGTTTTTCCCAATTTCTAACCTTTAAATCTTTATCCAATCGTAGTTCTCCATCCTTCATCAATCCTAGCAAAAATACAAATGAAGTTGAACCATTTCTCTAGGTCTTCAATCCCTTGTGACTGCCCCTGTGCCATGTAAAACTTATATTAAAGGAATGTATGCTTTTCTCTTGTTTGTATGACATTTGTTATAGGATCCTCAGCCATAAACTCAAGATGAGTAAAGAAACAGATATGTTTTCCTCCTTTACACCCTTAAGTTATTAAGTAAGCAAAATTTATCCTACCCAGACCCACAATTTGAGTGAGTTGTTACTGGTCAGGCTATGTATATTTTAACAAAATTTCTGTATGCTCCTGATTATATATGAGGATGGGAGCACGAAGGCAAATGAAATCCTTCAAGGAAGATCAATTAACAAGGAAAAGAAAATTAGTGGATGAGTGAGATGAGCACAGTCCTGAAGCCAAAAAGACCTTGGGGTGAGTCAGAAAAGAGAAGCTTGGAAATGAGTGCGGGCATCTTTGAGGTGGATATAGAAGTTCCACTGTCACTGACGAGCATAGGAATGAGGTACTGTTGGTAAGATGCTGAACTGCTGGCAGGTTTTAGGAGCAGGACTGCTGCTCCTGTACAGAAATTTGAGTCTCCTGCATTAGAGAACATCATTTTTCCACCTAGCATGGTACACCAAATAGGGGAAAATATGTGTGTGTGTGTGTGTGTGTATATATATATATATATATATATATATATATATATATGCATTAATATTACTACACATATCTGAGTGTGTGTGTGTGTGTGTGTGTGTGTGTGTGTGTGTGTATGTGTGTGTGTGTATTTTATATGTATTATTTGTTTGGGAAACCACCTTAATCCAATTTAAGGTCATGCATAGTAATTCTCAAAAACACAATTTTGTGTTCACCAGGAACTTTCAGAGTAAAGCTGACCTAGGACAGAGATGGCAAATTATGTTACAAAGAAGTAGCAACAAAATCTACCTCCACATCTAAAAAACCATTGCTATGAAAGCTTTTCACATTTCCCTCTAGCAGCCAATCTCTCAGTTTTCTCTTTTTATTATCATGACAGACCTCTGGAGTTAAATGAAACTTCATACATAATCATAAGTAACAGTATTTTTACAGAATAAAGACAGTGGCCTAATCACATTAAATACCTTTATTCTTATCCTTACAACTAGGCACTTTCACTTAAAAGAAAAAAAGGCATCCTTCTTAAGACTAAGTATCTATATTTTTTTCTCCTCTGTCTGAATTTGTCTTCAGGGAAAAAGAAAAAGAGCAAACGTGTTTTTGTATAACTTTCTTATTTATACCCCACAAAGCCGGTCTTCTTTCACTAATTCATCTTTCGGTTTCGGCTCATCCTTGACTATTTGTCTTTTCCACAGGTGCCTGAGGATACACTTCTCATTTCTTAACTTCTGATCCCAAATAAGCAATGTTGTTCTCTGTGCTTCCCACAGCACCTCACCTCTGCCTCTTTATGTGCTTTTGGAAGAGCTCTTTTATTTTAGACAGTGTTTCTTCCTTTATTTTTTTCCTGCTCACCATTTGTTAATGTCTGTATCCAACCAGCTGGTATAAAAATGTCTGTCTTTGCGGAATGCATTAAACATGACTGTATTTTGCACTTTGACCCACTTTGTCCATTCAGGATTCCTTAAAACTCTGTCTGCACAGCTGGTCTGAGGCTTAAGGGCTCTCCAGATTTATAGCATCTTGTGAATAGAAGCCTTGCTTATTTACAGCATGCTTTCAGCATGTTCATATAAAAATAGGCAAAGAGCTTGCTCTCGATCCACTTCTCACAATTTAACTTCATCTGAACACCCCTTTTGTACACTTGGGAGAGGCCTATCATTCTCCCATTTGGCTTCTATCCTGTGCATGGGTCTTTAAGAGAAGCACAGAGGCTGGCTCAACTGCTACCATTCTACACTGGAAAAGTTTATGTATCTGCTGGTGAGTCTCTCCCTTTTGGCCTTTTGCAAAAATCTTAGAATAAAGCAGACTCTCTGATAGATATGTGCTAAGGTTTCAGTAACAGTTTTCCAAAAGGGCTCCTGATTACATATTCTTAGTACTCATGTACTATCTTATTTCTAATTCTTAAAAATATTAAACAATGAAAATCATTTTAATGTATAAGAGATTTTTATAAAAGTAGTAAGCAAGATGAATACATATAACTACTTTAGCTTATTGCGATTTAAGCAATGTTGATGTGCCCAGAGAGTCTTATGTTTACTTTGTGACAGATGGTGCAGTGATATTACCTCTTTTTTTGAGGAAGTGGGTAACTGGTTTGTCCGGGACGTCACAGGTAGCAAGTTGTGGAGGAAAGACTGCTACTTGGGTATTCTGGCTCTAACCACCTATGACCAATCAGAAGGTGTCTTTTTTTTCTCTCAGCATATCTAACACCCATAAGCTAAGGGAGGAATGGTTTATTTCATTTCACAGTTTGTGGTGGTTTCAGCTCATAATCAGCTGGCTCCAAGGCAGGGTGGCATGGCAGAGGGGCAACGCAGAGGAGACATAGTTCATGGCAGGCAGAAGACAGCAAAAGTAAGCAAGAGGCAAACAACAAGGAACCATAGCAACTTCTTTCTTACCCTTTTATATTCTGTCTAGGCTACTCAGTTTAAGGTGGTTACCAACCCAATCAGCAGACTTATTTAGTAATCTCACACCCCTAATCCCAGCATCATGTCCTTGATCCCAGCAGCACAAACCTAGATCCAGCCACCTCTGAAAAGGTCTATGATCACCTGAGGCTTTGGGGGTCATCTAGACACAAGCCATAACACAAGGGTAAAATGTACCCAGATACAACCTAATATGCTTGTGTCACTTCTTCCAAATCCTGCTGAAATTCTGTGCCATTTGGCAAGATGAACATCTTTGAGATGCTCCGTGAGCTACCCCCAAATCACGCTAATCATACTATGTCCCAGTGGAGGTCTTGACAGGCAGAATGTGATATTTTTACCTGGACCTTGAAGTATAAGACTGCACTAAATATTAACACAAACAAGGAAAAAATATTCTATTCAGATGGAACATAAAGTACCAAGGCACCAGTAGGAGAAGTATTATAAAACACACGTTTATATTTCAAAATCCAATATCCATAAGCAGGATATGATTCTGCATTAAAAGAGAAACTCAGTCACTTACCTGTGAAAGTTAAGATATTGCAGCTACAAAAGGCTCTGAACTTTGGTTTTTCTTACGTATTAGTGGGCATGTGTATGTCTGAAAATAGATAATTGTTTTTCAAGGGCTGAATTTAGTATTTTGTCTGAGTAATACCAAAATGTCATTTATTTTAGAATTTACAAAAGTTCCTAATTTTAGAAGTCTTTACAAGTTATGAAACTGTTTACATTTTTAAAAGTCACCAGATCCATAACCATAATACTGTGAGATACATTACAATGATTATTTATCCTGAGATTTGGACAATGAAAATGTGAGAGGTTAAGTTCTTTTCTTAAGATTACATAAGAAATTTGTCTCTGTGCTGTCCTGGAAAACAAATGTTGGACTTCTTGTTCAGTGATCTGAACCATAAGCAAGCTTGTGACATTTCTTAAATGTAAAAATTCTGGGACATAAGAGATAAACAAAAAATAAAGTAAAAGAAACTGCTTTGGGAGAACTATAAATAGGTCATTGTTTTCAGTAACACAATATCATTTATTTTTTAGACACACTGGCACTTGTGGGCACTCTTCTATTGTCATTTCTTGGTACCCTCACTTCTTTCTCTCTCTCGGTACCTGATCACACCAGACCTGTCATTTTGAACATAGACCTTCTGCTATTTCCTTTGACCTAACTGCCTCCCTCTTGATGGCTTTCATGAACTGTAGAATGCTCTTGATTCTCAAATATTTACTTTTACTCCGTTAAAACGCACTAGCCCTTATTTCTTTCCTTGGCCTATGATTTTGTGTATTGTCCAACATCTTGCATGTGGAACATCAAGAATAATGCCTACTGCCTTAAAATTATTTCAAAAAGAAAAGAAAAACCAAAGACCTCCTCTTTCACTTTCAAATATGTGGTAAACTTACGAGTGTTCTTCAGAGAAAGTAGAGGCTGTAATAAACGGTTGTCCAATCAAAGCTTTTATGATAGTCTTTGGGTAAGTGGGCTAGATACATTAGAAAAATGAAAATGGAAAAAAGTAACAAACTCTTTTGTTTGTAACTTCAATACACTATTTTATTCTATTATAAAACAGATATTGATAATGTTTTTCCAGGTTACATCTACAGAAGAATATTCTTTGAAAACATTAGAATGTTTCCTACATTTTTGAAAAAGAAAAGTCCATTCTCAGTTGAAACACTTTCTTCACAGAAATAGCACTCTACTTATTTTCTGTTTACTTTAGTGCCTGGAACTTCTCAGTTTCTTTGCTGGATATTCTGGCTGTTTCTATTAAAGTGTTGGCTGCTGTGCCCCAGGATACAGTCCTTGGTATTTCTTCTCTGTCTACCCAGACTTTCAACGTGTCTTCATTCAGTAGTGTGACTTTATAGCTGTATTACACAAATAACTCCTTCTGAATTTCAAATTTTTCAACAGTTTTTCAAATTGTTGTACACTTAATTATGTACAATATCCCAATTTTTACTCCTACACTTACTTACTTGTTCTTTCATACAACCATCATTTTTTTGGCCTGCTTATAATTTTCAGGCAGCATTTGATATGGTATAACAATGAATATGAAATTTTTTGCAATTCTGGTACTTCCATTGTGGAAAATTAAAATCACAGTCAAAATATGTCTAAACACAGAACCCTTGACTCTCTCACACACACATGCATGCACACCTATGTACACACACACTCACAAGCACAAACACATACCTGCATTCCCCTGAGAGTTCCTTACCTCAGGATACAGTCTTATCATTTGTCATGTTATTCAAGCAAAAACACCAGATTAATTCTTGAAATCTCTCCTTTTCTTTTTCTTTTCTTTTCTTTTCTTTCCTTTTCTTTCTTTCTTCTTTCTTTCTCATGAATTTACAGGAAAAATCATTAACTGGAAAGTAAGAGAAAATGGCAAGAGACTTTAGCTTGAAGATCTGAGAAAGTTCAGGGCATCCCTTAACAAGAGATGGAAGAAGGGAAGGGGAAGGGAGGTCTTCTGTCCAGAAGAGGAGAGGAGAGGAGAGGGGAAAAAAGAAAAGAAGAGAAAAATAATCCAGTTTGAGTAGCTAGAGGGAGCAACTCAGGTGTAGTGGATCAGACTTGTCCAACCACAAAATAAAAAGGCCAGCCTTTTAGGATTACCTGGTAGTTTGGAATCTGGTTGATCATTACCTCGGTTTTTGTTTTGTAGCTCTGGAGTCCTCTTGACTTGAGAAATGGTTCCATTCCCATTAAATGATTGTCTTTGTGGTGGTTTCAGTCAAGTGGAACTCTGCTTTTCCTGGAATCCAGGTGGTCACTAGTTTACAACAATTACTGGAAATAAATGGATATCCCTGAAAATCCTTTAACTTTGGGTTCTCATTCTTGAAAGTGGTTGCGATTTTATAAATTCAGAGATAATCCACTTTATTTTGAAAAGTTTTAGAAAGATATTCTCTAAAAGATTAGCATACCTATATACAGAGCTGAGAAGGTATGGAAAGCCCTTCTCAGACCTCATCACAGTTGGTGTTTATATTTGTACTCCCAGGCAAAAGTTATTGGAATTACAATTAGCTAATTCCAATCTACCACTTTCAGTGCAAACCATGACAAGAATAAAGACACTAAGGCATATATGTCATTGTGGGAGGCCATGGGGGTCCTAAGTTCAGTTAGAATGATAACTAACCAGAACAAAGGCCTCCACCCAGGGCCAAAGCCAGGTTTTATTAATTTGTGAACAGTGGCTCAGGGATGAGCTACTGAGAGCAAACAGGGAAGCATGTGAGTGTTGTAAGCTGGGCTAGGTAGGAGACCTGACAGCACCTCTGCAGTATGCAGAGAGAGAGTGAGAGAGATGCAAAAAGAGTAATCTGCATACACAGACTGAGTAAGTATCTCATGTTTAGGGGTCGGTGATGCCCTAAGATGTCATGGCCTCACTTGTTACATTGCTTTAAAAACTGCACATCAGCATCTCAGCTAGACCCATTTGCATTGCTTAAAGACAGTTAAGGGGATAAAGAAATATCTTAGCCAGCTCTGCACACATCAATACATAGAAATAGAGACAGGTTTAGCCAAAATGGAGAGAGATGCTCTTCTTTCAAGGAAAGCAGTCCTGGTGGTCCTTCACAAGAAAGAATTTGACCCTAAGTTTTAAGTTAACAAAGATACAAAGCAGAAGGCAGACTTTGTTCTACTTTTAGATACCTATTAGGAATCCATAGGATAAGGGGCCCAGTTGTAAGCAAAGCAGATACTAAGCTCCTCGCTGCCTTAGAAGACACAAATCATATGTCTGTCCATATCATTCCCCCAAAAAACTTGATCACCCATAATCTTAAGAGAAAATGGAAAAAATCTCTGTCTCATTTAGTATTATTATTATTACAATTATTATTGACTATTCTGCTCTCTGGGTTTACTTACCCATTGGATATTTAAGACTACATAGGTAATCTTCTCTTTATTATTAAGGCTAATCCTCTCTGCAGTACGTGGAAAACATGTTCTGAACCTCAGCATTTCTCGCAGTTTTTATCTTGCCCCTCTAGGCAAAGCCAATACACTGGCTCAGAATTTTGCAGTAACCTCTTTATTGTCCTCATTTTCATTTGCATTTGGCACCATTTATTTGTCACAAAGTAACCAAAATAGTGTTCTTAAACACGTCAGATTCCTTCCCTCCCAAATTCTTCCAAAGGTTTGCACCATACTTAGAGTAAAATCTGAATCTTTTCTCAAGCCTATGTATTCTATGTGATACCCCAGTGACCTCTGCATCCTGTTGTGCTAGTCTTCCTCTTTCTCACCTCCGTTCAGCTACACTGTTTTCTTGCCTCTTCCAATACACTTATTTCTCCAAGGCCTAAAATGCTTATCAACCAGATATTTTCATGACCCATGGCTTCTTTTCATTAACGTCACTGTGATACTGTATGGTAGTTACACTAGAGAGATTCTTGTACCCAGTGAGGAAAGAATTGCAAGTGTACACCCAACGGTAAAAGAAGAAAACGACATTTATTGAGGACAAGGGGAAGTTGTGTTCAGGAGAGGTCCATGTCATCACAAGCAAAAAGGTGACACAAACAGAAAAGTGGTGTTAAGATGACCGAGAAATAAAAAGTGTGCAGATAAATTGGGCTTTGGGATTTAGACATGCACCCCACTTTAGGTACCTCTCTTTGGTTCTCTGGATAAGAGTGACAGAAATGACTGAGAGGATGCTGAGTGATATTCAGGGGCCTCTAATATGTCTCCCCCACAGTTCAATATGATTAAGTGGCATCCATGAGATTCAGTCCATGTTGATGAACCATTTGTAATGTTCCAGTGGGGAAGACGTTGCTGCAGTTCAGGCAATGAGATTCAGGTGGATGCGCTCTGGCATGGAGCAGTAGATATTTTGCCAGGCCTTTGTTATTTTATTTATTTTTCTCTTAGGATAATGCAAGGAGGAATGATTTTGCAGTGTTACCCAAATTCCAGTGGGCAGAGGGGGAGTGGTCTCCCAGCCCTAATTGGGCCCCCGTACTAACTACAGATTTTACCTCCAGAGAGAGACAGTGTTGGATCGCCGGCCTAAAATAGTTTCACACCCCTTCAGGCTCTGCTCAAGCTCACATTCTATAAAATTTTGTTCCTAAACTGTCATAAATATTCTGTATCTATTTTTCATATGTGTTCAGTTTTTTTCACTACTCTTGTGCAACATTGCCCCCATAATGTAAGGAACTGTTCTACTCACTTTTTTCTGCCAAGCTCTTGAAAAGTACCTGCCAGGCATTAGATATACAACTGTGATCTGGTAAATGAATTAATGAATGAATGAAGGCGATCCCAATCATCTTTACCTCGTCAAAGTTTATAAACAGAGTTATCTGACACGAAATAAAATCTTCAGCTTGATGACAGACAAACGAGCTTAAGAAATTTCAAAAGACCTTCCAGTTCGGAGCAGCTCGCTCCCTGCCTCCTAGGCCCTGGAGGGAGGGCCCCGGCACAGGGGGAGCCACGTGGCGGTGAGCACTGTTGTGCCCTGGCCCTCCGGCCGGCCACCACTCGGTTGAGAATTACCATGACACAGAGAAACAATGACACAATTGACCCACCATGCACCAGCTGCAGATGCCCCCCTCCCACAGACTTGTGTTAATCATTCAAACATGGAGAACACCTGGGAATACATGCCGTACAATGGGTCACTCTTGCTCTTGCCATTGAGAACCAGAAAGGTCCAGAGTCAGCGAAGGAGCAGCTGCTGAACAAGGACTTGGAGAACATGAGAATGCAGACTAAACCCAAGGAGTCAGAGGTCCTGTAGACTGGGATCATGAAAGCCGTTCGGAAGCTGTAAACCGGGAGGACCTTGCACAATACGTGGGGAGACTCCCTGGAAGCCATGCTTCCCCTGACAGTACAGGCTGTGGTGGAGCTCTGGAGAAGTCTGTAGCAGGATTCCTGCTGCCTGTGCTGACAGCTGGGGAGAGGACACTAACTGGTTGTGGGGTCCCAATGTGATGGGAGGCTGGAGAGAAAATGCTACAAAAAATGGCTTTTGCCCCAGATGGCTCACTTGATTTTTGACAACCCTTAGGCTGTAACTACTTGTTAGATCCTTCTTGAGTATCTCTGTCTTCCTGAGAAACCACTTCGAAGATACCACCATGTATTACAGCAGCCATTGATATTTTCCTACTAGTCTATCCATAACTCTGCAATGTTTGTATTGTTCCTATCCTATTTCATAAATGGATGCATGTTTATTATTATGTGTTTCCTACAACAACCATTGAGAATAGTTAGTGATTATTCAATAGGTCATGTATAGCTCTATTTATTTTCTTTAGAAGCCACTTTGAAGACACCAAAGTATAGTACAACAACTATTGATATTATTATTATCTGTAACTCACTATTATTTGTCTATTTGTTTTCCTGAGAAACTATCTTGTAGATAACAATATGTAAAACAATAACCATTGATAATTTCCTACCACTTCGTCTGTAATTTGGTAAGCCCCCCCTATTATTATGTTATCCTTCTTTTACTCTTTAAAATGAAAAAAAGACCTTCCAATGCTTTCTTTCTTTCTTTAAATAATGAGAAAGAGCAGTTTTGTAATGGGGAAAGTGTATACAATTGCAGTTCACCTTCACATTATGTCCTCTGCGGAAGTCATCTGACCTCTCTCTAGTCTTATTTATTCAAAACTTTTACTCTCCTTGTAGAGCCATAGTGAGAATGACACAGCATCTATGACACATTTAATATTCCTGGAATGGTGCCTGACACACTGACGTGTTCTATACTTTTTTATTTCACTCTGCTTTTTATTTATTCCTTAAAATACTTACCAAGTAAGATACCAGAATTTGCTATAATCCTGACATTGATCTTGAGTGATGCCTCCTAAACCAAGCAGAGTGTTTTGTAGATAATATCTCCAAATTGAAATACCACGTGATTGTTGCATGTGAGGAAATCACTTGTGGGCATTGCATAATCCTGTGCAAGGTGAGCATAGTACAGCTTCAGTTAGAAATGACTCACAATCCTGCTGGCTCCAATGGAAAGGAAATAATGCTAGGTGCACTGGAAAGTGTCAATGAGTCCTTGATAAATCAAACTATATTAATTACACTCTTTTTCTGCCTCCAGATATACAAACAGATGCAACAAAGCATTGCAATTTTTGGCTTCATTCTCTTAAATCTCCTTCCATTCTTTGTCATTTTTTCCTCTTGTTAGCTTTGAAGGAATAAAATTGTAAATTCAGCTGCTTCAAAACAGGTGTGTTGGTGGTGGTTCTCTGAAGCATGTGGCAAATGGGGTCCTTATTTGGGGGATGTTTAAATTTGTCTAAAAGAGAGATTATTGCTGCTTCCATGGCAGCTGTTTCTCTTCCCCTTTAACTGCAGACACCTAGGGAAGAAGCAGTAGGGAATAATAACAAATTATTTTGTTCTCTTCATCTGGAGCAGCAAGATTTTATAGCCAACTAACCGAACTCCACCTTCTCCCATCCCATCTGGAAAAACAAAATGATGAAATCAGCAGAGTATTTTAATCATGTAAGAAATATTTTTTTTTAGTTAGAATTTTCTCAACCTTACATTTTCATTGGGCACTAAACCATCATTTATTTCCACTGCTAACATACAGTAATAGTGCTTATAACAGTAAAATCAGTCAATCAATCAATCAAAAATATGGAGTGAATTGATATCTCAAACTTTGGTTAGAGTTAGGACCACACCTATGTCCTCATAAGTGAAACTTTTAACTGTTCCCTTTTTACCCATTAATGAGATCTTTGCAATATTTTTCCTTTCTATTGGTACAAAAAAAATGCTGCATTTTATATTTGGCATCCACAAAGATTTAGTACATGGAACTAGTTAGGACACAACTGCTGTCCTTCCACCCATCAAGTGATAAGTCACCGTAGAGCAGGCAGCCTTATCTGCTGTTGCATTCTTTCCCTAACAGAGCACTGGAAGACAGTGAAAATTTCAAGAAAGAGTACTTGGAGAAAATTACAGGGATTTTTACCCTTATAAGGTGTCAACATCCCAAACCCATTTGCCTTCACCAATACTTCATCGCAATGAGAGAATGAAAAGAATCAGTTTCCCTAGGCTTTGTTCACCAGATGAAGAACTTCTCACCAGAAAAAAGGCTTTATCATTTCTAAAATTTATGACCATGTCCTTAGTATCCAGAATGTCACAGATAAATGGAGGATGGGAAAATGTTCTGCTGCCAAATCCTAAATCAGGCCATGATCATCTCTCAGCAGGATTATTACCCACTCTCTCTAGGCACAGCCCCTTCAGATTTGACCACTGAGCCTTGCCTGGATCCCCGGTCCTTTTTCTGTACTGCAAACAACATTATGTCTCCTAAAAGAAAAATCTTATCAATACATTTCCCATTTAAAATGCATATGGTAGTTAAATTTTTAGTTTTCTGAGGAATTTCTATGCTATTTTCCACCATGGCTTTCCTAGTTTAAATTTCCACCAACAGTGTGCAAGGGCAACATTTTCTCCACATCCTTGCAAACATGCGTGTATATGTATTTCTATAATGCCTGTTCTAATCAAAATGAGATGGTATCTCATAATTTTGATGTGTATTTTTGTGATCACTAATTTTATCAAATGCTTTTGCTGCCCTGGTTGAAATGATCATATGATTGATATTCTTCATTCTATGTATGTAGTGTATTATATTTGTCTGTACATGTTGAACCATACTTGTATCTCTATTGAGAAATTGATATGTTGATTGTGAATGATATTTTTGGTATGCTATTGAGTTCAATTTTCCAGGGTTGTTTTGAGGACTTTTGCATCTATACTAATTAGATATATTAGTCTAGTTTTCTTCTTGTGAATGTGTCCCTTGTCAGATTTTGGTGATAGGGCAATTCTGAATGCATAACATGTTTGGAAAAGTTTCTCCCTTTTTCTTCCCTTTCAATTCTATAGAAGAGTTGAAGAAGCACTGGGGTTACTTATTCTTTAAAAGTTTGGTCAAATTCCACAGTGCATCCATTTTATGGTGGGCTGTTCCTTGTTGGGAGACTTTTTCTTATTGATCTCCTTACATATTATGGGTCTAGTGAGGGTTTTTGTTTGACATTTTTTAGGTTCAATTATGGTAGGTCATGCATCTCTATTTCAGAAAAAAAATTCTCTTCCATCTAGATTTTTCAATTTGTTATCATACAGTTTTTTAAAATAATCTCCAATGATCCATTCAATATATGTGCTATCAGTTGTAATGTCAACCTTTTTCTTAACCAATTTTACTTTATTTGCTCTCTCTCTGTTATGGTTGAAACATTGTGTCAACTTGGGGAGTCTAGAGGTTTGGCTAAGTAACTTAGCAGGAAGCCAGAGTGCTTACTTTGTATACATCCTGAGCCTGTGGAAGAGGAGGGCAAAGATTATGTGAGAGCTACAGGCCCCTTAGGTGGGGGTAGCCTGTTTACAAAGTAAGGCAGGGAAAGAAGCTGCTTGCCGCCATTCCTCCAGTTTTGCTCTGGCTGTTTGCTGTTCAGCTGCCATTCCCCCCTTTGCTCTTGTTGCTTTGCTACCTTTTGCCTCGGAGCCAGCCAAGTATGGACTGAAACCTCCACAAACTGTAAGCTAAATAAACCTTTCCTTCCTTCATTTTGGGCGTTGGGTATTTTGTCTCAGCAACGAGAGAAAAGTAACCAAGACACTCTCACTCTCTCCCTTGTGTGTGTTAGTCCAGATAAAGGACTTACACATTTGTCTGTCTTTTCAAAGAACAAACCAGTTGTTTCATTCATCCTTTTATCATTCACTTAGACTCCTTCATTTGTTTATGCTCTGATCTTTATTATTTCTTTCCTTCCACCCATTTTAGAATACAGTTATTCTTGCTTTTCTAATATCTTGAGGTAAATTATTAGGTTGTTTTCTAAAAAAAGTTTCTAATATTTTGATAGATATAATCATTGCTATTAGTGTATCTTCGTATTGCTTTTCTATCTCTCACAGGTTTTGATATGCTGTTTTCATTCTCATTTATTTGAAGGATTTTGTTTTGTTTTTTTTGTGAGACAGGGTTTCCCTACACAGTTCAAACTGGCCTTGAACTCACTTTGTAGCCCAGGTAGCCCTCAAACTGACCATGATCCCCCTGCCTCAGCCTCCCAAGTGCTGGGATTATAGCCATGCATCACCACGCTCAGCTATTTCAAAGACTTTTAAGCGATTCTGCTGACTTCCTTAATGATGTACTTTTTGTTCAGTAGTGTGTTGCTCAGTCTCCATTGTCTGTGTAAATCAGAAGTTTCTTTTGCTGTTGATTTTTAGCTTTTTTCCATTGTGGTCAAACAGGCTATAGAATTTGATTTCAAGTTCCTAAAATGTGCTGTCCCTTGTTTTGTAGCCTAATATACAGTCTAGTCTGGAAAAATCTCAATATGCTGATAAAAACTGTTTTGTGCATCTGTTATATGGAACCCCTGTAAATATGTTGGGTCCCTGTGATCTATATTATCTTTTAACTCTGATGTTTCTTTGGTGGTCTTTTGTGTTGTATGATTGTTTTTGTGTGTTTTCTTGGTCTGGATGATCTATCCATTAAAGAGGATGAGAATACTGATGTCCCCTGTTCTTGTATCACTGTATCTCTCTCTCCTTCTCTCTTGCGCTCTCTCCATCCTTCCCTCCCTCCCTTCCTCCCTTCCTCTCAAATTCCACTAGTGGTGGCTTTATAAGAATTGGGTGCTCTGCTGTTAGGTGGATACAGATTTGTAATTGCTCTGTCTCCTTAAAGAATTGATCCTTTGATGACTATGAAGTGAGCTTAGTCTCTTCTCATTGCTTTGCCTTAAAGTTCATTTTATCAGTAAAAGGAGACCTACCCCTACTAGTTTGCTGATTCTTTCTTCTTGGAGTATAATTTTTTTCTCTTTTCATTTTTTGTATACGTGTCTTTAACAGTGGGGTGAGTTTCTTGCAGATCGTATATTGTTATATTTTAAAATATACGTTTAGCCAGTCTGTAAAATTTAACTGGAGAAATAAAACTTCTAACATTCAAAATTAGTTATTAAAATGTATGGACATTTCCATGTCATCTTGTTGATTTTTTTCTGGTTGTTTTTAACATTCCTTGTTAATTTCTTCTTCTTGTGGTCATCTTAATGGTTTGGTAACTGACTGATTGATAATATTGGATTCTTTTCTGTTTCTTGTTTGTGCATCTACTCTTGTAATGGGATTTATACTTTGATGTGCTATAATGACATAATCCTTCTTCCAATTCTGGGTTTAAGACTCCCTTGAGTATATTTTGGAAAGTTATTCTAGTTGTACCTAAATCCTTGAGTTTCTGCTGGTCTTAAAAGGTCTTTATTTCTCTCTAATACTAATCTGGCTTGAGAGTTACTTTGTTTCAGAACTTAAAATATATGACTTTGAGGTTAGGGATATAACTCAGTGGCACAGTGCATGCCTGGCAAGTGCAACATTTTGAGTTCACACACACACACACACACACACACACACACACACAAAATATATATATATATATATA
>NW_004955404.1:49472014-49500904 GCF_000276665.1 Chinchilla lanigera | reverse complement strand
TGAGAAGTTTGGTGTTAGCTTAACGAGATTGTAAATTTGCCCTGGCACCTTCTATTGCAGACTTTAAATTTTTATATTTTTTTTGTTCTGTTGACAACTTGACTATAATGAGGTGTGGCAGGCCATTTCCCGATCATGTCTATTTGGAATTTCTGTAGTTCTTTACCCGGATGTCCATAGCTTCCCCAAGATCAGGGAAATTTTCTGATACAGTCATTAGATGGGAGTGCTGTGCCCTTAACTTCTATTCTTCCTCTGCAGGTTTGCAGTACTATCCATATTTGATCTTCTAACGGTGTCCCAAAGATCTTGAGGGCTGGATTCACTCTTTCACTTTTTTTACTGTCTTGTCTGATTGTTTTTATTTTGAGAAGCCTGTCTTCCAGCTCTAGTATTCTTTTTTTCATCTCATCTTGTTTGCTTTTGAAGTTTTCAACTGACTTTTTATCTGACCTACAGAGTTTTCTTTCTAAGACTGCTAATTATTTTTTTCTTTCAAGTTTTCTATCTCTTTGCTGAACTTCTCATTCATATTCTGCATTGCCTTCTTGATTTTATTTAACTGCTTTGTTGGTTTCTGCTTTTTTTTTATTTCACTGAGATTTGAAAAATCTTTTTCATTCATTGTCAGACATTTTATTCACATCTTGTTACTCAAAAGGTATGATCTTTAGGATGTGACATATTATCTTTGCTTTTTTAATTTTATTTTCTGTCTTTTTTTGAGACAGGGTCTTGCTCTGCAGTTCAGGCTGGCCTTGAGCTCACTTTGCAGCTCAGGCTGGTCTCAAACTCTCAACGATTCTCCTGCCTCAGCCCGAGTGTTGGGATTACAGACATGGGCCAATACTCTTGGCTGTGACATATTATCTTGCTTTGTTTGTATTTAATGTATTCCAAATTTGGGATTTGCACATATCATGGAATGGATATCTTTACTACTTTCATGGGCTGGTGTTCTAAAGTGTGCCGGGGTATTTGTTAATTATGCAATACTAGTTGTACTTCGAGCTATGTACTGCAGAGTAGTATCCTTGTAACTTTTTGGCTATTATTAATGATTTTGAGCAGAGTACAGGCCGTATCATAATATATGCTGTATCTTCACAGGTCATATGGGAGTGGGATACTCTTTACTTTAAACAGGTATGCTGCAAACATCAGACTGTGTGGGGTGTGCTCTGTTTAGTTACTTCCCCAGTGGCAGTGATGGTCCTCATTGCTCACATGGATTTCCTCAGGCACTTTTGATATTGGCTCAATTACTTGAAAGAATCTCTGCTCCTGTTTATTCTAGAAGTGGTGAGACACCCCAAGTACGTTGTAATAGTTACTTTTCTCATTGCTGGGACAAAATATCCAACACTCAAAATTAAAGGAGGAAAAGTTTATTTAGCTTACAGGTTATAGAGGTTTCAGTCCATAGTCAGCTGGCAGGGGGGATGACAGACAGGCACCAAAAAAGAGAAATAGTTCATGGGCAGAAGGTAGCAAAGCAAGCAAGAATAGCCAAAGTTCTTTCTGTGCCTTATATCTTATACAGGATATTTAGGACAGGTAGCACCCACACACTTTATTCTACTGCCCTTGATCTTAACATTGCTTCATGAATTGATCTTAGTGTTACACATTCTGGATCCAGCCACCACTGAAAAAACCCCACCTGGGACTGCATGAGACTTTGTGGGAACACCTGGACACAAGCCGCAGCACTCCTCTCTTGTCATTTGATACTGTGTGGCTCCAAGTGTGTCATGGGGTGAGACAGAGGAGAAATTCACAACACTTATTCTGAGATATTCAAATTTTGCCTTGTTGCCAGTAGAGGACTAGACAAGGTGCAGGGTAAATGATGCAGAGTAATTGTGTAGCAAAAGCTGTTATTCTCTGTATTGCTACTGTGGGCATGTGCACCCAGAGTGGGACCTGAAAACCCCAGCTGTATGCACCTGGGGATGGGACTCTCCTCACCCCTGTTCTTGCGCTTGTAGCACTTGTCAGGGATTGAGGGGGAGTGAGAAGTGGTGAGAACCAGGTAAACCGCTCTCTGCTAAGGTTCTTATAAGAAGAAGAAAGCTAGAAGGCAACCAGCAATGGGCAAGGTTTCTCTCTGGACTGCTTAGGCTATGCCCCCCAGGGTAGAACAACGGCCAGAGCCAGGGTGCTATTGCAAGAGACCATGTCAGTGGAACTCTGGGTGGGTCAGCAGTAGTGCCTCAGGGTTCTTTCTCAATCTGGTTAGCAGAAAGCAGCCATCCACAGAGCTGGAACAGAAGCAGAGAGAACAGCAGGGGCACTACCTTCAGTCCTGACACCACGGGGAACCGCACCTGCCTGACCACAGCTCTGGTCTCAGAGGCGGCTGCCTGAGCTCCCGTTCTTCAATGCAATGCTCCCCTCTCCCTCCACATTGCAACCCTGGCTTCCCACAGAATAGGTACTCGCAGAGTGTTTGTGCCAAAGTCACTCCACTGACAGTCTGGCTCACAACCAGTAGAGGTGTATCTGTGAGGCTCCCAGGGGCAGGAACGTGCCGAGATTTCTGAATCCCTAAAGAAGGCCAAATTCAGCCAATAGTGCCCTTCTCAAGGTGGCTCTTGGTTACAGTATCTTGAGGATTCTCTGGGAAATGAAGTGAATTATTTTACCAAAACCAAGCCATTGTGCAGGTTATAGGTTTCTTATCTCTACAGGCTGCAAGATTACTTAATGTAAAACTCTTCAGTTGCCTTGTACCTAGCCTGGGATGATTAAAGCAGAAGAATTCTGCCCTTTCTATGGATATGTCTCTAATTTGGCCTTTGGCTTTCTCCTTACTTCACTTCCTACTGCCTAGCCACCCTGAGACTCCCCCAGGGGTGTCTTCATGAGGTACTAGGCCTCCTGCATCTTGGACATATTGGTATAATACACTTAATTCCTTGAATGTCTCTTCACTGTTACCAGACTTATGACCACACCTCTGTGAGGCCATTATATGTCAAAACATATAACAGTGTGTGTGATTGGGTTGTTCTCTTGGGGTGTTGCTGCCTTTCTCCTTTAGAAGATCATGCCTTCAGTAGAGGTGAAATTCTGAGAACTGTGATAGACAAATGGATTTCTCAGACTTTATCCGTAGTTTGAGCCAGCCCTGTTGAACTCAGCGTCAATCAGCCAAACTCCAATCTATATATAAGTTGGTGAGCCAAATACCAAATGCTTGTTTCTGCTAGCTAGCATGTTGAAGAATGGAACATTTTCCAGAATTGTGGAGCAGCAGCTGACTGCTAGCATGTAAAATATCATTCAGTGATGCAAAAGATTCTTCCAGGAAGAGATTATGCTAAAAGCATCTGGTTTTGGGAAAGAACTGTTGATGTTAAATAGGAGACATACTCAGCTATCATCTAGCCTTACCATTAGCGATGTGATTCTAACTTATTTTATTAGTATGCCTGTATTCTGATCACCTAAACTGGGCTGAGGGTCCTTTGTTCATTCTTCCAGAGCGCTCTGTTTTCTGCTATGTCACAGTATTTATCAAATGTCAGTCTTATTGTTTGTCTGTGCTCTTCACTAGTGTTCCACACACCTGGAGGATAGGAACAACATTCATTCCCAGAGCTTAATCTGATCCTTGGCACACAATAAACTCTTAAAAAACTATTTGGTGAATTAAACGAATTATCTCTGGTCAGCCTGTTTTTAACAAGAAACTTTAACTTATGGCCTCTATATCCTTTTTTTGAAAATGAGAAAGTGTGTCTAAATTATCTTATAAGATTCTGTAATATATTTTCAAATGTCAAAATTAAAACCAATCATCATTTTGCCATGAAATGTAGAAGCTTATGAAAATTTTATAAAATATTGTTTATTTAAACTTTTATGTGGGAAAAGGATAAAAATAGAATTCATATATAAAATTAATAGCTGTTTTATTTAGTTTCTTCTATATATTTACATACAGAAGAATATATAAACACACATACACATAAATCCCTAGCCTTTTCTTACATTTATTTCTGTGATGACTTTCATGCAATTAAGATTTAATTCAGTGCATATTTTTATACACTATACTTTATTAATTTATGTAATTTTCTGAGGTCCTGGTATTTTATATGTCAGTTAAAAATAATTGTATCTTTTAAAATTATGAATTATGAATTATAACTTGGCTGTACCCTGTTAGTCTTAGGATTCAGCCTTCTCTATGTCATTTTAAAAAACTAATTTGTTGATTTCTTCATTTATTAACATAAATAATTAAGTAGCCTCCTTACTCATGTGTCAGCGCTCTTGAAACACTGGAAGTACAGCTGTATACAAAAGGGATGAAGGTTCAAGCTGAGTATGTTGGTGCGCACCTGTGACGCCAGCACTCCAGGAGGCTGAGGCAAACGTATCACATGGTAGAGCCCAGCCCAGGCTACATATCCACTTAGTGAGAGCCTATCAAGATAAAAATTACTAAATGGCTGGAGGTGTCACTCACTGGGAGGTTTTGAGTTCAAGCCCCCAAAAGAAAAAAAAAAATGAAGGTCATGTTTTAACCTAATTTCTAGTAGTACCTAGCCTGAACTATAAATTAAACAAGAAAACTATGCTTCAACTCCCTCTGAGTAAAGGATCATTACATCTTTCTTTTAAATTCTCCAACAGAAAATTTACCTGGCCTCCCACCTACCTGTTTGAGTAAATACGCCCTGTGTACTAGTGACATTTTCCTAGGTTTCTTTAGTCGGATTGTGATAAACAGGTATTAAGTTCCTTTCCCAAGGACCCTCCTAGAAAGCCACTTGCTGCTGTGGTCAGTTGGCCTCCCAGAGCAATTTATGTTATTAAACCAGGGTAATTGACATTTGAGTTTAGGAAAAAGATTACTTAACTGTTTTATACAAGAACACAACTGTGTAACTGGAGAATGCTTTCAGATTGTTTTCACAAAAGTGAATATAAGTCATTATCTGGAGAATAACTACCTACAACTTTAAAATGGCAGTTTTCTGCAAACTTTTCCTGTTATTTCCAAAACATATCTAAGAGACACAGGAGCTAGACAAAGCACATAATGTAGTACACTTCAGATCTCAGTTTTGAACTGTAACTATTCTGGAAAACAGGTGTGTTTTGTCCTTTTTTACATTATTTGTTTTATTTGTTACTGTTAAAAATGTATTTTACTATGGAAAGCAAAGGTCTGGTGTACAGTTCATCACTGTCAGTGTTCTTTAGGTGCTTGAAACTTTTCAGGTTATCCTCTGTGAGTTCGCATGCAAGGTAGACAGTATGGAAACTGGAAAAGTGATTGTCAATTTCCCAGGCCTCCTGGAAAGCAGAAGCCCCCTTGGCCCTCTTGTCTGCAGGCGGGTGTGTGATAAAGCCTTTGCGTTGCAAATAAAAGCAGTTCTCAGAGATCAAGGAAAAGTTCAGGCAGAAGACCTCATCTCATTGATGTGGTCTATTCATTGGGATGGAACAACTTTACAGCAACCAACGGTGGCTTAACTCATCCTGGAGAAGCAAAGAGGGGCCCTAAATAAAAGTGATATTCAGCAAGGAAGGGCAGCAGAGAAGAATAGATCCTGGAGAGCGACTGTGCTATTGTTCTACCAGATAGCAGGACAAAAGTGACTATCTTTATTTCCTTCGTATTATAATTTATGTTTCATAATAACTGCTTTCTTTTTTTATATAGTTATGAAATTTGACACCAAACACTCTTTTCTAGAATATAAACTTTTAAATTGCAGGATCATTTTCTGTTTGCTAGAATGGTCTCAGATCCTAGAATAACAGAAACAAGAAGAAATTCAAATAGAAAGATATCAATAAAAATTAGTTTCTTGAATGAATAAATGAACAAATTACTGAAACAGATGAATCATTAATGAATTGTGTATACAATCTTTGATTGGATCTACATAATGAAAGATTTAGGGTAAAGTCTCAACTTAAATTATTATAATCCAAGATATATAAAATCATTTTATAGAAATGATATGTATGAAATATATTGAACATCAGAGGAAAATGTTTCCTTTTATTTGGGGACATAACTTAAGATACCAGGGAAGAAATTTTCACTACCTCTAATCATTAGGGAAACTCATACTAAAGTCACATAAGGTGCAGTTATACCCACCAGAATTCCCAAACAAGCAAAAAGTGACACCCCCAGTGTGGGCAAGGGTGTGGACCAATTAGAGCTCATACACTGTTAGTAGGAATATAAATTTCATTATCACCTTGAGAATCAGCCTTCAATTTTTTTATGAAATCACATATGATATATCACATGAAATTACACATATATAGCCTAGACAATTAATTATATATTATATACATTATATAAAATATATATATATCCTATAACCTAGCAATTCAACTATTAGGTACTTACCCCAATGTGTGTATAAGGGTGTCCATAGCAGTGTTCTTTATATAGGCCCAAATTAGAAACAGACCAGATGTTATTCATAAGAAGAAATGAAACTGGGGCATATCCATACATTGAAAAGGTACTCAGCAATAAAAGAAATAAAGTACAGAAATATTCAATAAAGTGAATGCATCTCCAGAACAATAAAATGAGTAATAGAAACATTTATACAAAAGATGATATACATAATGATTCTTTTTACATGAAATTCTTGAGGTGGAGGACTGGCCAGATAAAATGTCTTGAGCTGGAGAATTGAAAAGAAAATCTAAACCATTTTAGAAAGCTCCATGCAGCACACATTTTTTGGAAAGGGGCAGATTATAAAATTAGATTCTCTGTGCCTAATAATCCTTGCTGCCCCTACCCAGTGCTATCATTTTAACACAAAAGCAGCCAGAGACAATATGTAAATAAATGTGTACCTGCTTTTCAATTACACTTTGTTCTTAAAAGTTGTTGGAGTACCAGATTTTGTCTGCTATCCATGTATTGTTACTTCTGCTCTAGAACAATAACAGGTGTGGTATCTTAACAGTAATGATACACAGGTTTGTGTATTTCATTCTAGGTAAGAAACATTAGACTGTATGATATGTGTGCTGTGGAATTTTGGATGATATACACTAATGCATGTAATTTAAACTATACTTAAATTAATGTTGAGTAATAGATTAATAGAGATATGATGGATGTTAGCTACATAATAAAGCAATCCAGTAAAATATTAATTGGAGATTCTAGGTGGTGGGTATAGCTATATTCACTTTAAAATTATTTTAGTTTTTCCATATGTATTAATTTTCATAATAAAATGTTAAATGATCTGATTGCAAGTGCAGATGCTGGTATTGAATTGATGGCAGTCAAGACTTTAAATTTGGAAAAAAGCATTTGTATCCTCAGGAGGTGAACAGACTGTTGAATTGGAGACCAACTACTGTAACTTTTCTAGTTTTGCCCTCGAACTGGCCTTGTTTGAGGCATTTCATTTCTCTACGTCTCAGTTGCTACATACACATTTATCAATAGATATTCTATAAATATTCTGAATTAAAGCTTAAATATATTGATGCATGAAGAAATGGATTAAATGATCCCTCAGGTCCCTCTTACATTTTGATTCATATGACTAATATTTTTGGAGTATCTGATTACATACATTTACCACTATTTGAAATGTGCTAATAATTTATTAATATATCATTATGTAACTTCTGTAAGTAAGATATCATTTTAACTGGTGAACTAAAATTTACATTTGCAAGTGAATGAAAACACCCAAAAGTAGGTCCCTTGAAAAACCACAGAGTATATGTCAATCTGGTAAGAAAGTCAGTGTCAAATATAGCAAGAGAATAACACTATTCTTCTCAATGCTTTCTTCCAAATTTAAAATGTGTAAATAAATGTACATATGCTTCCTAAAGTTTAAAGTTTGATCTAGTAGTGGTCACTTTGAAAGACTGTTCCATGCAATGTAACACGTTTTGGTGCTGAACTGTAAGCATTCTGATTACTCGTTTGAAGTATAGATTGTTCAAATATCCCTCATAATTCATCTGGCTCAAGTGGCAAAGAAATTGTGGCAGATAATGAATAAATATCAAGCACTTCCTTTGGTAGCAGCTGCGTCCTTACTGATTTTCAAGCTATGTGGAAGAAAAAGAGAAAATTGTGACACAACACTTGCAAGTACTTATTATTCCTCTATTGAAGTAATGATAACCAAAGGAATTACACTTTTATCAGGCACCTTAGGTACATAACAAAATATTCAATTACCTTACAATGCACATGAAATCGTTTCTTTCAACATTTTGTTTCCTATATGGGATTGCTATAGTGTTGTTCCTAGTGCATTAAGCTCCAGCACAATTATTACCTTCTTTGAATACAGGCGTGTAAATTAAATGTCGTTAAATGAAATGTTCTTAAAAATACTGTATATTTTTATAGAATAATTGTCTGCATTTTTGCAACATACCATGCTTAACTGGTCCAAGGTAATTAGTGCTTCACACTTACAATAGTGTAGGTGAGGTGAAAATTTCATCTCGGGGTTTCAGTTTATTGGAACACACAAAATTTCTTTGGATCACACTTAGAATCATACCACTTACATGCGGATGACTGTTCTTTGGATATTTTCTTTTTATTTTTACTTTCATGAAACTGCTTTGGCCATGATCCTTCAGGAGAGTTTGACTCTTCAAACTAACTTTGTGTAATTCATATTTTGTGAGATAGGCACTGAACAAGAAAGACCATAATCAGAAAATATCCATTAGAGGAACCACAACATTGAACTAGTAAGGAGGTTTGCAAACTTGTTTATATTTGGAATCTTCTTAGTGTTGTAAAATTGTTGCAGGGACCAAAACACACCCCAGGTAAATTAAGTCACACTCTTAGATCATAAGCAAAGGGATTTATATTTTTTTAAAGCTCCCCAGGGGATTCCACTACAGACTCAGGTTTAAGAGCCATCAGAAGAGCAGCAGTGATAAAATCTAAAGAAAAATGGGGGACAAATGGTCCAACTTTGAATTTTCAGTTTTTAGGTGGGAAAATTTAGAGATAACATGGAATTATAAATCTTTAACCATTTCTATATTCAATAAATGAAAGGATAAAATTAAGTACATTTGAAGATAATATTGTCCCTAAAGTTTTAATTGTTAGCAATAGCTACCATGTTACATTTGGTCATTAATTTGGTCTAGCTATTTGGTCATTAATTCTAAAGGTTGCAGCTGTAAGAAATGAAAAGTGGCTTAGTGAATGTTTAGTAAAGATCATATTGAGAAAATTTTATATGTGTGAATATTCAGTACAAATACATTAAAATTTGTCTAAAAATAAGACAAATAAATTAGAAAAAGCTCTATAGTTGATAATACACTGTAGTAAAAGGAAAGACAGGAAAAAGGCATGACAGTTTGTTTACTACATAATGATGTGACAATTTAGGATTACTTTGCACACAAAGAGATATATCATGCTGCACACAGCTTTTAGATGTCAGAAAGAGCTACATCGATGTTCTGCAACTGATAAGATCTCCTCTGTACCAGGTATTGTGCACAACAAAATTTCCTGAAAAATATATTATGTGGTTTATATTCAACAGATTTTCTAATTATGCTTATGGTAGTGGACATACTTCTCTATAATGCAATTCAGAGTCAAACGTAAGACAGTAAGTTGATGAGATTTAAGCACCTATTGTAAGACCACTTTTCAATTTGCTGTGATTGTCATCCTTATTATCAAATTTTCCCTTTTCCTAGTTTATCCCAGGCTGATAATATTAAATCCTGTTAGAAAAGAAGAATCAACACTGTTTTCTAATAAAAATATAGTTATTATTTTGAATATTACCACAGAGAAACATCCAGAATATGTTTGGTGCTCTAACATGAAAATAAAACTAAATTTTATTACTTAAATTCTAAAACAATTTAGGAATTGTAAAAATTTTTAAATGAATACAAATTTACATGGACTACATGGCAATATTGTTCTGTCAGTCAGAGGCTGAAATGTTTGTCAATTTTTAACATAAACCTTTGTCTAAGTCATAAATACAAAAAAACAATGTACATATAAATGCTGGATTTGTTTACCCTGTGTAAAGTTATGTCTTGATTGTGAATATTCTTTAGTTGAACTGAGTCTAAAACAGGCTATTTTGTAAATCCTTTTGTGGTAATCTTAGTCTTAACTTGTGTTGGAGAAAAAAGAAATCTTGTTTTTTGTATTTTCATAGAATTACAGAAACTGGCTCTTTAAATAATTGCAAAAACCTTGAGGGATAGTGGAGTGATAGACTTCACACAGCTTGCTTGTGCTGTGATAACAATTATTTAAAACTTTCAGAGGTAATAATTAAAGGCGTATCTATTCATTGATTTAAAGGACATGGGTGAAATTTTTATATTTTTCACTCCATCTACACAAAAATCAAAAACAGTCATCCAAACCACCTCTCTCTTAAACAAGGAATCAATATATTTGTACTCAGCAATTAAGAATCTGGCCTGTTCATCTGTTTTGCTTTTCACATTTAAAACATTTAAAAATTATTTGCCAACATTTTAGAAAAAAACTATGAAAATTTCAGTGTTTAAAAACATTTTTAAAATTTAAAATTGGAGAATTTTATGTAAATACCCTGGTTCTCCTTTATCTTAAAAAAAAAATCACTGAGCTGTCCCTGGGCCTTTTAATTCACCCGCAAGGTAGCACAGCTGCCGCTTCCTGGAGGTGGCCATGCGTTGGCCAGCTTGGTATCGTACCTGACAGGCTCCCCTCACATGTCTGGCTCCTAAAGATCCTGAAGTACTGAGGATGCCATGCAAGAAGTTAGGGCTTGGATCAAACCTGATGATGGTCACTTGGACACCCAGGATTGTACCGTACATCACACTTCCAGCCACTCTCTCATCCCTCCCCACGCACTGCAGTATTGGTAATGATAGAGCTTCTCCGTTCTTTACAGTGCAGGTAAGACAAAATGAAGATACTTTAGACAGTAGACGCAAATATTACAGATCTCTAACTCTGATGCTGCCAGTGCTGTTTCCTTTGAGTTGAACTTTTAGTTTTCTAGGATATCAAAACTATCCTAAACAATGATAACTGTTTCTAAACTCACTGTTCTGCTAAGCTTGTAACACCACTGCACCTCCAAAGCTAGTCAGCTAGCAGAGCAAAAGTTGACAAAATCAGCCATTGGCTGGATGCATATTGTCAGGGAAATTCTGTATTAGCTGCTCCATCAAAACGTGCAGTGGCATTTGTACTTGACCTCCCCTTCGCCCACCTCTGAGTTCAGATGCTAGTGTGGTGGGCAGCTTCACGTGAGTTCACACACAGCTTGTGCAGATGGCATCTCACTTCATGCAGAACGGCGAGTCTGTTTATTTTATTCTCCCAAAATTTCTGACTCTCTCCCCAGGGCCATGCAAGAGTACAGACTAGAAGAGGAGCTAATGATGGTGGGGGTGCCCTTTAGCTAATGGGCCCAGGGGCCCATAACCTCCTGTCCTTTGAAAGACAAGAAGACAAAGGATGGGTTACATTTTCTCTCTTTTTTACTGGCTTGACAGTTCTAAAACACAGTGAAAACCAGATATGAAAGGATAATTATAACCGTATATCCATAGTCAGGTGGCACGGACATTTTATTCACCTGAAAATCAGTCATGTGCTATATATTGGCAGGAAGGGTGGTGCCAGGAGATAAACTTGATGGATACCATTTCCTTATTCAGCTTAGTGCACAGCAGGCAAAGTAGTATCATCCTTTCTTGTTGTTGTTCAGGGAGACAGAAATAGAAAACCACAGGCAGGAGAGAGACAACCATATGGAAGGAAAGGCCAAAGAGAGGATCTGGCAAAGAGTGAGGAGACAAAAAGCCGTATTTGACAATTATATCTGCAGTGACATAGAAACATGTACGATCATTTAGGCAAAAATAGCATCCTCATTAGCTCTACATTTTCAAATTTCAATAGCATTTGTTTGAAAGTAGAACTTCTCTACTTTTCACCCTTTGAGGTGGAAATTTGATATTTTACTTTCATCTTTTAGACATAGGATATATCCTCAGCTTCAACAGTATGCTTGGAATGTTCTTCACTAATTCCTCAATAAATGTGTGCTAACCAGTGAATGAAGACTGTCCCGAAACCATGAGTGAAATGCCACGCTGATTTAGGGTGTTTGTCCCAAACACATCCCCAGATCTATTTATTAATGACTTTCAATCCCAAGTGAATGATGTCATACAGATTTTGCTTTAGACTTATCACTTTGACAACTAAATTCAAATAAGAAATTATTGCTTCAGGGGCTAGGGAATAACATATTTCTAATAAACTTATCACAATTATATATTAAGTGAATAAAATATTTGCATTTTTCAATATACATCTCCAGAACCCAAAATTAAGCAACAGCCCAATATTAGGTTAAGCAGAAGGAAGCCACGGATCATGGGATGAGGCCCAATTTGCAGGTCCTACTATGAAATTTGGCCTGGCTTCAAAATTATGAGCCTTACTTAAAGTATCAATGAAGAAAAAAATGAATTTCACTTTATTGATGTTATTATTCCTCATATTCTTTATTATTTCAGTTTATTAAGCTAAATGCCAACTGTGCTTCATGATGCATGTGGTTGAGTGTTAGGTTATAAAGACATCATCGCTACAGCAGTGTGGTGAACACAGCTGTTCACTATTAGAATCTCCTTTGTATGTTTGGTTTACTTTAGCGGGCAGACCCTGCTGGGGTAAGAGCCTCTTACCCATAATAAATGATTAACACGTAAGAGTCCTACTTCCTTAGGCTTCCTTTAACAGACTCAGACACACAATCTCATTTCTTCAAGTGTGTGACATGGGTACTGGCTTTTACACAGAAGTGACATGGGTACTGTGTGTGCCATGAGTACTGACTTTTACACAGAAGCTGACACCAGGAAAATGAGACCATGGATCTCACTTCTTCATGGCAAGTAGCAACAGCGAATTTGTGTAGGATCAGGTTTCATATGCAGTACTGTCAACAGAGAAACCTTGACACATGGGTTGGTGACCAAGGATAGCTAGTTTACCGGATAAATCTGTAGTCAAGCCAGCTGAGACTGACTCCACAGATAGGATCTATTGAATTGCATAGACCTCCCACTGATTCATCTAACTGTAAAGTGTTATTGTAATAAATCCATTTCTCCTTCTATTATCCAAAATTAACAACTAAGAAAATTGATACATAAATGTAGACACTCAAACACATATGCACATATTCTGTGTAATCTAGTAGAAAATATACTATGAGTTTCTGTTGATACATTCTTGATAATATTAATAGTTTTATGATGGGTAATCCACCAATAAGGGGAAGGAAACTAACATATATTGAAAACCCACCATGCACCTGACATAACACTAAAATTTTATCACATGTATTTGACTATTAGTTGGATAGGTGCAAAATAGCTGCTTCTCATGGATACTATATTAGTACAACAATATTATTGAAGTAGTGTGCGGAACACTGTTCTTGGCACATTGCTGAAGTTCAACAAATGTTACTCTGTTATTCCTCCGTATTAAATATATGTGGGGTCATTTTTGTGTTGGCTCACAGAGTGATAAGTTACAGAAACTTGCAGGAGGACAGAGTCAGGCTAGTATCCAGTTGGCAAGGTGTAAAAAAGGATTCTTTTGACATTGAAACAATATACATATAGGCCATTTTGTAGACTAGTTTAGAATATCACAAAAGGAGGTAGGCTTGTGCGCTTTTTTAATGCAGAAGCATTTCGTTCAATTTTGCTACATGTAAATTTATTCAACCATTGTCAAGCCTAGGCTCCTCCCTTGAACTCAGATTCATATGTAGAACTGGCAAAGTTAGATTTGCTGAGTTTAGGTCCTTATATAAATTTTCTGGGCTTCTGTGACAAAATATCCTACTGAGTGCTTTAAACATTAGACATCTTTTTTCTCATCAATCCGGAGACTGACTGCCTGGATGAAGGTATTGGCAAAGTTAGCCCTTCTGAGGACTGTAAGGGAAAGTCTGTTTCATTCCTGTTTACTAGCTCCATGAAGTTTTTCTGCAATTTTTAGTGTTCCTTTCCTTGTGGGTTCACCATCTACTTTCCATCTTTCCTCCGCATGGCATTCTCCATGAGTGCGTCTGTCAGGGCTGAGTTATGCTGTACTGAGGGCCATCCCAGTGACCTCATTTTAAATTGGTAATCTACATAGATCTTATTTCAAATGAAGGCCACATTTGCAGATGGGGGTGTTATTTTAACTTCAAGGTATTCTGGGGAGACACAATTCAATTTAAGATAGTCGTTCAACTATCTTAGTGCTAGTGCTTGGTTTCCTCTATGTGTCTCTCATGTCCTGCCCCTCACCTGTCCACTCTTCTTTCTTCTTATTTTGGATAGATTATGTCTCTGTTCTTCTATTCTTTCAAGGCCATACTCCAGAAAGACAATATAATTGATCGGTCAGAGCCAGGATTTGGTTTGAATTATTTCTTTCCCAATTTCAAGCTCTATAACCTGGGCAAATGATTTAACTACCTTCTACCTCAGTTTCCTCATCTATAAAATGGAGACAGTTATAAAACTAACCCACAGTTCAAAAACAATTAAGTAAATTAGCAATGTGGATATAGTTAAGTGCAACATATGTACAATGTGAGATATACAACATATGTACAACATAATAAGTATAACGTATAATATGACATACCACAATATAAGTAGCAATACTTACAGTATGTCAAGTAGCAATATGTACATATCTGGAGTCAAAACTTGGGCTTTCAATGCACAGTTTCCTCTTAGGAGAAGTCACTACCTCCCACATAGAAATTAATTGTCATTTATTGTATGTATTGTTATATAAATACTTGCACATGTTGTTCTCAAGACAAGAAATTGATAAGAAAATTAAAATTTATCTTAAGATATTTATGAGTACAAATATCTTCATAGAAAGTAAGGTAAAGTTATATACTCATTTGGGAAAAAAGTACAATGCTCAACAACACAAGCCCTCTAGATTTGTTTCTCTTTTTAAAGTCTTCTTTCAAATAACTTATTTAAATAAATTAAATGAATTCCATTACTTGAAAGCTGAAAAAAATCAGCCTAAAAATCAAGGAAAGTCATTCTGCAAAATACATACTTTGACTCAATACTCTATCTTTTTTTACAAAGGGATAATTTTATTTTTCATGTATATGATTCTCTATATTCAAATGTGTGAAAAATCAGCAGGGTTTTTGCAGCCTTAAAAGAGTAAATGGACTGAGAATTGTAATATCACACATAGGGAATGAGTCACTTCTTGCTAATATTGGGAATGTCAACCCAATGTCTGGACTACAGAGCAGTGACATGTTTTAAAAATAAGATGCAAGCTTGCATTCTAATTTTTAACTATGAAAAGAGAAATTACAGGATCATTATTATTTTATATAGAACTGTTTTCTTCCTTTAAAGACATCCACAATTTATTTAAGACCTGAACTTAGATTCTTATCACCTCTGAGAAGTTAAGGAACAAAAACAGTGATTCTAATTTACAGCAAGCAAGACTGGTGCAGGTTAAGGCGAAGCAGATCATTCAGAATCGGGTTGAATCATTGTCTGAAGCCTGAATACAAAGCCTGAAGTTTATTTACTAGCAAGGTCTAATTTCTGTCCCCACTGTAGTTTCATCTTATTGTTTTATGAAGCTATTACATAGTGAATACAAAGTATCTCTCAATATACACCAATTAAAATGGAATTACAATTATGTCAATAAACCTGGTTAGTTTAGGCAAAAGAATAACCATGACTTTCATTACTTTAAATATTACACCCTACTATTTAAGGGTATGATACAGCTGGTGATGATTTTTTTAAATTTCCCAGTAAAGGTATTTCTTATTCCAGGAAGACATATTTTCAAGTATTCGATAGTAAAATTTCTATCCAATTAGAAGAGTCCATTTTTTGACTAGTTTTCTATCCCATATATAAAATAGCTTCCAGGCTCTCACTTTCTCTTCTGTCCTTGAAAAAATTAAAGGAAAATGCACACGATTTTAGTACTACTATCTGTGAGCCGTAAGTATTGCATTTTAGTGAACTCACTATGATATTGCAGGGTATCAAAGAATTCCAGTCATGGATTCCTAAGACCTGCCCACAAAATTAACCATGTGGATAGTGAGTACAGACATTCCACTTCTTTCCAGGAATGAGAAAATACAGAACAAGCTTCCCTTTGTTATATATACTGAGAATTGTCAAGTGAATACTTGCCAATACCAAAGGACCATCATGTGGTCCACAAACTTGCAGTGGTGGTAATGGGATATTAAAGAAGTAGATTATCTTTGTTTTCATGGGGGCTGACCTGGAATCAGGAGACTGTTTCCTGTCTGGAGAGTTTTCTTCCAGGAAAGTGAGAGCCACCCAAGTATGTACCCCATTACCATTTATTCTGAAGGAAATCATATACTATTTTAGTGGGCACTCTGATTATGTTTTAGTACTGAGATTGGATTCAAGTAATCTTCTTTGTGCTTTTGCATAAGTCTGGGCTTTAATATCAGAACATTCTTTTGTAAAATTTCATATTACACTATATCTCCAGTGCAGTTTGTGTGATATGGACTTTGTGTTAGAAAACCCTGAGTTGCTAAAATTTATAGAGGAATATCTATAAATGGGTGTTATGGTTTGTGTCTGTGTGTCCCCCCAAAGCCTCATGCAGTCATGGGACAGGCTTTTAGAATTTGACTGATTTGACTGATTATGGGTGTGAGAGCTGCACCCACCCTGGGGTGGATAATTTGCGTATGTAAGGGAGAGCAAGAGGCTGCTTGCGGCCATTCCTGGCTTTTGTGCTTGTTGCTTTGCTGTGTTCTGCCACCATGAGCTGTAGCCCTCTGCCATGTGTCACTCTGCCTTATAACCTACCAAGTACAGACTGAAACCTCCACAAACTGTAAGTGAAATAAACCTTTCCTTCCTTAATTTTGGGTGTCAGATATTTTGTCCCAGCAACGAGAAAAAAGTAACCAAGACAATGGGCATATTAAATAATGTTCCCTTTGCTATCAGTGACATCTTACTTTAGACTGTTTATGTTATGATCTGATGTTAACAACAAAAATACATTGTGGTGTAAAGAAGGACACATCACAGCACAGAGACGCATGCTTTCCCATCATCCTACTCTGACAATATAATTGCTGTTTAGTTAATAAGCCTAAGTACCAGTGATGAATGTAAGTTTATGTATGGCATATTGATGATAATATCTGAGTAGGATAAGCTGCCAAATGAGAGGCAACGAAAAAGAAATATTGCAGTCCAAATTGCACTCCAAATAACTATTTTTCTCTCTCTGCAATCAAAATTGTAGAGTGTACAGTTATTTCCATAAACACTCATTGGTACTGTAGAATGAAAATAATAACTTCGTATGATTCACAGGAGATGCTGATAACATAAACCTACACACCTGTGATGAATAGGATTTAGTCATTTCTCCACGCTTAAGGAAAGGTATGCTTAGTGTTCTACAATTGCGGCGGGTTGTTTATCTTTTCTATTAGACTTCAATTAATCATCGAGGCGTGAACTGCCTGATGCCAGGTAGATTTAGCATTCTGGAATGCATTCAGGGTTGGACACAGAAAGTGCTGTACCACAAAGGAAACACATGAAGTGTTCTCCAATATTTCTTTGTTTGCCAGCAGCATGCAAGGTAAATGAGATGCAGTGTGGAGAGTTTAAATCAGTGGTGAAAAGAGGACATTTCTAGGCTCAGGCTAAAGGCTATATTGTCCCTTTTTACACTTGTAAAGTTTTAATAGATCTATTTGGCTATTGTTAGGGAAAGGAAATGAGCTTCGGCTAGGTTAAGTGGGTAAAAGTATGCAGACTTTAGACAATAACAAGAAGAGAGAGTGGGGAAAGCGCTGTAACGGTCTACATAAGGCCTGGATCAAGCTGCAGTGATTCAGAAGGGCATGAAGCGAGGGAAAGCTCTCAGCCAATTCCAGCGAAATGTTCTAAACAGATGTTATGCAGCTGAAAATGCGTATAAGAACCCTCTGCTTCTACATTCTCCCGATATCAAGAGAGAAAAGAGGTAGCAGATACACTGAAGTCGACAAGTTGTTGGCAGTGTACTGATAAGAAATGAATGAAGACACACCTTAGAACTGTATGAAAAGCACGCAATTTTTCTCCCAAAAACTTTGGTGTTCGTAGATTATTTTGCAAAGTAACCTCGGTATTACACCTTCATTATGTATAATGTTTACCTGAGTAACTTCTTCTCTTTGCATCAATATTTTAATAATTTACAAGAAGGTCTTAAAGATGAAGTGGGTTCAGTCCCTGAGAGCTTTATATTGAGTTGTTTATTGACCAAGGAAATCACTCACTCTGAGGTAGAAGAACACTGACCTGTTCTGTCATATAGCAGTAAGTAACTCAGAAATCAGAAGTAGGAATAAAATATGGAAAGTATGGAAGAAATAAAAATCCCATTACAACCATTTCTTATATGGCTGTATTGGGCCATCAAATTCAGTCCAAAGAATGTATTGACAATGTGAATAAAGAGTAATTATTATGTTCTAGATATATTTGAAGTAAAACAATTATTTCATAAAAAGTAATGGAATTTTCTGAATTTTTCATAGGAATGATTGACTTTTTTATGATTCTGCTTTAGAACAATGACACATTATAGTTCACAGGACACATACAGCCACTTCCTGCTTTATAGATTACATTTTACTGCCACACATCATATTTAATTTATTTTCTATGTCTGCATGTGAATTACAGTCATGAGAGTTTAGCAATCTTTGCAGTTGGTCCACTGAAACAAAAATACTATCTGTATCTTAATAAATAAATTTGCAATCTGCAGATTGAACCATTTGAATTTTATTTTCTGATGGTCACTTAAACTAGGGAAAATGCAGCAGACTCAAATGCATGTGACTTCCCAGATGAATGAAGCAAGCTCTGTAACTGAGAATTCTTGACATACTACTTCTTCAAAGGATTTTCTAGAATTCCTTTTGAAAATCATACAAAAAATTTTTGTTTGCATCTTTATTTGAATGGAATTAGTCTAGAATGTAGCATTTTCTCTATTACTAAATCCAATAGTCATTTTTAACTTAAAAATAGGAATTGAGGATCATTTTTATAAAATATATGGCCAGTCAGTTTCTTTTCACAGTCTGAGATGTTGAATTGCAATTTTTTAAACAATTTTTTCATAAATCAGACTTGTTCACAGTTGACTAGCAGTAGGATCATATTATATTATTCCAATAATGCATACATTTGGGGCTTGTAAGAAAATAACAACAAAAACAGGTAAGGGCATGTAAAAGTAGCTTTTCTCCTAGAAGGTTCTGCAAGTTCATAAGCTGAATAAGCATAGTTTAAAAAAAAGGATTAATAGAAAAATAATAAGTAATTATAGGAGATCCAAATACATCCAAAGCATAGGTTAAAAAAAGGATTAATAGAAAAATAATAAGTAATTATAGGAGATCCAAATACATACACATGATAATTATGTTCATACCTTGCTTACAATTGTTTCTTTACTCATCATTGGCATCAAATATCAAGAACATCTGAAAAGTCAGTGCCAAAATGTTTATCATGCAGTGCATGAGAGCTCAAATATGGTACAGCGCTGCATATTTAGAAAACAAACATGCAGCTTCGAAAACTACAATGACCAAAACATTCTTTGAAAATCTTAAGGCTGTTTAATACTTATTTTCTACAGACAATGAAGAACAGAGATTAAAGCAACTTTCTGAAGAAACAGCTCACAACCTGTACTTAATAGCTGAAAATGCCATATCAGCTGCTTATACTTTTGAGAGTCTGGAGGTGTATGTAACTGCCTCTCATTTAATAAATCATAATTATTTTTTCTAAAAAGAATCAAAATTAAACCAGTTTGTGCTTTCCCGCTGCCTCCTCAGTTCCCTTTGCCCTGCCATGTGCGATCTGTGCCTTTAGCGCTCCCACTCTCCAATTATCTTCTTGGCTTTGAAATTACAGTAGAGACAATAGATGAGAAAAAAAATCTAAGTTGTGTTTCAGACTAAATAATGAGGCAGTTTATTCAATAGGGATAGTCAGGATGTTTTTGTTTTTTCCTGTTTATAATGTTTGTGATCTTTACTGACTCTTGTTGGCATACAGTTTTCTACAATCTCTGTGGTTCAATATTTGAGAATTCTGAAAATGCATTGTATTTTCTTGTAACAAATAGCATTTTTAAAGGTCTGTGATTTCTGCTCAGAGTCTGTATATAGCAAGTAGCAGATGGAATTTTTACTCTGATAACCACAAAGAACTGCTCTTCACATATAAGAATAACAGTGCAGATAAGATGTTTCTCTCCAGATATGCCACAGCCATGTCTAGAGGTATAATAACCGCAACTCATCTCCCGAAGATCCAGTTTTCAGAAGTTCTAACCAGTGCACTACATAAAATTCAGGAAGCAGGTATTCAGTTTTATTAGTGAGAAAACAAGAATGAATGATTATATCTTCTAAATAATTGTATTTTCTAAATAATTAATTATTCATTTGTACATTCAAGTAAAACAATTCTGACACCGCACTCTTTACTGATGCCAACATTTCACTGACAAAGAATCTAGACAAATGCAGAGATGCTATATTCAAAATAACCTATTTTGGCAACAGAAACTTATTTCAAGCTGAATTTGAAATCGCTTTTGAGAGACTTAGGGTTGATTCCTCTTCTTTGGAAACCCTGCTTTACAGAGTTCTTGGCCATTAGAAATAGAAATTTGGAAGAGTGGTGAGACACGTAAAATTGAGAGAGAAAATTTTTGTAAGGCTTAAAGAAAATAAAGTAAATACATTTTCTTAGTGCCTGGTACAGAAAAAATATGTAATCAATTTAATTATCTGCTACAATAACTATAAGTGCTATTACTATTACTTCTAATTTTACTATCAGTAGCACAATTAGTTTAGATTGGGAGAACATATTAGAACTAAAGTACTTTATTTTCTAACTTTGGCATTATGTTTATTTGTGAGAATTTTTATGTATCTGACCAATACATGGGTATTGTCCCAAACAATGTTTTATGTCTCGATATGCTAGGTAAAAAATTTTCATGGACTTTTGCAATGATAAACTATATAGTTTTGTTTAGGATTATTGGGATTGAAGCATATTTCTGGAAACCTGAAAAAGTTAGTGCAGAAGTTAACACTCACCAGTCATTTTCCTACTCATACATATAATTACCTCTGTACTTAAAGACATGAGAGCTACTACCTAAAGTTTCTGCTCAAGAAGGTGGTTCTAATTATGCAGCTACTCAAATATAACTCAATGTGGCACATGTGAATTTCTGTCTATAAACTGAAATGCACAAATATTACAATATTACAGTTTAACCTCCACATTAAAATCCTGAGTACAATGGTTTTTTTTTTTTGTTTGTTTTTTTTGTTTTTTTTTTTTTGGTTTTTCTCCGGTGCCGGGAACCGAACTCACTACGTTGCGTTTGCCAGGCAGGCGCTTTTGCCGCTGAGCTAAATCCCCAGCCCCCAATGGGGTTTTTTTTTGTAACAGGAATTGAACTCAGGACCTCATGCTTGCCAGGCAGGTGCGATGCCACTGAGCTATACCCCTGGTCCTAAATGGGATAATAGTTAAATTTCATTCCATTTAGGTTCCCAGTTTTCAAAATGTCATGTCCAGTTTTCCGAGTCATTGTTGGAAGCAGAGAACACTTCAATCATCTGTGCATTCAGACGTTGGCTGGTAACATCATGACCCAGCAGAATTACATTACCTGAAAAATTATAATTCTCTTTCGAAGTGACCCCGGCTCCTCTCTGAATGGCTCCACAGGCACTGGAGCACTCTCTAATAATTTTGTGCAGTGCTCTAGGGCTACCACCTGATTTGAGTGAAATGTAGAAGCAATGACTTGAGTTTCCATGTTTCATTTTCAACCCAGTACATGGCTCCCTGCTGGAGGATTCTAACATATTATTATTTGATGTGAGAAAAGAAAAGATAAAATACCAGGTGGGGGGAAGAAGTTAATAATTTAAACATTGTTCTTACACAGGCGTCAGTGTGCAATAAACTCTGCCTCATATTCCTAGACCCTGCCCTGATCCACACTGAAGTTCCACACTACAAATATGACAATACATGAAGCAGATGCTTTGGTGAAGAGAAGACGCTTTTTTTTCACTAGCGTAGTCATGAGACTATGCCAGGTCCTCCCATAGTCATGCAAGGCTTTATCTTACATAAAAGTTCTAGATCGAGCAAAGAGGTATACAAAAAGGAACTCAAACATCCAGTATTAATTTTCATTTTTATTGGCATGCACCAAATATTTTGTAAAGGATATTTGATTTCTTTGTCTCAATTTAGTGAAAAAGAACAGTAGAGCTTATGAAAAACAGGACCCTTTCATGGTTTAGTACTGGCCAGGGAGGTAGTTCAGCAGCACAAGTGCCTGCCTGGCAAGTACAAGGTCCTGAGTTTGATTCCTGGTACCAAAAAAAAACATTGTTTGGTACCATGTGTGATTAAAAATCTGAAATCATTAGATAGATAGATGGGCTATGGAGGAAAGTTCAGGACAAGATGGAACCATCTTTGACTACTCTCAAATGGGCCAGTGTGCAAGGTCACCTCGTATATTGCAAAGTTTATAGCTGCATATCAAACTAATCATCTTACATCGATCTAATCCTTAAATAGGTTTATTAGGTTTCATCACAGAACACTGATAAACATTCTGCTATTAGCAGGTACCGCAAAGAGCCTTGAAGCATGAAATTTTCAAGAACATAGACAGGGAGTTGGTTAGAAGACAATGGATCTTCTATTTCATCTCAGCCATCATTTGTATCTTTTAAAATAAGAAGTAAATTACTGTGTGACACAGTGGAACGATAAGTCTAATATCTATGCACTCTCTTGTACTTATCAGACAAACCTGCCATAACACTCTATCACAGATGTTCAATGAAGTCCTAGATCTTATTCTTCTCCAAGTTGGTCATAAAACTCAAATGCTATCAGTCATTTTCATACATCCAAAAGCACTTCATTATCGGGGAAGACAGATTTTACTGGATGAAAACTCACTTGCTAAACCCAATTCCTTGTGAACTTACACCAAAGGTCACACGGGATATATTAGATAATTCAGCAAACATTTGCCGATTTCTAGGTAGGCTTAAAATATTTGTGCAGAATATACTTTCTGCTAATTTTTAGTCTCTGATCAAGTAAAGAAAATAAATACATAAGTAGTGGCATTAGTTTATTCCTACTTATCCACCTGAAATTGGACTCATTTTTCCTGTGGACCTCTCTGTTTGAAACATTTCAGAAAAGGGAGGTTTAATAAAATATGAAGTGGAAATGTTTAAGAAAGTAGACCTATATCCTAGGTGAAGAAGCTTGCTGTTCTTAAATGGCCTAAAGAACACTTTGTTTTAGATATTGTATCACTGAGCAGTACCTCAGGAAAGTTTTATGTATTTCCTACTGAATGTTCACGAGGAAAAACAAAATGTCAAGTGGAATTTCTTTCTATTGTGAGCAATACAACTCGATTCAGACTACTTCGAAAGAGAGAGCTTCCTATGGTTATTCTATAGAGTGGTCTGCTTTGACAGAAATAAATCCACCAACTTAAATTAATGCAAGAATACAGGCAAATGGATCTAAAGGTGATTCATGAGTAGAATTTGACAACCTGGCTATCGTGGTAATTGAGCTCAAGTTTCCATGAAATCATATTGTCTCCTGAGAACTACATTGCCATCAGATATGATTTTCCGTTATCCCTACAATTATGTAGGACTTTCTAGTTAGAAAGGAAAGAGAGATACAAACAAATATATTCAACTTACTTATTTGTTAAATAACATAGTATACAATTAAGTCAAAAGACTTGTAATACCTAAGTTTTATATAGTAGTTATCTTCAGATTGTGTATTTATAACCTTCAAAAAAACTAAAGAATTTCACTTCCACTAACAGCACAGGAAGCTGAAAATAAAATCAATCACATACCAGAATAAATAAAGGACTAGGACATACAAAAAACTTTCAATAGGACTATTTCACTTAAAAATGGAAAAAATATTTGAATAGATACAAATGAGAGAGCAAATAAACTCATGAAAGGATAGTTGAAGTCATTAGCCATTAGGAAAGTGCAAATCAAAGCTAATAATGCAACACTGAAAGGTTATCGGAATCGCCCAAATTTTAAAAAGAGGGACAGTACTGAAAATTGACAAGAATTTAGTGTAACTAGTTTTCTTGTATTGCTGTAGATGAACAAATTGTTACTATGCCGTTAGAAAAGTTTTATATACACATGCAAAGCTAAAGTTATTCTTACTATGGAACCCGGCAGTCTAGTAATAAACATGTAAGTGAAATGAAGACAAATGTCCAGGAAAGAAATGGCAGCTTAATTCATAGTCACCAAAGGCTATAAACCACTTTGTGTGTTCAGCGAAGAGGACATTGGATACACAAATTGTGGAGAATTTCACCAGGGAACATTCTTCAACAACAATAGAAAGAAATTCACTGATATGCACGTCCAATAATATGGGTAGCTTTCAAAAGCATAGTGATAATGCTTCATAAAATATTCGTAAAAATTGTGCTCTTTATTATTATAGATCTTTTTAATTTGTAAGATATTTGACACTCTCAAAAAGGTAAAAATATTGGAATAAAAGACAAGTCATTTTTTGTCGGGATTGGGACTACAAAGAGGGGCTCGGAAATATAAAAGGATATGAAGCAACTCTTGAGCATGATGAAAACAAAATGACTTGGTTTGTATGGTGGTTCCAGAAATATGTACATTTTTTAAGATGCATAGAACTGTATTGTTTCTTGGGGTGGATTTAAATTATACTTCAACAAACCCAGGATCAAAGACAAGAGATATGGACTAGAAAATCATTTTTGTTTGCACTAAGTGTAAGGAACCTAGTACTTAATAAACTAGATGATTTTTCTCACAACTTACTGGTGGTAATTTGCCTGGTGTAAGAGCTCAGTGATTGCAAGTTGGTACTTGAGTGCCGTTATTCCTGTCATTCTGGATTCCTTTCTTGTTCTGTGAACTCCATGGGCGTGTCTTATTAATCGTGTCAAAAGTTAAGGTGTTAATTAACATAACTGAGTGAGGGATTTTTTCATTTTTAGGAAACAGCTTGATCATAATCCTGCAAGGCTGCCTTCTCTGAGCTTCTGGGCAGTGATATAGGAAAAAGAATATAGAGCCTCAAAATTGACTGAAAAATTAATCCTAGAGTCAATCCTATTGCTCGTTTTATTTTGAGCATCAAATACTGAAATATTTAAATGCAAATTTAAATACACTAGTAGGTTGTGCCTACTAAATCAAGCTTATCATGACTTTTTCTTACAACATAATTACTGATGCTTTATAGACACACCATGGAAATAAAAACTAGTTTCTCTACAGATTTGAACAATGTGTGAGTTTTTGCATTTCAGGTTGAAAAGAATTGATTCAGTTGTATGAGTCAATTGACAAAATCAGATATTGTTGACAAGCTGGTGAGTATTTAAAAATTAAGAGTTGCTACTCACTTCATTTTTTCATTTCCACTTTACTTTCAATTTAAGCATACAGCATATTCATAAAAATCCTGGCAACAACAGCTTTTGAATATGTCTTCTAAAGGGGATTATTCATTCTCCAATCTGGCATCTGTTGTTCTAATAAAATACAGAAGAATGTGCAGGTTTAGGGCAGCTTGTTAGATTGCTCTAAGTGTTTATTTTCACCAATATACAAATGTGTGAATATAAAAAAGTTAATGTTTTAGACAACAGTTTGTCTTTATTCTTTTATAGCATGCATGAATTTTTATATCAAGCTGTTTCAGAATGAAGCATATTTTATCCAGAAATGGTATGTTTCAAAGAATAAGGTGATGGTCAATCACATATTTCATTATGTTACTTCAACCCCATAACATTAAGCTTAAAAACTTTAAAATGTTTGTGTATTATATGAATTGCACTATTGGGTAATATTTCTTATTAAAGTAGGAAAATGCACACTTATTTTAAAATAAGAATTATTGCATCTTTGTCTTTTTATGCAAATGTACAATATTTAAGAGTAAATAACTGAAGTCACTTACCTGATAATTGAAATTCTCAATTATCCCATTGGATCTACATGCAGGCCTATAAAGCCTATTTTTCTCTTTTAGCTTTTGTTTGTAAAAAAAGCATAGGTACTTTAAGCAATAAGAAGTTGTTTTTATTATTAGGTTATAAGGACTAAAAATTGTTCATCAAAGGTATATCACATATTAAAAAAATTTTCAAATTTAGCTCTGGAGATATAACAAAATTTTAGGAATTTTCTATTCCTCACTCAAATATAAAAGGTGTTCACTTTTTAAATTAAAAGATGAGAAGATGTAGAGCTCAGCTCCCATAGAAGCCTTCTTTTTATGAGGGCAATATTGATTTTATCATAATCTTATGAACACGTGAGGATGTAATCAGGTGACTGCTGGACTGCTTTCATAAGGTGCATTTTCAGGCCTAGGAGTCAAAAGGAATCCTTCCTAACAATTTCCAGACCAGTATTTAACACCTACTTGTGCACTGAAACCCTGAAGGACTTAAAGATAAAGCTGAAATTCTAATTCCATGGGTAGCCTTGTTAACACTAGCATAAGATTTTCAAAGATGATTTGAACTTTGCATTGATAGCGTTAATTGGTACAGAGGCGTATCCCTACTGACTTGTCCTCTATCAGGTAATTTTACAGTCTGCTTGCTTAGTCACTCTCTGTGCTGGAGCTCCGCTCTCCCTTCATGGAAATCACATTCACGGAGGGTAGGCCACACAGCCAAATGCCTCCTGTGGGTGTTAGCGTTTCACACATCTCTGCTTGGTATGCATTTTATTTTTAACCTGATGTCTTTTATTTGGCAATAAGTGCCATTTTCTCCCTTATTGGTAAAACACATATTCTTTACTTTGAATAACTGTTAGGACAATGAAATGAGAAAATTATACTAACACTATGCCACAAACTTTAAGGGGCCTAAAAAAATAAATGAACTATAACTCTTAGTCATCTTCAAGTGATGAGATATTTGGCTCTGTCCTCATAACTCTGCATAGTTATTGACATTTGCTTCTTCTCAGTGCAAATAGAAAGGACCTCCCAGAGTATTACTTGTCTTCATCTATAATTCCAAATAACATGCAGATTCTTTTCTTAATTAACTGAGCTGAACAATCCATGTATCCAAGAACACAGACTGCCCTTTGCTCAAGGCTAGAGTAGAAGAGTACTAAATAGTAGATTGTTCCTACTGTTCTTTGCCCCAAACATCACCTTTTCTGCATTCGGCTGATTAAAGGAAGTAGAAGGAATTCTTATGCCAGGTTACATTGCTGCTTTTAAAAAGAAAAATGTTTAGTGGGATAGTGAAGAAATGAGAAATGATAAAAGATGAGGAGAAAGATGAAGAGAGACTTTTAAAGCGTTAGTTCCTCCTGATATTTATTGTCATTATTATTGTTGTTGTTATCATTATTATACTAAAGATGAGATTCTCAGAATACCAAGGATAAGATTTTAAAATGCTTCTTATGAGATTGTTATGTCTATCCCTCTTCTGCTCCACTCTCAGTGAGGAAATAAAGCCATCCAGGAAAGGTTCCACATCAAGATTCAGAAAATTGTATATTTTTTTCAGCAATAGTATTGCTAAAGTAAAATATGTTGAGCAAATCTTATAAAATGTGATTTCATATTTTTAAAAAAGGAAATATGGATGGAAATCCATATATTCCACCTAATTTACAGTCACAAAACATGTAATATAACTGGTTAGTATGCAGACCCGAAAGGATAGAGTCTTCAAGGATATTAGACATCAAAAAATACAATTTATGATGTATGACTGCAGAAATCTAGCACTGTGCAATGTTTAAGACCTCCTGCTCTAGAGTCCACATATTTGGTTTTAAATTCCAGCTCTGCTATTAGCTAAAGGTCTGGAAAAGGAAGTTGATTAACTGCCCCACATCTCACGTTCCTCCTCCATCAGGTGAAATATAAGAAGTTGTATCCCCATAGAAAAGTTAAATGAGATGATAAAGTTTCTTAGAAAAATAATTTTAAGTAGATTTGCTAATACACATGTTGAATGTTCTAGGCAGTAGCTTCGTGCGTGGTATGAGATAGAGCATTGCCACATACCAGGATAGCAGCAAAAATCAAAATGACATGCAACTATTTCTTTCAATTATTATTTCTATAGACAGGGTCTACCTTAAAGAGTTGCTTTAATACAGCTATGTTAATTTGATTCAGCCAATGTTTGTTGAGTTCTTTAAAAGTGAATGGAATGAGAGGTAAAACACGTTAAAGACTGTTATGGTTTGTATCTAGATGTTCCCCCAAAGCCTCATGTGATCATAGATGGGGCTCTTTAGAGGCTGGATGTAAACTATGTAATGTAGAGATCAAAGATATGATGCTGGGATTGATTCAGGTGCAATGCTAGGATTAAAGGTAGGAGTTCTACCTGCCCTCAGGGGAATTAAAAATTTAACAGACGGAGAGGGATACTGTTGTTGTTGATTGTCGCTTGTTGCTTATTGCTGCTGCTACTTGTCCTCTGCGATGCCCCTCTGCCGTGCCACCCCACCTTGGAGCCAGCCAACTATGGACTGAAACCTCTACAAACTGTGAGCCAAATATACCTTTCCTCATTTAACTTTGGGTTCTGGGCATTTTTTTTTTTTTTTTTTTTTT
>NW_004955404.1:49385019-49465219 GCF_000276665.1 Chinchilla lanigera | reverse complement strand
TGGGAATCTTGGTGGTATGAGTCCGGCCCACACTCGGACCCAGGAGCGCTGCAGCTCCCGGAGAACTGGCTGCCTGGGCGCAAGGCGCGGGGGGCTGGGGCGGTTCTGGGCATTTTGTCTCAGCAACAATAAAAGTAATCAAGGCAGAACTCAATTCTTGTAAAACAGTTTATCACCACTTGAGAAAAATAAGATCGATTTTTTTTATTTTCTGGCCTGACTACCTAACTGTACTTCAAAATTATTCTGCTAAACCTGAACCTGAATTCTAATTCCATAAATTACTAGTTACAGAATATGGCTTTGGCTTTTGTTTCTATATCGATTAAGTGAGATTACAAAATAATAATCATCTCACAGAGCACTGGGATTAAAAGAAAATCCTTGATAAAAAGTAATATGATAAATACCAGAATATTAATTTACTGCTTCATTACAACGAGGTTTCTATTTCATGCAATATTTGAGTTTCATGATAAATTGCGAGTATGTTTCTGACTTCCACTAGGCTAGATTAAATAAAGATCCAGATTTTGTCAATAGGGTGCTTAATTAAGCAGACTAGCTAAGAGTATCAATAAGCCTTTGAAAGAAGCTTTGCTATGGATAAACTTAAGCAGAACAGATATAGAATACAGGTAAGTGCCTAAGAATGTACTGGGCTATTTCAGAGGATTATTTCCAGAAGCATGATCACTGTCTCAATGAACTCTGATGCATTCAAATAATAATAGTATCTTCCTACAGGCTCTTAAAACTCCTTTACACTATGCTGTACAATTTTGGCTCCAGCTTCTGAGAGTACCAGAAGTTGAACTGAAAATCACTTATTGGGAATGCAAAAGATACTTCTCAGCAGGAATAATATTGTGAATATTCTTTCAAGTTCACATCATCAGATATGAATCAAACATCTTTCTCTTGCATTGTCTCAGCCTCTAGGCAGGATATGCTCTATAGAGGAATGTGGTGGCTTTTGCAATGAGCAAAGGCTCCTAGGCCAAGGACACATTCCTGTAGGTGCCCTCACTTGTGCTCTCTCGGCCTCTACAGGTTGCTAAATTTTAGGTGCTTTGTTCATAATTTTCAGTGACATTTGTCATATCCATACTCCATTAGATAGAATACTACTGTCTTTCTCATGCAAGTCTTTTTCTCAAGAAACATTGTATTTAAAACATATTTTAAAAATTCAGTCTGCACGGGTAACTCATCATCATAGTTAATTGTATGAATCTAAGCACTTTCAGCATATCAGTTTACAATTAAGATTTAAAAACTGTAACAACGCAAATAAAAAAAAATCTGTTACAGTGTCAAAGTTGAAAATTCTCTTAATATGATTATTTTTCTACTTTCTATTAGTATTTCTTTGAAAATACGATATAAAAATAATGCATGTATTTTGAGGAACTGTGCTGTTTTAAGTTTTGCATTTTATGAAGCATTAAAATGGACTTGGTATCAACACTAAGGACTCTTGCTTTAAATGTTACCAACCTATCAGCTGTCACGGCTGTGTCATGGAGATTTACCCCTAAAAATATCTTGTACAAAAGTGAAGGAGACATTTGCAGACAGTTTGTCATTTAGACATCATTTCATTATACACAGACAGATCCTAGGTGTTCCATTCATTATAAACTGATTTCTCAAATTTATGGAGACCAAAATTCTCTAATTAAATGCTACATACTTATGGGTGACTGTCTTTGGTGCTTCTTTGATGTACCTGTATAGAGCTTTGTGATATAACTATCTCATCTTGCCTTTTTGCTTTTAAAGGTTTGTTTGTGCAAGTTGACATTTTACTGGTTTTTAGCAACAAAAGCCACTGGGTGCCAAATGTGTAACACATTACTCAATATATTTTGGCTTTTATAAACTAAAGAAGCAATACAGCTGCATAGTTTCATGTTTGACTTCCTGCGTTCAACAGAAATTATGCACATAAAAATGATATTACATAATGGCACCACTTCTTCCATCTTGGCCATAACTGCAAGTGCCCAAGTAAAAGGAAGGGATCAGTGACCTTGTTAACTCCTGCACTTCCTTAGATCCTTCCCTAGTCTGCCCATGCTGCGGGGAGGGTATGATTAGATACCTCCCCCCTCAGTCCTAGATTTCTGTCCTTTCGCATCTCCAAGCCTGCAGTTTACCCTTCTGTGCTCACAGTTTCCAAATGAGATGTTAAAATCACTGGCCAACAAGCTCTGACAGCCATGCATGGTGGTGCATGCCTGTAATCCTGGCACTAGGGAAGCTGAAGCAGGAGGATCATTGCCACTTCAAGGTCAGCCTGGGCTGCAAAGTGAGGTCAAAGCCAGCCTGAACTGCAGAGTGAGACCCTGTCTCAAAAAGACAAAAAAAAAAAAAAAAAAAAAAAAAAAAAAAAAAAAGTTCTCACAAAAATCTATACAGGTATAAAATATCACATTCTACCTCATTAATAGGAACCATTAATACATGTTAATAATTTTTAAGAGGAAAGAAATGTTAATTAGTTTGAATTGATCATATCATACTTTATGCATGTACTGAATTATCACACTATACTTCATAAATTTATATAATGAAAACTATTGGTATACTTATATTGAACATATGCATATACTTTTTGTGTATATTATATATAAGTGTTTTCTCTCCATTTCCATTCAATCTAAATTTCTTCTGCTGTTCCTTATATGAGTGTATGTTTGCTTTTCTGTTGTACAGATAAGACAAAAATAAAACAATAGCCAATAATAAGCAACAGGGATATTACATTTGTCTTGATCCTGCTTTCATCCTACCGTGAGTTTTGATGGGATGTATTGGTTGAGAGAGTGGGAAAGGATGGGGAGAGGATTTGGATGCTGAGGTGAGAGGAGAAATTGACAGCGGTTGTCTGGAGGGGATTTCGGAGATGTGAATCCTCATTGAACTAATCACTAGAAGTGGATTCGAATTTGGGGGATGAACACCAGTACTGAGTTTTGCTTCCAGGGTGATATAGGGCAAGAAAAATGACTAGCCTGAATGACAAGACACATTGGTTCGGAGTCAGAGACTTAATCCAATACAGTACTCTCATAAAATAATTCTTCCAGCTGTTTTTGCCTTCCTCTTAAAGGCGAACCATCTCTAAGAACCCAAGCTTGGGCTGTCAGTTATCTCTTTACAGAATCAGACTAGGTTTTCTTTGTAAAGTTTCTTTCTGTTTATTCTTGACACCATTCACAAATATTCTATGAGCATAGCCTCCATCCCAATCTAGATTAATGTCCATTTATTTCTTTTCCACTACAAAACTAATCATCCTAAAATACTACTTAAGGACACTCCTCAAATCAGACACCCTGGATGGACAGAGGCTGAATAGTCCCACACTTAAGCTGTTGAAGTACAATACCAATAGACTGTTTATAGGATGGTAGACTTAATAATTTATCCACCTGTTCTCCATTAGTTATCTTTTGCTACAAAAGCTGAGAATTTTTCATAAATGGACATGGCTATGTTACACCACATTGATTTACAAAGACTTCCTTTCTTTGAAGCAGGATCCATGATTAGACTACCTATACCCCACGTCAACTGACCAGTCAAATATTAGCACAAAATGTATTCATGTGATTTCTTACCTATGTAGAGAAGGAAAAGTAGTTTTTATACTCAGATACCTTTATTTCTTTCCAAATCATTACCTGGGCAGAGAAACTCACAAAGTATGGCCTCCAGAAGAACACTATCAATATCACTTAAGAACATGTGAAAAATGCAAATTCTCAGGCCTCCTGAGACCAACAATCTGTTGCAGCAAGTCTCCCACATGATTCTAACATATGTTAGCCTTTGAGGAGCTACAGTGATGCCTAGGACTTCTGAGTACATTTTTAAAAAGGAAATACAATTAGTGTAATGAAATCATACAGAAAATGTGACCTGGAGTTATCATTATGCGTCAGCATTAATCATATGGAACACTGTTTGAAATTTTTTGAATAAACTTCATGAGACCTAGGCCTTTAAGTACCTAGCTACCTATATGTGTAAATGTAGCCATATATTCAATACTCTTTTCCAGCAAAATTTGAAGAATTACACAAGTATACACTCCTCCAACCCTCAAAATGAACTTAAAAGTCATTATTAACTTCCTGTTTAAAGATAAAGAAAATCTAGCTTACACAGTGTGAGTAACCCACCCATAGTCACTAAGTTAGTGGAGAAAAAGCAAGGATTTGAAGCCAGGAAACATAAAGCTCTATCCTTTTAATCACTACTTTGTTACCTATTTGAAAATATATATTTTCTTATTCTTTTGAAAGTTTTGTTTTTGAAACATGTTAGTCTCATCATAACCAGAATTTTGAACACTTATGTAAAAACTTGAAGTGTTCCTTTCCTTATTGTTTTATTTAATCTTTACCTCTAATTTATACTAGCTATATTGAAACAGTAAAAACATATCATCTTCCCATTGTTATATAATTGCTACATTGTTTGAGCAGATGTGTTTTTGAGTAGTCTGTATTTTCTTTCATACATTTAAAAAATTAATATAATTCACAAATGAAGTTACTATTAGTGTTTAATGCATATTAGAAAATAGAAGACTGCAGATTTTTACACTATGCAGACTGAGTGATAGTAAATAAAGCATTCAGTAAATTATTTATGTTTAACAAAAATGTTAAACATAAAAATCAAATTATTTACAGACTGGTTTACTTTCCCACATTTTCCCAAATCATCTTCCATAATGTATTTAACATATTTTAGTATTTGTAAATACTGTCTAATGTATTAGAAATGAATTATAAATTGAATTATCACACAGATTTAAAATGGAATCTTTATTAGCTGTATGCTCAACATGGCTTTACATCATCTCAAAATGTAAGTCTGATGCAAACTAAAATGAAATAACATCAGTAAAGTGTCTGGACTGGTAATTTAGTTGCATTGAAATTTTTAAAAAATAAATAGAGGCAACTTTTTTCATTTAGTAAATATTAGAATTAGGAAAATTATTTAAATGTCATCTCTCCCTCAATCCGTATTAATACTATCTTAAAAACATTGGTTATTCTTTCCCCATAGTACAGTGTAAAGACATTTGAAAATAAATTCAGTAATTCAAAAGTACTGTGAAGGTAAACTGCCTCTTGAGAATTCAATTGGCATTTGATTTAATGTTGACTATTTAATCATATTATAAACTCCTCAAACAGGCCCGCATAATTGCCTGCTTAGCAGAAAAGAGTAAATAGCTTACCTTGCAATTCCAGTTCTTTAAGAAGTCCATTACACTCCTGAAGACATCAGAGATTTGTCAACGCTTCCACTATCAACCCCCATATCCGAGAGCTGATAGCTCTCTATGAAATTGTACTGTGGAGCTAAAATTGACACTTAGTATTGGGACCACGGAATAAGCACGATCATGCCCTGGGAAGGAAGGTGGGATTCTCTTCCATGCAATTCAAAGTAACTAAATTATTTCCCAGAATGTAGCAATTCATTGTAATAATCACTGCCACTAACTTAGTAGCTATTCTCTAATAGGCACACTATAAACACGATATTCAATTCCTTTTAGCCACTTCAACAAAGGTGATATTATCCTGAATTTGCAGATGAGGAAACTGATGCTTAGATCAGAGAAGTCATTTTCCAAGCTCAAAGGGTTAATTAGCTTGAATGCTAACTCAAATACAAATACAGTTTACTATAGAACTTTACTGTAGAACTGCTGATTAACCTCCCCACTGGGGTCGGGGAGAGGAAAGAATAAGAGCTAACTATGAAAAATAGGATCTTTACAATTCAACAGCCAACCGATTTCACCTCCATTGCCAGAGGCGACTGTCTCATTCTATAGGCAATTATAGCTCCTGTGGATATTTTTTGCTGTCTGTCTTGAAGGGAAAAATTATACTAATAAATCAGGATTAGAAAAAGACATTCCACTCATTTGACAGCATGCCATGTTTCTGTAACAAACAAGGATTTGATTAGAGAAAATGAGGTTTGGAAACAATCATTTTTATGCAAAATATAAATTAATTGATATAGGTGTTTTCTTTAAAAAAGAGTTCACAATAGTTATAACTTACTAACTTAAATAAGAATCTTCTCCCTCATATGTTCTTTATGACTTCTCAAGCAAAACTCTGTAAATACTGCTCACAGAGAAAGTTTAGGCACCTGACATCTAGACTAATATGACAGATCACATCGCTCAGCATGTTGGAAATTCATTTTAACTTACAAATACATCCAAAAGGGTTCTGTGAGCAAGTGCTGAATAGTGTTGATGGCTATGCTAATTCTGTGGCATCCTGACTTTCAGGGTGAAAGCCAATTGCAGAGAAAAGAAAAATTGTATTTTTGTTTTAGGAGGCAGAATGGTTTTAGCCTGACTGAAAATTTGCCTTCTGTTCATTTTTTTTTCATACTTCCAATTATGGCCAAAGCTTCATCAGCTTTAAATTTTATTACGTGTCTGCCAGGTGAGCAGTACTGTAGGCTTAGTCCTTAGAGTGCAGGGAGGGCACAACAAAATCTCAGTGTGCCTGCCTTTCCACTGCATAGTGATTTGATCTTTAAGCCTGTCTTCGTGATTACGCGTGACGTTAACAAACACGAATGATTGTGCGGGAATCAGATGTGAACACTTAACAGCGAGAATAACCCGACTGCCTCTAACTGGCCAAGACCTTTAAAACAGCACCTCTGACTTCCGCTGCAGGCTCCAAGATGTTTTCAATCCATAAAGGAGGCAATGCCATACAATATTTCATCAGTATAGGTATAAAGGTGACTGAATCTCAAGTACAAAGATATTCATTTCATAGGGGAAGGCTGACTTTTCAAATTTTGACTGGGAGGATCAGTTACACTCATTAGAAATCTTTGGAAGGTATTTAGGTTTTAGATGTAAACTTGATTAACTCTTATTGCTGCACTGCCTGTAATTGGGCAGTGGCTGAAAGGGACTGTGTGTAAAACAAAAGTTCTAACAATTAGTTTCAACCCCCAAACTGGATCCGTTTACTTGCTTGAGAGAAGGTGAAACTGGAAAACTGTACCTTATTTCTTCATTTTCATTTTACTAGTCCATGCTGCAGTACATAGTAATCACACCCCTACAGTTACTGTGGGGAGTCGGTACCTGCACATGACATACGTTAATTTTTTTTCTTTCTCCTCTTCTTCTTCCCCACTCCATTTCTTAGCCATGTTCCCTCTTGCAATAGCTCTATCTCTGTTTCTCACCAATCCGTCATTTATTTTGTTCTTTAACTTATTTATATTTTGGGCTTTTTATATAAAATATACCATAACATGCTTAAGCTTGTGTGTCTGGTTTATTTAACTGTATGGTCTCAAATCGTATCCATTTTGCTACCCAACTTTATCCTTCTTTATGAAGAATAATACTATACTCCACTGTGTATAAATACTACATTTCCCTTACCTTTTCATCTACTTGTACACATACAGCCACTTCCAAACTTTAGCTGTCATGAGTTGTGGTGCTATCAACATGGGTATTTATATGTTACTGTAATATGATGCCTTTAACACTTTTAGGAAGATAACTAGAAAGGGGAAATCTAGGTCAAATGGAATTTCAAGTTTTAGTTTTTTGATGAATCTCCACAATTATTTCCATAGTGGTTGTACTAGTTTACATTCCCACCAAAAATGTAGAAGGAGTCCTTTTCCCTCCAACCATGCCAGAATTTATTATCATTTGATTTCTGGATGATAGCTATTTTTTCTGGAGTAAGATGGAATCTCCTTGTTTTAATTTGGCATTTCTACAATGCCCAGAAATGTTGACATTTTTTCATGTATTCCCTGGCCATTTGTAATTCTTATTCTGTAAAATGTTTACTCATTTTAGCTTCCCATTGTTTTGACTGAGTCTTTTATTTAGGGCAGTCTAATTTTTTAAAATTCTTTATATGTTATAGACATTAGTCTTCTGTCCAAAAAATGGCTTTTTTCCTATTGTGTAGGTTGTTTTTTCACTCTGTGTATTGTTTCCTTTTCTGAGTAGAAGGATTTTTTTAATTTGATAGGATCTCATTTGTTGATTCTTGATGTTATTTTTTGTGCAACTCAGAAAGATCTTGCCTATGCTTACGTCTTCAAGAGTTTGACTCTGTCTTCCAGTAGTTTGTCTCTGTTTTAACATTTAGATCTTTGATCTAATTTAATTGTAGTTTAGTGTATGGTGATCAGCATTGGTCTAGCTTCAATCGTCTGCATGTGGATGGCCAAAAAGCATGCTACATCTTTAAAAAGGACATTATCACTGAAAGCAGTAATGTCCAGCAGAGATAATCAGGGAAGAATCTGTTGTTAGCAAGCTGAATGATTTTCTCACAGCCATAGCAGCACACACAACTGGATTTGAATTTATATTTTTTTCCTAAATAAAGTGACATTGAAAGAGTTCAAGTGACTAGCTATGTGTTTCTTTCATACTTTGTTTTACTTTTGAATTTTGTTTACAATTTTCAGACAGCTGCCTATGTATATATCACAGGCCTTTAAGATATGAGAGACTGAGTAGGCTGATTAAAAGCCTATTTTCTGGATTTAATAATGAAAATGCTTATAATCTTGGAATCTGCATCGTCAACTTGTCTTGCATCCTTTGGATTGTTTGGTCTGACCTTTTTTGCAGTTTTGTCTGCCTTATCAGTTCTCTTATTAAATCAGAATTTTGCACAAAACTCATAACTGATTTTTAGTTGCTTTAATTCTACTTTTTGTCCCTCCCTCAAATAAGTTTATAGAACTGCCCCATGGAAAGAAACGACAGAGCATGTTTTGAGGACAGTACATGTCTGGTTCCTTGTGTTATACCTGATAAGGTCTTGGTTGGGCTCATGAGGAGCCAGAATCAGAAGGCCTAGTGCCTCCCTGAGGTGATAGAATTGTCTAACTGGAAATGGGAAGGGACCCAAGAACCCGCAAAGGACAGGCAATCCTCCAGTCTGATGATTCAAAACTTCTAACTCTGTTCCTACACAGAGGGGTTGTGGAAGTGGAGCTAAGTTATAATGATGTTCAGTATAGAACAGGGTGGCAATGAGTCATCAAGCCCATTCCCTCATCTTCCTGGGCACACACCAGTCCACATTTAGGAGCTACTGTTCTTGGTCAGTGTGGCTGTCACTGTCTTTGGGGTCTTGAAGTATTTCTCAGGTTCTGGTTATCCTGAACAAAGAATTGGAGAAGACATGAATAAGAGTTTGCTAGAATATATATGTGCAGGGTTTTTCTTTTATTTGGTACTGAGAATCGAACCCAGGATGTTGTACTTGCCAGGCAGATGCTGTGCCGCTGAGCTATATCCCTGGCCCTGTATACATTAATTGAAAGTGGAAAAGAAATACACTCTGCAGAGTGAGAGCTGGTGAGTGAGAAACACTGGCCAAAAAAACACTGCTGACCAACAGCATGCCCATGAGCAGACTCATAGTAGCCAAAAGGTCAATGGTGGTGGTCTTTTATATTGCATCTTCCTAGATTGCTTTGTTCCTGTGCAAGCCAGCATTTAGGATGGTTTTCCTATCAGAAGTTTGCTTGGCCTAACATAAAATCTAAGCTATCTTAGCAAAGGCCTACTTAGTTTCAAGGCAGATGTAAATGAAAAATTGAAGATAGCACTTTTTGACTGGTCCAAGTACAATGCTTCTACTTCATTTGGATTCTGTGCTCTGCACATGCATGCTGGGTGTCTGAGACTCACAGGTTTGCCCACTTGCTCCACCAGTGCACTCCAACCTAATCTCCTGTCTCAGGGCCATATGACTGAGTTCTGACCTCTGATATCTGCATTGACTTGATGAAGTTTGTTTTCATATCTAGCATATGAAATTCTCCTACCCTGAATTCTCCATACTCTTTCTTCACTCCACAAATGTGAGGCAAATACCAGTAATAATCTTGGGACTAATAAACTGAAGACTGTAGATACACAGTCTTCAATGAACCAAATTCAGTATCTACCATTTTGTCAAAAGTATTGAACCAATCAGAAAAATTGATTGGAAACGTCCTAAGAACAAGAAAAAACTCTGCAGTAGAATAAGGTTAAAATGTTGGATTCATCTCTTTAAATAGCTATCATTACCTAAAGTGATGTGGATATTTGTTTAGGGAAATAGGGTACTATCAAAACAAAAATCAAATTAGTGGTGGTGATTTAGTGGTCACAAAGCAGATAATAAAAATAGGCATAAAATATTTGAAAAATTAAAACCGCTCTTCCAATGTGACCACACAGGAAAACAGAGAAGAAAGATTAGAGGTAAGGCTTTCACAGTCACACATAAAAGACTGAACAAAATCCGTGATAAGATGTAAATGGGAGGGGGAGAAAGAGGCTCAAAGATTGTAGATTAATAGTTAAGTGACCACAAATTTTGTGAGAAAGCAAGAAACAGAAAATGTTAGTGTTATTGAAACCCAGATCCCAGAAAAAGCAAAATGATGGGAACACTGGTCAGTCTATGCTTCTGATACTTCCTCCCCAGACCCATACTGCGAAAGTCCTAGAATTCTCTGAAGCAGAGTAAATATCTAGTATTGCTACACAGAGTGATGATATTAAGTGGTGCTCAATTTTTAAAATATCTTTAAACATTGCAAAGGAGTTAAAAGCTTCACTGATGAGTAAAGAATGTAATGCTGTGTGCTTTTCTTTCTTAAATCTGTGTTTAATAGAAGAAACATAAAAGGAAGAGAACACTGAAAAACACAGAACTCGATTTGATATCCCCATGGTTACATAGCAGTAGTAAAATAGTATTATAGTTGTAATTCATCAATATCTTCTAGTTTTTCATGTATCAATTTTGTTCATTTTCTTTTCATACAGTCTATCTCCTACACTCTCCCCTTTAGCACAAACACTGACTAAACCTAATATCTATTTTAAATATTGCTGAAAAAAGTAACTCTAGCAACAGCTCAGTTAGTGGCTTTAGTGAGAGATCAGAATCATCGACTTCTCTTTCTCCAACCTCAAGTCACCCTATCAGTTATCAGATCCTGTGAATCCCAACTTGTAATCGGAATTATCAGAGGAATCTACCCACATCCCTTCATTCTCCTTCCATTCCCCTTCACAAGCAAGGTTATCTCTTTCCTACTTTGATCACGGTAACTGACTTCCCAGGCTCTCCTCTTACTCCTCTTCAAACAGTTCTGAAGTCATAAGACCTCTATAAACTGCAGTTTCTTCCAGAAGATCTTGTAGATCTTGCAGAGATCTTGCAGATCTCTATAAACTATAATTCTTCTGATCACATTTCAGTGTCTCACTATTACTTTGAAGATCATGACATCCCTTAGCATTGCGTAAAAGGTCCTTTGTGGTCAGACAATTGCTAATCTTCCCAGTTTTACCTCACAGGCAAAAACGCTTCACAGGCAAAAACACTGCACATTCAGATTCCCAAAATTGTTAGTCGTTTTCTCTCACATAACGCTCATGTTCACCATTAATATCAAACCTTCGCACTCTTTTCCATGCACCTAATATTTCTTTTCTGTCATATGTCATTCTTTAATAGTTTCACTATTTTCCTCCCTTGTGTCTCAGCTACACTTGGTAATCCTTGGCTGGGAAGTACCTCTCTGCATACTTTCAAACTCCTCCATTTGCCCAGAATCACAGTTCTAATGTCATGGGGAATGGTAGTTGCTTCCTAACTAACATGTATTACCCGCCTTGAGGGGAAAAACAGGTCTTGCATTACAATCACTGAATGAATTTGCTCAAAATAGTAAGTGGCAGCTAATTTTGTGCTGAATCAATGACCAAAACATATTCAAGTAGGATTTCATGCCAGGTGAAAAGGATTGCAAAACAATAATTTTGTTTAGAAATTCTGTACTATGAAACACTAGAGTTGGCTTTTTAAAAGAATTAATATAAAAAACAAATCCTTCTCCTGTCTAACGACAACAACAACAACAACAAAAAAAAGGAGAACAAACTGGTTTTTCTTTCTGTTTCTTTTTGGAGGCAAGGTGTCACTATGTAGACCAGGGTGGCTTCAAACTCACTGCAATTCTCATGTCTCAGCTTCCCGAGTGGTGGAATTATAGGAGTTCACCACCACACCTGGCTTTTTTTTTTTTTTTTTTTTTTTTTTTTTTTTTTCTGAAAACAAGTTTCATTTAAGTAAGAGGTTAAATACACTACATAATATCAAAATTGAAAGGAAGAAAGAAAACCAAAACCGGTTTGTCATTTCCCACTGCAAACTCTGTAGCAGGCTGCATTGGTCACTTCAGGGTGATGTTTATTCCTTTGTCAGAAGTTTAACTGCATCAGGCTGGGCTCCAGTGCTGTGGTCTGGATGCCCCTTAGCTAAAGTGTCAGATCCAAAGGACCTCGGTGATGGAATAAAAAAGAAGGGAGGGGGAAAGAGAAGAAGGGAAGAGTTAAAAAGAAAACAAACAGGAAAAGAAGCAAAAGACCTCTGTGGCAAGCTAGCTGTCTCACTACATCTATGGAGGAAAGGTGGCCTGAGTTCTGCCCCTGGTCAGATTAGACACCAAGGCTCTTTACTACCGAAGGCTCCCTCTAGTGGCACAGCCACGCTGTCGCCTCACCCCGTGCTGGGCTGGTTCACCGGGCTCTCCTAGGCTGGTCACAAGGGCAGGGGACTGCGCAGAGGGAGTAGGAGGAGCTTCGGGTCAGACACAGCTGCCCGCGATCTCCATGTTGGGGCTTGCTGCAACATCACGCTACTGGTCTGCTTCAGGCTGCACACTGCCAGGCACCTACTGTGCGACCCCTGTTCATATGAAGGACTTCCAGACTAGCCATCAGAGCTCCTTATAGTTTGTTGCATGAAGGAGTTACACTAGTCCAAAGAAAAGCAGATCCCACATGGTTAAATGGTACAAGCTGCGAGGATTTTAAACTTCTAACAAGGGACCAAAGGAGCATTCTACTCACTGCAAAGAAATCTTTATTTAAGCTCCAACGTGACGTGAGCACCTAAAGCCCACGAACTTTGGGCAGATTGTCCTTAGCCAGTCCAGTCTCTACCAGGAGCTGGCATATGTTCTTGAGCTGGTCGCCCTTGAGCTAGATTATTTCTCTGTATTCTGGATGTTTCATCACAGTACTATTGCTGGCAAATTAGAAGTAAAAAGATGAAATCTCAATGAACACTGCCAAAATCAAAAAGATTATTAGCAGCTTCTTCGAAAACATGTATACTTAAAAATTGCAGACTTCAGGAGAAATGAATTGATTTCCAGATACATACAAACTACCAAAACTAAATCCAAATACATATAAATTACCAAAACTAAAACTTAAAAACCCTGAATAATCCGTCAACAGGCAATGAAATTATAGCAGTAATTTACAAAACAAAGCAAACAAATAAAATCTTACCAAGTAAGAAAAGACAAGGTCCAGATGGATTCACTGATGAATTCTACAGAAATCACAGACGTTCTAACACCAGTACTCCTCAAGCTTTTTACTGAAATTGAAAGAGAAGTACTCTCAAACTCACTCCTCGAAGGTACCATTACCCTGATTCTAAAACCACATAAGGGTGTTACCAAAAAGAACTACAGACCAATCTCTTTAAAAATATGGATGCAAAAATCCCCAACAAGATAACGGCAAATAGAATGCAATAAATCATTAAAAAATTCACACATCATGACCATGAATGGTCATCCCAGGGATGTAAGCAGTATTCAATATATGCAAATCAATAAATGTAATACTCCATATAAACAGAAGCAAGGACAAAAATCTCATGATCTTTTCAGTACAAACAAAAAATGCATTTAACAAAAGCCAACATCCTTTAACAATGAAAACACTGAAGAAAATAGGTGTAGAAGGACATTTTCTTAATCCAGTAAGAGCCATTTATGACAAACCTACTAAGAACATCATTTTAAGTAATGCAAAACTGAAAGCTTTCTTTCTAAAATCAGGGATAAGACAAGTACTCAAAATATTAGTAACAGCAGTTAAGCAAGAAAAAGAAATAAAATAAACATGCATGGGAAAGGAAGAAGTCAAATTATTATTAATTGCAGATGACATGATTCTTTAGATAGAAGAGCCAAAACAAATGCAAGAAAAGATTTTTATATTAATATCCAAATTCAGTAATACAGCAGGATACAAAATCAAACATAATAATCAATAGTTTAGGAAGAAATAAATCAGGAAAAAATACCATTCACAATAGCATCAGGAAAGATGAAATACTTAGGAATTAACTTAACCAAAGTAGTGAAAGTCATCTACAACAAAAACTACAGCATTCTAAAAAAAAAGGAAATTGAAGAATACATTAGAAAATGGAAAAATATCCCCTGTTCCTGGGTAGGCAGAACCAATATAGTCAAAATGACTGTACTTCCAAACCTGACACCAGACTTAATGCAACCCCAATCAAAATTCCCATGGCATTCTGAAAATGTGGAATCAAGCCTAGTACAAAGAACAGAGAGGGAGGTATCACAATCCGGGACTTGAAGTTGCATTGTAAAGCTACTATAACAAAAACAGAATGGCACTGTCATAAAAACAGAAACGAAAATCAATGGAGGAGAACAAAGGATACAGAAACAACCTCGAGGATATTCAACTATTTGATCTTTGACAAAGGGTCCAAAAACATATACTGGAGGAAAGACAACATCATGGATAAATGATGTTGGGAAAAGTAGCTATCCACATGTAGAAGATTGACTCTGGTCCTGTATCTTCCACCATGTACTAAAATAAAATCAAAATGGATCAAATATCTAAATGTTGAAACAATAAGAACACTCTACCTGACAGAAAACAAAATAGGTAAAAGTCTTGAAGTCATAAGCATAGGTAAGAACTTTCTGAATGACAACCAGTTGCAAAAATGATAATAATAATATTCAGAAAAATAGAATCAATCATATCCTGAAATCGTTGAAGATACCATATTACAGAGATAAGGCATAATCATGTTTGTAGCTGGACAATTTATTTTAGCTAAATCATGTAAATGGCCTAACAATAGGTGAACAGAAAAATGTATTTACACATGTTGCAGTACTACTCTTCCACAAAGAAAGATAAACCTGAGTCATTTCTGGGAAAATGAATCATCTTGAGACCCCAATATTAAGTGTAATAAATTAGACACACAAGATAAAATATTGCATGGTCTTCCTTATTATGAGAAGCCTAAAGTATAAATAAAGAGCAAAATAAAAGGTAGATAATAAGAAGTAGGGAGATAGATGTTTTTCTCAAAGGGAAAGAAGATCAAGGTATGGAGGAAAGGGTAACAAAGAGAGAAAGAGGATATAAAAAGGAATTAAAATGTGTTAGACACATGTACCAACTCCATATAGGATTATAAATATTATACCTTGCAAACATAAAAAAAAGGACAGGGGTTAAAAAATGGTTGAGATGGATGGGGAAAGGGAAAGAAATTTACAAAATGTGCAAACGTTATGTACAATAAACATGTAGTAATAAATACTTAGACAAAACTGAGAGTTATATTAGAAGCTGTGAATATCGATCAGTACTACAAACTATAAATTTGAAAAGAATATTAAACTCCCTAACAAAAGACCAATGACTAGGACAGAGGAAGATCATTTGTTCTGTCATTTTCCCATGTAGAGAACATCTATATAAAATTTATTTTTTATACTGTAAGTATATGAAAGTTTACTAAAACAGATAATTTCAAAGAGCAACCAGGGAATGTGAAAGAAAACGTACATGATTATGCCTGAAAAAGAAAAAAGTAATGATGAAAATAATAGCTATATTCATCTGTAAAAGTAAATACTCAATATTTTCAAAAGAGCTCAAGAAGATATGTTGACTCAATCAAAAGAAGAGATTACAACCAATCTAGTTTTTCATGCAATTTAGGAAAAGGAATGTAAATAAGTTCTTTTTAAAAAGGGTAATGGAAAAAATAAAAATTTGTGCCATTAAATCTGATGGCATTTTAATAAAGGGCAGAGTCATTGTGGAAAAAATATAAACAATAATGGGAATTTTAGAAATGAGTTCTTTCAAAAACAAATGTATGGAAAAGAATATAGAAAACAGAAATGCAAGTTTAAGAATGAGAGAATGCTTATAAATAATTAATGTTTCTGACAGGCTAAAACACTGCACAAAAAGTGGTATGTAAGTGTATTAATATGCACACGTAAATTTGGAAGTTACCCACAGAAATCAAGCAGCAACATCATTTTCTTTTATAAAGTTCTCTATTTGCCCACGAAGAGTGCTGGGATTACAGCTGTGCATTACTATGCCCAGTTAAGCGTTCTGTTTTCAAATAACTGTGAGAAATGCCTCCACCTTTTTCTCAAGGAGTGTTCCTCTGTAAATGTACAGTGCTAGAGAGTCTAAGCAGACCTGTGCTCCAATGACCTCTTAAACTCTAAGCATAGAAAAAGTAACTGGAGCACAAGTCAACGTTTGAACAGCATGCACATTTAATCTTATATAACACCACAAGTTATTATTTTCAAAAATATTAAAGCCAATGTACATCCACAAAAGCTAGAAATGAGTTGGGACTATTATTTTACCAAAGATCAAGCAGGTTTTTCCCCTCTAATACAGTACATGCAAATTTCAATTAAAGGAAGGAAGATAAAGCAAAGGGAAGAGGAGGGAGTGCAGATAGGAAAATAACTGAAAGCCAAACATTAGGAAAAAATACAAAAAACTGTCATTTTTCAATTAATGAGATTACCTTAATCTTAATTCCTTTCATTCAAAGGCCTTTAAGCAGAGCACTGAAACAGCTATTGAAAAAATATATACCGGGCGTGGTGGCACACTCCTGTAATCCCACCACTGAGGAGGCTGAGGCAGGAGGATCCTTGTGAGTTCAAGACCAGCCTGGGCTACTAAGTGAGCTCAAGGCCAGCCTGAACTGCATAGCGAGACCCTGTCTCAAAAAAAAAGACAATATGTAATACTTAATATTTCTTCTATATTTATAAAGAATATCAGTTATACATTATAGTATAAAAAGCTCTGATAATTTAGAAAAACAAAATTATAATACGCTAAGATCACATTTGTTAAAAGTAAGTAGTACTTAATGTGTAAAAAAAAATTCCAAACTTTAAAACCATACTTAAAAGTGGTAGAAGTGTTTTAAAATATAAAACAGTACTTAACTTAAAAGTGTGGAACTCTAGTAATTGTTATAAAAATGCACAAGTGGAATAAAATCATTTAGTTTGATGAATAATTATAATATTTTAAAGAATAACTATATATAAAATATACTTGTCAATTTAGTTTTATTTCAATAAGAACAGCATTTTATTTCTGATATTCAAATAAATTATTCAAATATAAGTGAAAAATTAGTTCTAAATGTTACCTAGAAAAAATTGATGGAGAAGCACAGCTCACCATCCAGGAAAATAAACGTAAGTCAGGCAGTAGTTCTTATCTTACCAGCTACTTAAATTCATTATAGATCAATAATTACAATATGCTGAAGTGAGAAAAGAATAGTCATATATGTGACTGAAATAAGACAGACTTCTTAAAAAGCACCCCAGTAAAGTAAAACTATTTTACAATGAAAAAACTGCTGTGTGACAATTTCTTTTGAAGAGTATCAGATAATTGGCGAGGATTATAAACAATGGTCAGTGGAGGACAGATAATCATTTGGGGAAGAGTTAATCTTATAAAATATTGAAAGGAAACGTAAATTGGAATGCAATTTGTGGAGAAAGTCTATTAGTAATATAAAAAATATTCAATGTGTATAAGCCTTTAAACTCTGATTTCTGTCTTCTTTATTTCTAGTAACTTATTGTGAAGTTATCACAAATTTCAGGAAGATATATTCTCAGTGCTGTTAGTCTCATTGTCATTGGTGTGTGTGTGTGTGTGTGTGTGTGTGTGTGTGTGTGTGTGTGAAGTTGATTTTGGTCACTTACTTCTTAGTTTAAATTCTTAGTCACATGGCATTTTAAAATTAGAACACAGGCCCTCTGTGTAAAGTCCCTTCATTTATTGGGGTTTTTCCCCTGCCCTTTACAAGTAAAACTTATTGGTAGTAAGTGTCCCATGCCCTTGTTTCTGTCAAAGACACCAACTGCTAATGAAACTTCTACCTCAGCAGGGTCATTAGATAAGCTATGTTTGAAATTAAGAGCAAAGAGCCAGTAGACTAATCCAAAGTATTTGGCCAAAGGGGTGCTCTTGTTCTCCAATTTTGTTCTGGTTTGGGGCTTATTTTGCAAGGGAAAACAATATGATACAGGACACATATTTTGTATGATTATTTGTAATAGTCATGCAAAGAATGATATACAAGAGAGTAGGGGAAATCTGCGCACACACTAAGACCAAGGAAACTAGCTGAGGGTCTGGATCCTGTGATAATGTCCTATATGAGTTGAGCAGAAGACCTAGAGCTCATAACAATGCCTCCCACGAGTCCATCTTGAGGCCCAGAGCCCATAACAATATCTCATGCAGGATCTGCTCTGGGAAGGCCCAAAGGTCATTGGTGGAGTCTAGAAAGTCTGTGCCAGCAGGCTGAGGGATCCGCATTGGAGCTAGGAAAAGACACTCAGAAGAACCAGAGCTCCCCCAAAAGGTACCATAGCCATCCTCAGCAACAATGTGGTCCCGAGCTCCTCTGATGATCAAGATGGCCAATTTCCCATCAAGGAAGCCAATGTAGCAAGCTTCTTCAGGATACTGAGCAGTGCACTATCTTCCCCTCCAGAGCCAGGAAGCAATGCTCAGAGTGAGGACCAGAGTTTTCCCAAAGCGAATCGAAGCTATTCTCAGTGCTAACGAGGTTCCAAGCTCCTCAAAGGATAAAAACAGCCAAGTTCATCAGAACAGCCAATATGAAAAGCTCCTCCAAAACAACCAATAGCTCCTTACAGATTCTACCAGCTCCTGACAGTCTTTCTTTACTCCCAACAGCCTCTTTAGTTCCCAAAAGCCTCCTTCTTCTTCTCTAGGTCTGCCTCTTATGCTGCTGGCAACAGTCCTCAGGTGGGCCTCGCACACCCAGCACCACACTTACTCAGTTCAACTGGGGGTTATAAACTGACCACCAGTTATCAGTCCACTACAATTCTCTTTATTATTTCTGGCCTGTTCTGTTTTGTGTATACCTGACCTGGTTCAATATGTTTATAGATTCCTGAAGTTCATTTTAATTTTCTTGATATGTATGTTATAGCATATGTTCTTAAAGTTGTATCCTTTAACACTCTATATTATGACTGAGATGAAGCCAATAAAATAAATTTAAATAATTTTAAATTAAACTTTGCTATACCAAATTGTAAAGTGTCCTGACAATTTAATTTAGAATGCTATAGCAAACCTAGCACCTTTTGTTCACTGTGGCCTGGGGTAGTCTTTGTTTCAGACTTCCCTTGTTCTATAACAGGCTTGGTGAAACAAAATCCTGTTTGACATGCATGACCCTGGCTGCAGGAATTTGTCACTGAAGGCTTCAGTTTTCAACATTAAAAGGAAAAAGCCAATAAAATGAATAATTAATAATAGGTTGCCCAGTATAATCCGAACATATTCCAAGTTAAGCAAAATGTTTTCAAATTAGGTTTATATTCAGTGCATTTATGGAGAAAAATACTGAAAATGATATTATGTAATTTCTGTAGCTTTCAAAGGCCAACAGGGTGTTTACCAACTCTATTGAGTTTTTTTATTTCTGTGTTATGACAAAGTAGAAGGAGCCATGGGAAAATATTTATTTGAGTGACAGGAAGAGGATATGTATTTTCCTCCCTTAAACTTATAGAAATACATTAAAATAACTACTCTTTTACTGATGATAGAGAAATTTGTTTTTCTGGAGAAAGTTTACACATAAGTGTCACTTCAGTGTCATTTAAAACAACATTGTCAGAAATACTTAGATATTTTCATAAATTTCACACTAAAAAATGACAATTCAAATAAATCATCTAGCTTGTGGTTTTATGAGAGATGTAGCTTTAGGTTTTATTGTAAGGCAGGTGTCTAACAATAAGCCTATAATTGAAAAAAAAATTATTGCCCACTTTTGAGCATTTATATAAGGCTCAGATAAGACAAAGATTCCACAGCTTGGAGAAAAGTATAATTTCTTCATTTATTCCACAGTTTTTCTTCTGGTTTCCCCCTCTCATTTTCACTGCTTTGTCCACTATCTGCTCAGAAAAAAAACCCTGAGAGCTCACATACACAAAGAAGAGATAAAATGTCACCTGGAGAGCTTTGTCAAAGGCAAACAAACTAAATAGTCTAAGGAAAGATAAATGAACCAAAATGTGGTAACAAATATGTAATGAGCTACTAAAAAATAAATCGATAATTATACCCCAGATCTGTGGAAATCCTACTGTTCCCAGTTTCGGAGAGACAATTGTGTTGCAGTATTTTGTGAACAGAGCTCTCCGGTGGGACTGGGCTGTGGAGGACAGTTTAATGGGAGGAAGAGAATAATAGGAAGAGGAGTATGATTCATGTTCAGAATCTCAAGTGGGGGATAGAGTGCAAGCATTGAATAATGAAACAAAGACAAGATATTCAGCATGCCAGGAAGGTGACTGTTAGAGAGCTGTTAGAATTATTTAAAAAGGTTAGACTATGAATAAACATGCTTCATCAAGGTCTCTTACACATGCAAAGAGAGATGTTAATGAATAATAAAAGAGTAATGGGGACTGGTGAAGAAATTAATGTTAATCTTATCCAAAGCAGATACAAATTAATATTGGAGCAACATTTTTGTAATCATTTCTCAAGGCAAAAATTCAATTAATGTGACTATATCAATATTTCACATCTTAGTCCCTTGAAAGCACATTTGTGTCTTTTCCTATAAGCTGGACTCCTCCATGAATGGCTGCTGCTCATTCTTGTCAATACTTGGAGAAACTTCTAAATGGTAGAGTGGTGGAGAGGAACTGGAGCAATTCGGTAAACCACAGTGCTATGATGCAGAATTGCTTTAGGGTATGTTTCAGTTAGGAAGTTCAGTTTAGAAAAGAGTAATTATAGAAAATAGATATGTAGTGCTGCAACAGTGTGCCTTGCCTCCTCATTATTTTATTTACTACTGTATACACACACATACACACACACATGCATACATACACACACACCATACTTATTGGAAGAAGGCTGCACATAATATCTGGCATATACGTATTTTTTTTCATGTGCATGTTTTCAGTCGTGGAATAGGTATGTGTATGTATTCTTATACCTGTGTTTAAATACAATGTATCAAATGCCTCAGCACAGGAAAACATATCAAAACAACACCATTACCAAAAAGAGAGTGTCATGTAAACCTGAAATCAAAAGAGAATTCTGAGACTGAGCTAGATTTTATCTGGCTTTGATGACAGGTGAAGAAAAGTGAATATTTTGGTAGGGATTATTAATATATCTTTTTTTGCCCACTAGAGATTTATTTTATCTCATATTCTTTTCTTTTTGTGATAGTCACTAGCTATATTTTATACAGTGAATTATGCCTATTGTTGGCATACAATACAAATGCTGTCATAGTTTGTTTAAAGTGTCAGAGACTTAGAAAAAGTTTATGAAACTAAATGGACTACTTGAATAAGTGTTTTGCAGCTGGACAGAATGTGTTGTTTACGTTGTAATGCCCTGACACGTTTATATAATAAGAGGCGCTAACTCCACTATACTATGATAGATTGGACTTGTTTGAAGCATGGTGCTATAGAAAAATAGGTTTGCATGCTGTTGTCTGCAAAACCGAATGACGATCCAAAGCAAGTCACCCTATTAAAATAACTGTCTAGACAATCTCACTTCTGTGCTTTTAATAGACAGTGTATCATTCCCATAATGAAAGAAACATGAAATGGTTTCCATACCGAATGAGTTCCCAGAGGTGCTGGGATTTGTCTCATTATATAAAGCTTTTTCATCCCCACTGCAATACTCTTCTCATCTTTGCTTCTCATCCAAGTGGTGAATTTCCTGTCAACAGCTTTAGCCTGGCTAAACCGGCATAACACAGAAGAGGGGGATACTGGAGATAAGATTACTTTTTCCTATTTATGCAGAAAATTATACCTAGTATTCCTGCCTGAAAAGGATTACTCTCTGATGTGGACAGCATTCTGCACTCTCATTAAAAAGACAGTCTACAATTTTACTTTATTTTATTTTTAAAGAAGTTGAATACTGCAGAAAGACTGTCTGAGATTTCATGCTGTTCGATTCCCTAGGGGAAAAAAAATCACCACTTGTGTATTCCACTCAGATTCCTTCGGTAACTAACAGTCCAGTGCTGTGCTGATAGCTTCCTGTGGCCCGTAAGCCCACCACGTGTCTTAATAGTTTGGACTGAAGGATCAAGGTTAATATGATGAAATAAAAATGAACTTTGTCAAGTTCATTAAAGTTCAGTTACTAATAGACAAGCCCCAGAACTTTTTGAGAAAGGATGCTACTGCAGTCTGTGTTTCTCCTTGAATTTCTAGCTGCTTCTCTTTGCTATGGTATGCAGACATTTTTTGGGCAGCTATAATCTTTTAACAGGTTTTCTTCTAGTTCCATCGTTCTTTATATCGTCATCAGCATCAGCATCAGAATCATCGTTGGCAAGTGTTAGATGCTCAAAATATATGAATTAATAATCTTCAATGACAGAAAGCACTTCCATATTTTTAATATTTATTTTATATAACAAAAAAGTAGAACTTGGAAGAGATTCATAAAGTCACACAACAAATAAATGGAAGAAATTAAGTTCCAAGCCCTTGTTTGATTGCAAAACCAGTGTTTAGAACCTCAGTGTGATACTACCTTGTCTGTGCTGTTTTTATGGTGTTGTTCTGCAAGTGAACTTGTACAAACTGGTAAGTTCCTATGTGCTGCATTGAAATAATCACATTTGATTGAATCCCTTCTGGTCAAGAGATACTCTATAATTCCTTATCAGAATCTGAGGCTTAAGAAACAGTGAACCTTGATCTAGCATGCCATCAAAGAGAAAAATGAACTATTAATGAGTTTATCCTTTACCAAATAATCAAATGGTTTCTTTATATTTGATACTGCCTTCCAAATGACCTTTCAAGATATGTCTTTAAAAGCAGTATAGCAATAAACTATACTCCCTTCTCTTTTTTGTTCTTTTTATTAATTTCTCACATGGCAACATCATATTTTAGTATTTCCAAAAAGAATTCAAAATTTTACTGGTGATGGTAAAGCTTAAAAAATAGTACTCCTATTATATATTTTAATAGAGGAACTGGACAAAATTAACAGGTGGAAGATACATGCAGTAAAATAAGAATGACATAAGAAAGTAAATCCTTAGTAAAGGGAATTACTGAGCAACCTTCAATTGCTAACAAAATTTATACTAATCACTGGCCATAGATAAAAGCTAGGGGAAAATACTCCCATACATACTATAAATGTAACAGATAAATTTCATCAATTATTAATAGCATCTTTTTCAATGTACTCGGAATCATTTCATGTTACCTTCTATGCAATGTAGTCCACTAAATTCCAGTGCATGTGTGAAATAAAATAAGTATCTGCAAATGAACACTGAAAATAAATCATATAGCCTCTAAGTTGAAGCGAGCAGGTAAACATTTCTGTTATTTTCTGGATATTTTTAGGTTGTGTTTTCCCAGCATCCATCTTCTTTTAGGGAATTATTTCTTCCCTATTTCATGCAGTGATAGTTTGACTGTAATTTAAGGTATATATTGGCTCTCACCATGCACTGAAAAAAATCCTTGGCAGTTTCTTTAACAAGTCCTTTTTCTTATAGCTCCAACAGTGCAAAGGAATGTATAAGCAGAACTTTTCCCCTGGAAGACTCAATTTAGAAAAAACAATGCAAAGATGGAAAAAATGATTGAGGTTTTGTATAACCATGGTACTTTGATTTGAAGATTCTTGCTCTAAGAAATTCTAGAATTTCTGGTTGCCTTCCAAGCTTTGTTCCAATTTTCCTATGCATTTGTGAATTCTGTGTTTTCTCAGTTAAATGTCTTTTTTAATAGGGTCATTTATACTACTACTTGCATCTAAAAACAATAAATGGCTAAAATTCAAAAAGCCAAATAATAAATAGAAAAATTGTGTTAGTAGATTGATTGTGTTTAATTTGTGAAATTCCCTGTCCAAATCAAAAAACATTTTTAAGGTAAAGAAGAGGTCACTTTGATGAACACATTCATTAAAGTGAATTTACATTTCTTATCTAACTAACCAGCAAGTCTAATGGCTGAACTCTTTTCATTTTTTGCTGTACTTCAATCTTTAGAAGCTAATTCAACATTTTTGAGTTTTATTTTTAAGAGTTCCCAAATCATTTCTGCCTCCAGCTCTTTTCTTCCAATGTAAATACCATTTCCTAAGAATATTATTTCCTAACTAATCTGTTTTTACTTTTTTGCCTTGCTTGCTCATTCTTTCATCATATCTTAATTATGCAATATTTTTCACTTATTTACTGTTTGTGTATTTACTAGAATGTAGGTGTTAGTGTTGATTTACAATTTGGAATCACCGTGTTTCTCTCTGCAGAAAACACAGTGGTGGCCTACAGGGGCAAGTTAGCGAATATTCTGAGAATAAGTTCTTGCTTCTTTCTATGCTGATTAGAACTGAATTTTTTTTCTTGTAACTATATATATGTGTGTGTGCGTGTGTGCCTATATACATATATATGCATAAAATGAATTTATTTTCTTTTAATCACAAACTTTATAAAAGCACATGTTTTATTGCTTGGATTGATGTTTTATAAGAACCTTTATGTAAATTTGTTTTTTACTGAATATGAAATGAATAGTATTTTGAAGCATTAATGCCTATTTCCTTTGTTTCACATGACAGTCATGAGATAAAGAGGAATATAGTACAAGTATGAACACTACTGAAATTGTATCAGAGAATAGGTTTATAAATACTTAGGGTACCAAGGGGAGTCTAACACATGTGCCTTTTACCTGAAACTATGTTCTGTATTTTTTATTTTAAAGAAAGGAAAAATAAACAATAAAAATAATAGTATAAAATTTCAAGACAAGATTGTATGAGAGTAAAAACGGTGAATACATTGCAAGATATAGGCATGAAAAACTGATCAGACAATATAGGTATAAACTTTTCTTTTAAATGAGCTAACAGCAATTAGAACTATAACTATCTTAACTATATTATGTGTGTGCATATGTGTGTGTGTGTGTATTTGTTTACTTTCCCTTCCTTCCTTTCTCCTTTCCCCCATTCTAGTTGTTCTTTCCTTTCAAGCATTGCCTTCCCATTTCACAAGATCTGTTGTACATTTTGAGATATTTCCTATATTGTGAGTGTCACAGGTTTCAAAGTTTTGCCCAGAAGGTGGGATGTTGCATTTAAACCATTGTGAGCTGTGCCCTTTGACTAAGTCTTTATTTTGCTTGTCAGATTAGTATAACCTAAGTTCTCTCATTGAAATAGTTATCAAATTAGAAAGAGAAGGCTCTCAACACTTGAAAGACATAATTTAAATTTTTTTTTTACTTTGGAGCAGTTAGGGTAGCTATAAAAACTTTACCATGGAAACTACAGTAGAGAGCTGAGTAGATACTTTATTAAAACAGTATAATCAAAGCTGTTTCTCTTTCTGCATTCTTATAGACATAAGTTAAAGAGAGTGTGTGCAATTCTAAGCTAATAAGAAAATAATACTCTAGGAATACAAATAAAAATGAAAAAAACACGTGTACAAGTATAATGTGTACAGTACTCTGACTTCCATTATTTTTGTTTTTGTTTTCTTTTTGTTTGTTTATTTTCCAGTACCAGGAATTGAACTCATGACTTTGCTCTTGCCAGGCAGGCACTGTGCCACTGAGCTAAATCCCCAGCCTCTGACTTCCATTTGAAATACAATTATCACAATAAAGTTTAGCCAAATGTTGACTATAATGTAGCATTTAGCAAATCTAGTCTGTCCCAGAAGCATAACATGAAGAAACTTTATTAGCCTTTGATTTCTCAAAAATGTAATATAGATATTATTGCTAATAGGCAAACATATAAAATATTATTGGAAAGGGAAGGAGAGAATATTGATAATCTCTGTATTCATTATTTTCTTTGGTTTGCTGATCACAGCTTTTGATCTACAGTATTATTATTTACAGATTAAAAAAATAATTTATTTTATAAAGATACGACAACAATCAACTTTTCCCATAGGTAACAAAAGTGCTCTAAATCCAGTTTAGCAAATATTTTTATTAAATATCTCCTCTCTTTAAAATACCACTTAGTTGAGTTTTAAGAAATGCATTAACTCTTCCTGACTGAGTCACAGCTTACTAGGTTGCGTAAGACTTCATAGATTGGGGAGGTATTCTTGCTTCTCAGATAATAATGGGAGTTATCATGTGAAGATCTAATGAAATGCATACCTTGTTTCAGGAGAACTGTGGTGGAGTGTAGAGTCTGCATTTCTAACAAGCTCGAAAGGAATGTTCACGTTGTTGTCATCTGGGCCAAACTTTGAGCAGGAAACTATTGAGGGGAGTAGAACTGAAGTGGGCCTCAGTGAGCGGAGTCTCATGACCAGCATATATATATATATATATATATATATTTTGGTTTTTTGGTATTTTTCTGGTACCAGGAATCGAACTCACGACCTTGCGCTTGCCAGGCAGGCGCTGTGCCGCTGAGTTAAATCCCCAGCCCCATGACCAGCATATTGTACTGTGATAAATGTCAATGGAATATTGAACAGAAATATTCTAGAAACAAGGAAACTGTGTTAATAATGGAATACGTACAGGAAATTCACACTTTAAATGGAAATTAATAACTAATTTGACTCTTTTTGAAGTGATGGATATTGATCATTTGTTATATGCCAGATATAGTGCAAGGTTTTACTATATATAGTTGCCACGTTGCAAGATTTACTGCTAATTAATACAAATGTATAATTTTGAAAGGAATAGCTGAAGACACTGTTTTCTCAGATAATGGAATGCTTTCCCAAGATTTGTGGTTTGTGATAATCCTGACAATTGCTGGAGTTGTTTTCACATGTAAATGCTAAACCATCTGTAAATTCTTACTGTAGATGTAATCATCACTATTCTACTCTTTTGCTGTGTGAGCCTTCCTGACAAATGGAAAGACTTTCCTACTTTTTGTTCTTTCCTGGGTATTGAACCTAGGCCCTGTATGCCAAGCTATAACCCTGCCCCGTTGTCTTTATAATATTTTATTTTGAGACTAAGAAGCTAAATTGTACAGGCTGAGTTAAAACTTGAATTCCTCCTCCCTCATCATCCCAGAGAGCTGGGTTTACCAGTGTGAGCAACCACATCCAGATGCTTTTCCAATTTCTTGTAATCAAAGCTTTGGAAGGTTTTCCCATAGCAGAGAAATGAGGTATCAGAACTGAACTATTTTACCTCCTTAGAAAACCTGGGGGTTGTGTGAGGGACATACAGAAGTGGATCTTGAGCTGAAGAGGCCAGATGTGCTCTTCCCATCTTTCTGGGCCCTGCTGCTGCTCACTTTAACCCTGTCTTCTACACAGTACTTCATGAGATGGACTCCTTGTTCTCTCCCTTCACCTCGCTTTCACGAAGGACTTCTTCAGCTATGTCCATTGACAGGACAAGTTCGTGTTCTTTCACATTGAGTTCCTGCACGCTATGTTCATAAAAATTTATGACCAGACAACACTTTACTAAAGTTAACTATAACAATATTTTTTTTAATTTCCAGAACTTTGTTACATTTAAGAAATTGGTCTGTTTAAGACACAAAGGGAACTTCTTACACAAAGTCATTATACAATGAATGCTGCATGTAGTTTTTTTTTTCTTGTCTATCAGAGTGTCAGATTTGGTGGGCTAATAGGACAACTTTTGAGGGGAGAAGTAACCTAATTAAAGGGCCTTATGTGGAACAATATAGCTACACAGAAGAGGGTGTCAAAATCACAGACTATCGACTCAGCTGCTTGTTGAAATGCAGAGCCATCCTCCTTTCTACATCTTAAAGAAGCGCAGTTCCCTAATCTAACCCTATATAAGGAGGCTATGTGTCCCTACATATTAGGGCTCAAATCTAGATGTTCCACTAATTCCTCATATGGTCATAGGTTGGACTTTTCAGAGGTGACTATATCTAGAGTGTGTGATGCTAAGATCAAGGGAGTATGATTATTAAATCCACTGATTGATTTGGCATAGTTCTGGGTGTGGATAATGGGCAGACCCTCCCCTGTGTCTGTGCATTTTACCTGCCCTAAGGGTATGTAGTCTTGATATACCTGACATACCATAAAGGACAGAAAGAGGATTCCTGTCATCACTTGTTACTTTTATGTGGCTTTGCTGCTTTGCTGCCTTCTGCCCACCATGAACTGTTTTTCCTTTGTGATGCCCCTCTGCCATGCCAACCTGCCTTGGAGCTAACTGACTCTGAAGTGAAACCTCTATAAACTGTGATTTATGGTAAATCTTTCTTCCTTTAATTTTGCATGTCAAGCATTTTGCCTCAGCAACTAGAAGAGTAACTAAGATACTACATTACTAAAGTGCAACATAACCCAAAATGCTAAATAATGGCAATTTTGTGTAGTTTAGTGAGAATCAGCTAGTTGTAATACTTTGCTACTGTGAACATATTTGTCTAGAGGTAGAGAACTGGTCTCCATCTGTAGTCCAAGTCAGTGGAACTCAAAAAGAGAAGCATGGAAATGAGACATCATGACGCTGAAGGCTGACTAAGCTGAGAGCATTGAAAGGAGTTACATAAATCACCAAGTTGAGGAAAGAGTCTGGAATGAAGGATGTCTGAGAGCAGAAGACTGTCAAGAGCACAGACTGCTGACTGGTGGATTCCATCTGACTAGTGTAAGACCTATTTAAAGTTGCAGTTTTTAACTCCAGGAATTTCCTCTTGATTTTTAAAATGATCAAAGATGAAGAGATTCAAAATCTGGTTTTTAAATTTTTCATGATTACTAGAAATGGGACAAATGAGAGAAAGTCAAGGTGTGAACTCAATTATAAGTATGTGGAAGAAGAGAAATCTGTAAATGTGAACAACTAGATAATGCATCAATGGAAAATTCTGTGTGTTTTCTCATAGCCAACAAGTGAAACAATGATTAATGAAGTTGGAGATCTACATTTTACCTATCACTTCCAACACCTACCAGTAGAGTTGGCTTGGTGGTCCACCTGATTCTTCCATGAACTAGGTGTTCTAGTTAGTAAAGCCTTTCAGCTTCTAACGTACTCCTCAGTAATCAGTGATGATGCTGTTGAGCTTCCAAGGACATTTCTGTTTCTCCACAGGGCTATTATGTTCTTCAGTAAGGGCTATCAATGGAGAGATAGAAAACTGGACTTGGAGAAAGAACCTTGTTCCTTTGTGTTTGCTTCCTCCTTCTATCAATAATAACTAGCAACATGTCTTCACTTTGGCAGTGGCAATTCATTCCAATTACTAGTAATGGAGCCCAGTCTGAAGGACTGCCAGCATTTGCAGAAGAATCCTCATAGAACTCCCTTAGAAATGTTGCACAAGTCTACTAGCATGGCTAACAGTTCTATGGGAGGTCTCTCGAATAGAGAGATGTCTGCAAGCCCCAGTGACACCTTGTATTTAGCAGTCTAGATTTCTGCTTTGAGGATTCTTTCTTGCAGCTTTTAAATTTCATTAGTCTAGCCTCTTCTCTGCCTCAGGGATGGAAGCTGCATCCTACTTTGTCATCTCTGTGAAAACTTGCTCTATTTTTTACTCTTCAGTTTTTTCAGAACCTAGTTGCATGGTTTGAATACCTATACTCTCAGATTCAAGTGTTGTCCATGGGACAATATTCAAGGGTGGAATATTTAAGAGGTGATCCTCCTATTGTAAATGGGTTGAAGGATTTTATAAAAGTCTTCACACAGCATTCTTGCATTTTGCATTCTGCCAATGGGGACATTTTTCCCCCTTTGGAGGATGCAACCCTCATCAGATCACCAAACCTACAAACACCTTGATCTTTGACTTTCTAGACTTGGAACAGTGCAAAATAAATTCTTATTCTGAAGATATTACTCGGTCTCAGGAGCTCTAGTAGAGTAGCACAAATGGCCTAGGACAATAGTTAATCATCTTTATACTCACACATTTGCTTAAAAATTTATGAGAGCTCTGTTTTCTGGCTAGACCAGACTGATATACCATGTGTATGGTCTGGATGACTCCCTAAAGCTTAATTTTTATTACTAAAGGAAAGATTTTTACTGGAAGAAAACCAAGTTCATTTCAGTTATAAATTCTATAGTTCACTAAATGGCATTCAGAATTCCTCTGTTAAAATATGTACTCACTTGTGAACTGAATAAAATGAAAGCACTGCTTGTCTCATTTAGCATTCACTGACTAGAGGATTTACAAGGATCAACTGATTAGCTAATAGATCACATCAAAGATACTAAATATTGGGGCTGGGGATTTCGTACAGTGGCAAAGTGCCTGCCTGGCAAGTGCAAGGTCGTGAGTTCGGTTCCCGGTACCGGAGAAAAACCAAAAACCAAAAACAAACAAACAAACAAAGATACTAAATATGTAGCTCATAAAGATACTATATAGCTGAGGAAAATTTGAATGAAATATAAAGGAACAAACTCTAGATCCATGCAATGTACACATGCTTATAATCCTAGCACCCAAGAGGCTGAGGCAGGAGGATGCCTGTGAGTTTGAGACTGGTCAGAGCTACACAGTGACTTCAAGATCAGCCTAAACTACGTAGTGAGATGCTGGCTCAAAAACACAAAAACAAACAAACAGAAAAAGATCAAAGCAAAACAAAATAACAACAAAAAGAACCTGAGGCACAAGAACAAGAAAAAATTGTTATTATTATTGCTGACATTTATTGAGCACAGGCTCAATACCTGATAATTTTAAACTTTTCTCAAATATTCAATCTGCACAATGTCTACGTCACTTTTACTAAGTCTTCTTATTAAACTGTTTACTAATTCACTAATGAGAAAACTAAGACTCAAAGAGGCTTCACAGTGTCATGCTTATTACCATAAAAATAGAATGGATCAAATCATGATCCACGGTGCATCAAAGTTCTGTCTCTTAGTTATTGCATTGAATTTTCTGTCATGAAGGTCCTGGGCCATTGGAAAGATGAGAGTCACGACTGGGGTCAAAAGACACATTATAATAAAAAGATGTTAAATCCAAATACTACACACAACAGATTCTAGTTTTCCATGTATTTTTATTGTGTCTTTTGCTTTTGAGTATGTGTTTCACTCTCTCTAACCAATCACTGCTTCATTTTTATATATAAAGTACAAATTCCTTATCAGTGATACTATTTAGCCATAGTTACCCAAATCCAATACCAAAGTAGGTTTAGCACCGAAAATACACAGTGTTGTGTGTTGAAATTTTACTCTTTGGACCTAAAGATTAATAATTTTCATCTATATGGGCGTTTGTTGATGTCCTGTTAATTTTTCATTCATATTCACTAGTATGCCCTATAGTATTCCAATAAAGAAAAGACTGATCCAGGTAAATTTTACTCTTTAGTCTTAAAAGATGATTAATGGGCAGAAATCGATATTTCTAATTATTATCAGACAAAGCATCATTAAATTCTGTCCAAACAAATGACATAAGAATCAGATTAAAACAGATAACAAGGTCATATTGTTTACTTCTTGGTTTTCTTTGTGATATCGCATACGTTTATAGTAAGCCAGCTATAATACTGATGAGAATGAATATGTACAAACCTTTATGGACCTCTTAGTTCCCCTTCTAAAATCTCAGGGATGTGGGAGGACATTTGTGCTTATCCAGCAGACAAGTTACTAGGTTTAACCTGACGGTATCTATAGGGTTATGAGAAGTCCCAAAGGAACCATATGCATGGATGTTTGCATTATCGCTATCATTATAAAGTGGCAAATGACCCTGGGAATGTGACTAACTATCAAAAAGTCCAGTGTAAAAAAGTAGCAAAGGAAAAAGAAAAGGACAGGTAGAAAGGACTAAAGAACACCAGAAAAAAGTGAGACAATGCGGGTACAAGAAAAAGTGAGAGCCAAAAGTCAAAAGACAGAAATTTTATAGGTTACTGATGAGATGCTGATCTTTCGCCTTTGAGCTCTTCTGGCGCCTGTGCAAATGGGCTGGAAATCTAATGAGGGCCGTCTTCTTCGCGACATATCAAACGCACCACCCCGAGTCACAGCCAAAAATACCACAAGAAAGAATGGCCCTTCTCATAGCATCCCAGCCTTCCTATTCCAGATGGATGGTGTAATAAAAATATTCTTCCAATTATTTCAGGGTCTTAAAAGAGAAAGGGAGAAGACACAGCTTAAGTTCAGTCTTGAAAAGGCACGACGCTGTCAGTGGAGCTATTTTTGAACAGGTTGGCCGTTCCCAGTAAAGAGCCTTTAAAGAAAACTTTTCTGTCTGTTTCAAAAAAAAAAAAAAAATTAGAGGGAAGGTAACAGATTCACCCTCGATATCATAGTACCAATGGAAGAATTAAAGTGTGGAGTTTTGAGAAATCATTTGAAATATTAAAATTCCCAGACCGAAGACAAGATATTGGCCTCTATTTTGCAGTAGCATCAAATGTACTTCTTTGTTAGGATTTCTTCAGAGGATTGTTTTTGTTTGTTCATGTGTTTGTTTGTGGTGGTGCAGAGACAAAACCTGGGCTGTCAATCATACTGCCCAAGTGGAGGCGGGATCTTACCGCTGCGTTGCGTTCCCCTCACCTCCACCCCAGCTCATAGAGGACTGGAAGGGAGACGAAGCGCTAAGCATGAAAACACATCCCTTCCCAGAACTCTTTCCAGACACACAGCTTCTTGAACTCCATTTTTTTTTAACGTACTAGGGATTGAGCCCGGGAGTTGATTTTGTTTGTTTGTTTGTTTTTCCACTGAGCTACATCCTTAGACTGATTGATTGATTGACTCAGACAAGGTCTTGATAAGTCACTAAACTGTGTAGTGTGGACTTGCATTTGCATTCCTTCCTCCTCTGCTTCTTCGTGTGTTGACGTGCTCTGCCCCGCCTGGCATGTAACCGCGTGTTAGTATGAGTGCCTGCAAAGTCCAGCAAGAGTGCAGAAGAGTGCAATGACCAGGAACAAAGGAGAACTTGTGGAAAGTACCCTGCAATGTCAGTGGTTCTTCCTGCTCAGTTCTTTTTGCTTTAACTTGACTGTGTGAAGGTCATTTTATTTTTAATAAGCACAGAAAGATCCCTTACTATAGCACACATTTTATCTGAATATACATTCCCTTAAGAAACAATAATGCTAGGGTAACTAAATTACAGTGAATTTATATTTTTCCAAAATTGAATCATAAAGTGAAAAGAAAGTTAAGGGGGCCTACTTAGTAGAACATTGTAACATCAACCATCCATGACTTAGGAAAATACTTACATTTTTACACCTAACTGACTTTTATGGAAATAATGAACAATCCCATTTTGCTGTCTGCGTAAATCCAAAACAAAATCCTTTTCTTCATGGGAAAGCATATAAGCACACATTAGACATTTAATTTATTTAACAATTTGTAGTTGGAGGCAAATTCAGTAGTTCAGTGGTTTTATTCTGGCCTACACTAAGAAATAATCAGTAGTCAGTAAGATACGAATGGTGTTTTTTACTTAGAAGAAAGTATTTCCTTAAAGGCATTAATATCAATCTCTTGCTTCCAGAGGGGCCGCCCTTGAAAATTATAAAGTCCTGCCTAAGTGCTAAGGAAGATCTGACTTCTGTGTGAGGTGATGTGCTAGTTATTATTCAAATATATTGTTCTTTGTTGTGAACACACCCCTGATTGCATGTTTATGACCCAGGGTTGCATTTGGCATTTGTATAACCCTTCCATTTTAAAAAACGTATGCGTCGGTTGTTTTTATTAGTTATTCTTTAGAGCAACCTGGTGAAATAAAAGTATATTTATGTGTTTATTTTACAGATGAAGGACAAACTCAAGGAGGTTTGGGAAATATGGCAGTTTTTTCCTGATACATTCACAATTAAGGAATGTGATTTCAAGGTTCATTGTTTTACCAGGTGAGCCGATAAGATGATTAAAAAAATATGTGTGGGATTCAGATAAACTTTTTTGTTTCAACTCATTTAAGGTTTATCTGGTGGCTTCCAATATAATAAGCAAGATGTATGCAAAATAATTTATTAGAAAGCTTGCAAACACCCTGAATACACAGACATTCATATATTCAAATATTCAGCAAAAATGTGTCCCCCCCTGAGCAGAGAGCTGGATGAGTCAGTTGCTATTCCTGTGGTAAAGTTGTCTTCCAATTTTTCTTTTTCTAGGGTGTCTCTTCAGGAAAAGACTCTATTAACCTTTTTTAAAAATTGTCCACTTGCTTTCTGTAGTCATTTCTGTTTTGGCATCTTTATTTGTAATTTCTACTTATTTCTTCTTACTCAAGATTCAATAGTTCCAAAGCCAAGAGACTTGCAGCCAAGTAAGCTAGTCATTTGAGCATTATCTACCTACAGGAGAATACTTCATCCAGGTGAGCATTAACTCTGTTGGTACATCTGGAAGAATGATTATCTGGTTGGTTTCTAAGTCTCTGAGTATTGTGGCTGCTTTCTTGTCATTGAGATACAATATCCAACACCCATAAATTGAGGGAAAAGAGTTTTTTTTCATTTACTGTTATAGAGGGTTCAGTCCATAGTTGACTGTCTCCAAGGGAGGGCAGGATGGCAGACGAATGTGGCAGGGAGGAAGCAGATTAGGGCTATGTAGGCTGGAAGCAAAGATGAAACAAGTTAGGAAAGAGGGAGATAGACCCTTCCAAGTCATGACCTCAGTGATCCACCTCCTCCAGCCAGCCTTCACCTCCCAAATCACATTTAGCTGTATACTCATCAGTCCCTGTGATGCAATACAAAAGCCCTACATGAAGATTTGAGCAGACATCTAGATATAAACCATAACCTTGAGCTGTCTTTTCCAAGTAATTAATTCCAAAAAGACTTAGTAACACCCAAACTATGTAAAAAGAACAGAGTAAGAGTGGGAGACTAAAATTGAAGTAGTAGGTCTAGTGAGATCTCAACTAGTTGACATACAAAATGATAATATCCTAGGATAGTAGGGTTGCTTAAAATATCAATCTGGTTTCCCAACTTTTCAAGTACTTTTTATTATCTAAGAAATTTGATGTTTACCATTGGAGTTAACTATATCTAGTTAAAAATATTAGCTCCAACTTGCACTCATCCAACAAAAACAATACGATAGCTTGATTTTCCAGTGGACTAGAGGGAAATGAATATAATGTGCTTTTATTCTCCCTCCTAGCCGTGATTCCTTTCACTGCATCACTTTGCAGTGTACTGTGACTGGAAAGGAAATAAGAAAAGTAAGAATTATCTTGGAAATTCTCGGTCACTATTATTGTTTCCTTAAGTAAATCAACTTTCTTTTCTCTGAGGGAGAAGTTACTGGGGTTATTGGTTCAGTTTCAATCTAGAAGCTAAGCTGCGCATGCTGAAGGCCTCACGAGGGTCTGCTGAGGTAGGACAGAATCTCAGCTCACCTTCCTCAGTATTGATTGTCTCACATCTTTCCTCTGACCCTCAGGAAGCAGCAATGAACTGGATGCTCTGATGACAGCACCACAAGCCCATAGCTCCCCATCTCATCCATCCTTCCCTGACTCAGCCTCTCCTCTTGGAACTCTGTCATGCCAAGGAATATTCCTATCCCCTTTCCTACTAGTCCCATCACACGCCATCTTGCTAAAGTTCCTTGTCCCACACTTAAAGGACGTCTAGATAAAACAGCGAACAGTGATTTAAGAGCAGAAAAGTGGTATGGGATTGTGCTTAAAAGATTTTACCCATGAAGAATTTGCAAATGTCCAAACAATTCTCTTAAGAGAACCTTCCTAGCTTTCTGGAAAAATGGCAGAGTAACTTTCACACTCTGGGCTGGGAATACAGCTCAGGGTCATAGTGCCTGCCTGGCAAGCACAAGGTCTTCAGTTCAATTTCCAATACAAAAAAACAAAAGAAAACCCCAAAAAACAAAAAACCACTGCACTCTGCTAAGGCCACTTCTTCTCATACTTGGTGAGTCATAGCTCTCTCTTTGTTAATGAGTTGCATATCAGTTCATTCCCACTGCTCTGAGATCTCACAAAGCATATATTTCTTTTACCTCTTCTTTTGCTAATTTAGGACTCTCTCTCTCAACTATTCAGTAGCTTGCAGACCTGGGCTTGTGGGGGCAGTGATATAAAATGTCTCAAACAGTTCTTCAGTATATGTTATCATGCTGTTAGTCTGCCCCAACTGATGAGGAAGCCACAGCTCATACACAATATGAAGTACCACAGTACATTGAGGACATAGTAATTATCTGTACTGAGGTAAATAAGGTGGGCATCAGAGGGAGGAGGGTATTTGGATGACACACTGAACAATGATCAGGATTGAGAAACAGAGCCTGACAATTTTTCTTTCCAGAAAAAGTGGATGCTTTTAAAAGGAGCTTGTCAAAATTTTCTTTCCTTAGTTGTAAAGCAAAAATTTGAAGAAACTTGTACAGTCAAGGGAGATTTTATTCAAGACTGTTGCAAAAAATGGAGAGTTTGTAGTCTACTGAAATAAAAGATGGGAGATTTTTAAGTGCTGGACTAAGCCAGGTAGAGAACTTTTGGAAGATGTTAGGTGGAGGTTGACCAATGGGAAATGGTGAGTACATTGGGTTACACATTCATGTGTTACATGGTTTTCTCTATGAAGACATCTATGTTTGCAAACTGCTGTCCATCTGCTATGATGGGTTCTAAAATGCTCCCCCAAAGGCTCATTGTATTACAGGATTGGTTGCCAATTAGTGGACTTTGGGGAAGTGTCAGATCACGAGGACATCAAGTTCATTAATAAGAGTTCACCCTTGGTGAGTTCAGAGGTGAATGCGCATTTCACAGTTGGAGTGTATTTGAAGGGAGTGCTTTCTGGGGCACAGTCCTAGAATTTGTCTTGTGCTCTACACATCCTTCTCAAGATATCTCTATGTCTCTCTCTCTCTTTGCTTACTGGTTTTCACTGCCACATTGTTGATGCTTCTGCCTTGCTACAACCTAATACCATGAAGCCGGCTGAACACAGACTGGAACCTCTGCAACTGAGAGCCAAAGTTAATCTTTACTCCTTTAAGCTGATTTCTGTCCGGTATTTTGTTGCATCCACACAGAGCTAATACAGTATCCTAAGTTAGGATCCTCTGTTTGGTCCAGAACAGGTTAAGCTCCCCATGATCCTGCAGGAACGGAGTGACAAGAGTGCTAGACCTTTGGGGTTTACATATTTTGGAGATGGTTCCTAGGTCTTTGAGGCAAACAAATCCTGAGTTGTAAAACTTAAAAAGGCTGGAAGAAAACTTGCATAAATTTCAAAACAGGAGCCAATTTATTACTGAAATTTTTCTAAGGTAAAACTGCAAGAAAACGATTTTAGTTAAATACTGTCTTTGAAATTTATTGAATGTGGAATTTGGAACATTTATTTATTTTTTCCCTATAAATAGATAATTATAGCTACCTCATAAGTGTATTGAAAGGATTAAAAGAAATGTTCTGAGAAGTGTTTTCCACAGTGTTTGGCATGTGATGAATGCCCAAGAAAGATTAGCTACAAGTGCCCAACTGAGATGTCAGCCCCCATTCAGGGCACTGGAAAATGTTATTCTCATTCTCCCATCTCAAATGCCACAAATAGGGGCTCTATATTTCCTGCTTCTTGGGGAATATGGAAATCCCTTCAATATATTAACCTAATTATTAATATTTTATTACTGTTAATAATTATACTTTCAAAGCACATACTATTTATGAAATGAAAGATTATCAGAGGGAGAAATGATCTTAAATGTGCTAGAAGAATGTTTTTTCTTTCATAATGTACAAACTCTATTACTCCTTTAGCCTTTAAAAATATTTACTGAAGGGCTTGGGATTTAGCTCAGTGGCACAGCACCTGCCTGGCAAGCTCAAGGTCATGAGTTCAATTCCCGGTACTGGAAAAAAAAACAAAAACCAAAAAAAAATAAATAAATAAACAAATAAAAATATTTATTTGAATGATTATTTGCATCAAAACTTTATGCATCTTTATTATCTTATTTTTTGACTTTTAGAGGATTGTATATTATATAAACACTGAAGAATTTAGAAGAAAAAATCATTAAAAAATAGCGTTAATCTCACTTCTCAAAAGGAAATCCCAAATTGCCTCAAACTACCCATGGATTAAGTTTTTCCATACAAATTTAATATTACTATCCTATGAAGCCCAACCTTTTTTATTTATTTTATTATTTTTATTTTTTTCAGACAAGGTCTTACTCTGTAATTCAAGCTGGCTTTGAACTGACTATGTAGCCCAGGCCAGCCTCAAAATTGTGGCAATTCTCCTACTTCAGCCTTCGGAGTGCTAGGATTATAGTTTTACAACATCACAATGAACAAACCTGGTTTTTTAATAGAAGAGAATTTTGCACATTTTTCTCTTTGCCTTAAATGCCACATGTTCTGTGTGACTACTACTGATCATCTCAACAATGTGGCCACATCCCTCAGTCCATACTAGAAAGTCATTAGCAACTGGAATTCTAACACAGATATGATATAGATGTAGTCACTTGAGCTGTTTTGATGCAAATAATTTTCACAGAAAAGAAAAGAAAATAAATATACATATGCCTACCATGTGCTGAGTACTTTTATGGACTTATATGATCTCTTAAAAAAGAAAGACTGATTTTTATTGCCACCAATTTTAAGAAGGCAAAGACACCCCCCAGATTATTGTGAAGTGCGAGGGAACTTCTGCATCCCGACCTCTGGGAAAGGTTCCAACAAGCATTACTAAGTCATGTTGTATGCACGTATGAAACTGTTGCAGCAAAACCCAATATTCAGTATAATTCATATGCACTAATACAAAAACTAAAAAGGCAGCTGAAACAAAACAGGCAAATAATGTACCACTGCGAGAGGAACATTTTGGGACAATGAAACAACATGTTTTGAAATTGGTAACATGTGTCAAAGTAAATGAGCATCTATAAAAGAGAACTGTCTTCCCTTTATATAGAGTGTATTTGCACATGCTCTGGGGAGATACACACCCTTACTTAATGTTCTTAACTAGTCTTTAAATGAAAGATCTTAATAGTTGTTTCTTTCCTCTGTGACTAAAAGAGAAAAAAAGCCGTCCCTCAAATTTTTTCTTAAAAATGTTCACCAGAATGATGATAAAAATAACATTTTTGCATACAGAACAAGAAATAAGCAGTCTAAATTATTTGCTACTTTAAATTAATCAGCAATGCATGGTTCTCTACAGTTTAAAACAAATGCCCCCAATTGTTTTAGATAAGAATGTAAAACACCTAAATAATTGATGTAATTGATAGAGAAAACAGCTAGTATTGGTGATGTTCAAATTTGCTATTTCCCCTATCTGATAGAAGTAAATATTATGACTAAAATATAGACTATTGAAAATCTGCCTAGAATTCTAAGACCTAAGCCTCCATAAGGGACAAAAGATTTGATGCAAAGAAATCACCAGAATGGAACTAAAATCTCAAAGCATGAAAGTCTGTAAATGACTTCTTTTAGGATGCATAAAATATACTACTGATAGCCACCCACTCTAGAAGAACCGCCAGCAGGAGAAATATGTTCATGAAACTTGTCATGAGCAAGAACCTACAGTTGTGAGAATTACAATAATGTAGCCTGCTGGCAACTTAGCTTAGCAGAATCACTAAAGGTATATACATGATATTAAAATGCTGACATCTTATTCTTGTGTCAAAAATGACAATAACGAGGAAAATCTGAGAATACCTTGTCATTATGAAAGCCATAGGACCACACAAAATGGCAGAGTATGCCGTCAAAATGAAGACAACATGAGTTTATTTTCTGGAAATGTTTTCTTGATACTCTAGCTAAAATTAGTTGGAAATCTGACCCTGCTATATTTAAAATAGTATTTTCCCAGCTTAATTTAGAGGAAAAAAATCACTCTTTCTATACAAAGATTGTCCTTACAGGAAATAATATAACTTTCTGCAAAGTAAACAATCCCAACACTCAAGTTAATGGTTAGATCTGCAGTTCACAATAATTTATTCCATGACCTCTCATCATCTGATCTGAGTGCAATTATTGTCAAATTATTCTCACATATTCCAGGCAAATAAGAACTCAGGCTTTGGAGACTGAATTACAAAGCCTTTTGCAATAAATAATGTTCTCATTTTCTGGTAAAGGAATATGTATAGAATTCAACACACAGAGCAAAAATTTACAAGTGTTCTCCCTTAATTCTACCGTCTATTAATACTAAATGTTTTACTATATTAAATTGTCCTTAGTAAGACTTACTTGCCTCAGCTTGATATGTGATGCTTCAGATTTGGAAATCTGAATAAAAATTGATGCAGAAATTCTAATTGTAAGAATTTCAAAATGTAGCATGTTTAAAAATGTCATATATGAAATACGTCATCAAAGCCGAGCGTGGTGGCGCACACCTATAATCCCAGCACTAGGGAGGCTGAAGCAGGAGGATTGCCATGAGTTTGAGGTCAGCCTGGGCTACATAGTGTGTTCAAGGTCAGCCTAAACTGCCTAGAGAAACCCTGTCTCCAAAAAAACAAAAACAACAACAAAAAATTTTTAAAAAAATGTTATCGCAAAATATTGGAAACTACCTAAGTATATATAAATACACAATGGATTAAATGAAGTATATTAATCATAAAAGGAAACATGTATTCAAAGAAAATAATGATGTTATTTAAATGTAAATATGCAAAGCTCTGTAAGATAAACTGTTGATTAAAATCAAATACCAAGCAGTGGATAGAATGATGTGTAAAAGGGTGTATGTGTCCTGTAAAAAATATATCAGAAACTAAATTATTTGTTACTCTGTTCAGGGAAAGTGAGTGAACTTGGAAATAGTGAGGGTACCAGTAGTTGTTTTCCTTCTGTAATTTTATTTATTTATTTATTTATTTATTTATTTTGGTTTTTCTCCGGTACCGGGAACCGAACTCACGACCTTGCGCTTGCCAGGCAGGCGCTTTGCTGGTGAGCTAAATCCCCAACCCCTTCCTTCTGTAATTTTAAATTTCCCATATGTAAATGTGTTACTGGCAAGAAAGTATTGACTCTAGAATCCTGGAATGTGTACACCCTGAGCATATAGAAGGAAACCTTCTTTTGGACTTTTTATTTTGGCAGGTAAACTCATAGTTGTTGAAACTGCATGCACAAGAGGAGTGATTTGACTCGCGGAGGCCTTAGGCAGCACGATATTTATGCTAAACACTTGATGTTCACTGACATCTGTTTCCCCCGTAGAGTGGGCCTCTCACACTGACTCTGAGCGCCAAGTTCTGAGTGGCCATTCCTGACTTGCAACTCATCACGCATATTTTCACATGCTGTTGGTGGGAAAATGGAGGGTGCCCCCATGCGACTCTGTGGGTAGGGAACCACCTAAAGCATGTGCTTTCCCTCTTGCAGGTGCTACTGTGCGCAAGCCTGTCCCACGGTGATTGCCATCTGTGTCTTCTCATTGCTGTATATCATAACTGCGAGTATAACGCTTTTACTGAGTATTGCTGGTTCTATCAAACCATCAAGGCTGAAGATGGTACTGGTGTAACTGCTTATGCATCATGTCAAAGTAAGACACTTTAAAGGTTAAATTCCTTCACTGGGGTCAAAAAAAGTCAATAAAAGGGTTCAACTGAACTCCTACTACAGCCAAGCTGTGTGCTAGACAGGAACAATGCTGGAATATGACACTTGTGAAGGAGTAAAACTGACAAAGGTGAAATAATCATGTAAAGACACACAGAATCATGAATATTTGCTGCACAGAGCAGATCAAAGGCACTGAAGTCTGGGTTCAAAGACTGTTGCTAGGGAAAATCCTACAATTAGTGTTTTTTTTTTAAATTTTGCAAGAACATAATTCTGTCTTACTAAATTTCTGTTATGTTCTACAGTTGATGCTATGTGTTTCATCCACATTCTTTCTAAAGTGCTGCAAGGTCAACACTGAGAACCTATTTCATGGATGAGCAAAGTAAGGTTGAATGCCTGAATGAATGCAAACTTATGTGCTCAAGTCTACCAAGGCATAGAGCAAGGCTTATGGTCAAAATATTTTTTATTTGCAGCTGTAATATAGAAACAATGTAAATACATAACACTCTGTGTTATTACAATATGATACAAAACTTCACCCTTTCCAAGTGAAGAATTTTCAGGCCTAAAGAGATTATATAACAACTAATGGAAAAAGCCAGAACCAAACTTTGATCCTAGAGATTGTTCTCTTAGTGCTCTTTGACCCTGGAGATTGCTCGCTCGAGCATTGAAGTCTCTCTCCAAATAAGATTGTACGGTACAGGCCACACTTATGTGATTGCAGAGAAATAATCAAATTAGTTTTAAAGATCTAAAAATGAAGGGCTGCCAAAACACATGTAGATTTAAGAATTTCCAGTATTTATCTTTAATTGCTCAATAATCATAATGGGACAAACTTTGTTATGATAGTAAGCTTTAAGTATATAAAATATATGCATTAGAACCATCTAACCATTGCACAAAAATATGCATGTGTCAAATAAAAGGAAGTGAAATAATTGTAGCATACTTTAACTTCGATGAAAGCATAAGAGGAATTTCAAACACAAAGTTCTCAGATTTTGCTTTATCATTAAATATCTACTTGTACTTTAAGTATACGGCTATATTTGTCACAAGTAACCACAGAAAGAGTAAAAAGTTGTCAAATTGCAATAGAAAGTTTATGTATGGCCACATCATAGTTATTAACCTTAGGTATTAATTTTCTAGCAATTTCTCCAAACCTCTTACATGGAAGCTAAGTGCAGTTGTGTTCGCTGACCCCATCATTGCATTGTTATTGAAAACTCCAATAGAAATTTAGATTACTAACCAAATTAAACACATTAAAAGCTTATCTGAAATTCCAAATTATAGCCTTTGAAAACTCAAAAAGTCAGAAACACAAAGACAGCTATATTTAACTGATTTAAAAGAAAAACAACACAGCTGGAAATTGATCGTAAGACACAGTGCTCATAATACAGAGCCGCATGTAGTTTTCTCTAATGCCTATCCAAGCATTCTTAGACGTTTCCATTTAAAGACAGAATACATTACAAGACCATCACTCATCCTAAAAGTGAAATGACTGCCGTTTTTAGTCAGGAAGGATGAGGGACTCTTCAATATTTTCATGCTTTACAAGTAATACAGAAATACTACCCAAACGGCAAGGCAGGTGCAGAAAAGGTGAGTGAAAACACATATTTCTTTTTATAAGGCCTGGTACAGAGGCAATGTAACAGAATTCTCTGAGCCATCAACATTTCTCTGAAAGATAGCCAGGAACTCAGGATAACAAATCCAAAAATACAAAGTTGTGGAACTGCACTGGTACTATGTGCTAGGATTGTACAAATACTGAACTAGAAACACTTCATGTATCCTGCAGAAACTGCGATATTGCTTTTATATGGCCTGCCTTGAATCTTTTTTTTTTTTTTTTTTTTTTTGGGTTTTTCTCCGGTACCGGGAACCGAACTCACGACCTTGCACTTGCCAGGCAGGCGCTTTTGCCGCTGAGCTAAATCCCCAGCCCCCTGCCTTGAATCTTTTAAGAAAAAAAAAATATGTCATAGAAAAATTTAATCTTCCATTTAATTTTAATTCCTTTAAGCAAAAAAGGAGGATCTGAAAATTTGGGAGAATAGAAGCAACTAATGGCTTCAGTGAAGTGTCTTCAGCTTGAAAAAACAATGACCATGTAAAAATAAAACATTTTTGAAAAGAGACTTCAACATTAGTTCCAAAAAGAAAATTTGTAGCTACTTAGTAAAATAGTTTTTGCCTTATTTTGTGACAAACTTTTTATACAACACTTTTAATTATAATCAAGAGAAAAAATTTTTTCTGATTTCTTTATTCCTGATTGAATTAAGAAAACACACATATTTAAACTACATCTAAGGTGCCAACAATGTATTTATTAATTTTTTTCCTGGGAATTAAAAAATATGTGGGATGTGGTCCTTCTTTTGAAATCCCCTTCAAGTACGTGATGAAAAACGTTAGCGTTTAAAAATTTTAGGAGTAGTCATAAAATATATGACAAATCTAGCTTATAATAGTGGATTCAAATGTTAACTGAGGAGCAATTAAATTTGGAAAGCAAGAAAATAAATGGTCCTGCTGTGCTTGGAATTGAAAATCAACTGATGGTTATTTTTAATCTAAACTTAGGTTGGTTTTAATCATTTCCTTATGATGCTCATGTGTGTGAAGGGAAGCAAGAGATCTTTTAGGATGTTTTATTTCACTTATGGATGATTTTAAATGAAGTGATTGTTTTAAATGAATTATTTCCCTTTATTTTGGGTGCCCTTACCTGAAGAAAAATTACAAACATTTAAAAACAAATGTTTATTCAAAGATACATGTGAGTTATCATGGAAGAACTCTATGCCTAGCATACCTTTTGTGTTACTGGTCTTTCCTGAGGAGAATTTGAATGTGAGGCTCCCACCTTTCCTGTAGGACCCGGTTTACCTTGTTCAGTAAACAAATTCATTTTTTCTTTCCATTTAGCATTTATGTAGTAAGTGCATTTATTTATTTAATAGTTTCATTATACATGCATTCCACGAGACAGCTCTTGTTAACATGTGTTTTCCTAAACTGAGGTCACTGGAAGGACTCAGTAAATATCGGTTGATTTAGTAATTATGTGCGGAGTACATTATAAAGTGAGTGAAGATATTGTCTGAAGATATCATCTGAGTTAGAACAAGTTTTGACAGATAAGATTACATAAAAGCAATGATTTTAAAAATTGAGATGAACAAATTTGTCCAATGAAAAGCATAAGTGTGTAGGCACAATGGTATTTAGAAACAAACATGTTTGATTAGTTCTGCTCGTGACTCTCTGAGCTTAAGAAAAACGTATTTTAAGAGATGGAACCTAGCTTTGACATGGGCAAAATTAAACATATTTTAGGAACATGTTAATGCTGTTTTGACTTCTACTTTGATGCCTGCTAGCAAGAACTCCTGGGGGAGTTTTGATCTTCCTGTTTTGACAAGCATGTTTTCAAACAAATGTTTTACATTCATTCTGGTAATGACTATATTCATTGATGCTGTGTAGAATAACACAAGTGTAAGTCAAGAAAGTTATAAATTGATTTGATTAACTAATGAGATAGTTAGATGGACACCTTGCAAACTGCTTAAAATGGAAGTTAAAAAGTCTAATTATTCATATCTTTCTAATATATGTAGAAAATAAATGTATTCATTTGTTATTAATTCATTTTTGGAATTTGTTGCAGATTAATTTAGAATTTTGGTGTATTTCTAGCAGAGATTTTTCTACTTTATAATTTTCTATTAGAAATGGATTCACATATCATTATGTTTGAATTATTTTAAGTTACCCATTACTTAAGTTGTTCCATTATTTGTACAGGTTGAGTTCTTGGTTTCAATTTCCTAACATGTTGGTTGAATGGGTGTAGTAATATTTTCTACTGGATAGGTTATTGTATGCAATGAATAGAATTTAAAGTTTATAATCAGTTCTTGGCACTCACCAATCACTAAACACCTGCTAATATTTGCTGTATCCCAAACAATGTCATTGCATATTTGTCTCTAAGACACTGCATTGTACAAATTCAACAAGGACAAAAGAACACAGTGTTTATGGTTTTATTATATTAAGAACAAGAATAAGAAAATGTTATAAAGATAATAAATCAGAAAATTGTTATTTTCACGGCTGGGATTATTTATTTTAAAAGAATATGAAGAAATTTGTATCTCCCTGGTTTATTTTAAGTTTCCTAGTTTTCTTTATGGAAATGTGTTTGAATATCAATTCATTTTTTTAAAATATGTGCAGTATTTTGAACATTTATTTCTATTTTCATCCCTGTTGGCAGACTATTTTCAAGGCATTTTCCATTTCATATATACTTTAAACTATATTGACATCAACATTTTCTTAATAATTCTAAATGTTATCTTTCATGTGGAATTTATGCATACGGCCTCTATTTCATTCTTTATATTACTTTTATTTTCTCTTTTTTTTTTTTGGCTGGCTTTTTTCCGGTACCAGGAATGGAACTCACTACCTTGCGCTTGCCAAGCAGGCACTGTGCCACTGAGCTAAATCCCCAGCCCCTGTTTTCTCATTTTTTTCTTGATATATCTTTCTAGAAGTCCATGAGGATAATTTTTTTATTCAAAAGATCAATTTTGGCAAACTGATTTTAAGCTACATGTCTGCTTTCTATGCTACATATTTTCACTCCTATTTTTGTTATTTCTGATTTCCACTTAATTTTAATTTTTTTCTCTCTTTTTTCTAGCTTCTTAAAGAGACAATCCTAAAGTGATTGATTTTATTATTTTTAAAATATAGACACTAAAGTTACACATTTCCCTCTAAGAATTCCTTTAACTGCAACGTGACTCAGAAACACAGTGAGTGACAGATGGAGAAATTAACACTAAGACAAAAAGGTTTGCTGCAAGGCTATGAAATAAGTATATTTGATGAGAAATTATAAGACTCAAGTAATCCAGGTTAGAGGTAACAGAGATCAAAATGAACAAAAATGACAGTGGGAAAAAATAAGACACTGGGAGATGGGTATTTATGTTTCTACAATGCAATATGTCGCATTGGTCTTTAGCATTGACATGCTGTGAGAGTAACTCGTCAAAGAGAAAAATAAAAAATGGAGACCCTGGACTTAAGTCTTGTAAATACCACCCCTGGCCAATTTCAAGCTATCAACAGTTCCCTAGCTATCTGATTTAACCAGCTCAGGAATGCCAGGGCACGTTAGAATATCACTAGTCCTCAGGACATGACAAAAGTAAGTGGCAGGAATAAGCCTATTTCTCATTATTGAGTGATCTGATATTTTCTATTGGTGTTACGGGTATTGGTTCCAATAAAATTATAGGATAGGTTTGCTGAATAAATTATGAAGGCATGGTATGAAAAAAGAAGGAAAGCTGAACAAAAGTATATTTAAGAGTTATGGAAGGATTATATTTGTAAATTGTGGTAAAGAAAAAGCTATTAAGAGTGATGCATGGGAAAATTAATATCTGTGATAAAACATTTGTGTTACTGCTATATTTCTTCTTATGATTAATGCAACATCTCTATGAAATATTACCTCTGTGTAGACATGGAGACTCACCCTGCCTCACTTTAAGGAGTGGGACAGAGGGGAGTGCAGTATGACGTGCTCTAATCACGTGCAAATTTAGGAGGATTTCTTAAGAGATTTGGGAGAACAACTGTTCCTGGAGCTTATAATTTCTCAATTCTTGGGAATCATACCAACTTCAAAATCAAATAAAACATGATTATTTCTATTCAGGGAAGGGAAATCACATTATTCACCAGATATAAAAAATAGCATGAAACTTATCACATTATATGTCAAAGTTTGAAAAGGAAATAACTAAATTTAGTTTGAATAATATTATGGAAAAGTCCTTAAAAATTGAAGAAAAATGCCAGAATTATTACTTGTTTGCCTAACCAATACCTCCTACATTCAATAGACTTGGGCAAAAACTGTGGGGAAATTTAAATCAATAAGATGTTAATACCACAGAAAATAAAATTTCTTTTAGTGTGCTCAAATTATGTCTATCTTGAAACAAGTAGAACTAAAACATGAACTCACATTTACATCAATACATGCACAAACTCTTCCAACCTAATCACTGTAGAAATATTTACAAATGGTGTAGGTATAAAAAATTATTTCTAATGGACTCATGGTGTTATATATCTTAGAGTCCACGTTATCTTTTATATTGTAATTGTAATATATCATGTTGTTAATAGGCCAAAATATTTCTAAAAGCTGGATGATCAAATATTTGGCCATTCTCATAGGAATGGCATAACCTAAAAAGTGACAGTGACCTTAAAGTATTTTATTAATGGCTTTCTCAGAGACAATTAGCATTTTTGTGAATACTTCATTTTCTACTCTTTGTTTGTTGTTGCAGGGGGTTGTTGCTTATCAGTGAGATTTTTCAGTACTCCATGTTACACAGTGTAAGCCTCCATATTTGGCAAGTTTTGTTAAAAAGGAAATAAGATAAGCAAATTTTCCAAATAGCTGAGTTAATATTTTAATCAGTGGTGTTTGTCCTTGCGCTTTAAAAAGGACACTGATCTAAATTATGCAACTTTTCCCTTGACTCTGAAACAGAACACCTGAACATAATGTAAACCTCACTTTATTGTCTAGGTGATCACTACAGTCCTCAAAGTTTGGCCATTGCTGGAAGTATCGTGCAGAAGTCAGTGTCAGTGATATTTCTCATCATCCAAAAGACATTCTGATTGCATCCGTTATTCTTAGAAAACAATCTTGATGGCTGTCTCTCCTTAGGTCACTTACTGCTGATTACATAATTGATCACCCAGTAAACATACCATTTATAGAGTGACTACAGTGTCTCCATGACTACAGTGTGTCAATTACTGATTGATGTGTTCAGGCTTCGAATATCTTTAATGTCTGACCTCAAGAAGCTTTCTTTCAGAGCAGAATGAAAAGCCTGTGCCCAGCAACCCCGACCAGCCAAGACCACTGACTCTGCTAGGTGAGTTACTCAAGCCCTATGACAAAGGAGAAAATTGAGGCTCTGAAAGGTTAATAGCTCCACCTATGCCAAACACAAAAGAGAAGAGCCTCATCTACATATAGGACCCTCTGACTAGCGCATCTGTAGTGTTTCTGTCTCCAGCATTCCCAAGCCCTGTATGGGTAGCTTTTTGTTCCCAGTAGCTTTTCCTACTCTGGGAAGAGGGGAGACCAAATGTCTATCTCTTCTCTGTGAGTATGGCTGCTTATACCCACATTTAACTTTCTGAGGCTTCCCCCAGGGTAGCCTCTGTTGCTGTCCTTGCTGACTGTGTAATTATGTATCCGCAGGACTGGAAAGAGCTGGCCTCTCTCTCTTGCGGTCAGGGTTTTCGCACCTACAGAACCAGAGCCCCTACAGGCGCTGGTAGATCCCGGATGTGCACCTACTCTCCAGATGCCCAAGGTACGGGGAAGAGAAGGAACTAGCAGAGACCACTGGGCTTGTATGAAGGCAACATAGCTTGGGATTTATTGTGCCTGGGTGTAGGACGGCAGGCAGAAAGCCATAAGGTCATCGGCGGCAACAAAGAGAAGTGCCTCCTTTTCGTAGAAGTGGAGAGAAGGCCGGGCATATTGGGTGGGTAGATTCCAATAAACATCTATGGTCAAAGTTCTCTGGCGGTCTTGCACCTCAGTGGGCAAATTCCTTAAAGTGTCCTGTGTAAGTGTTTGGCTGTCTCCAGATCTCCCCAGGTGTCCCAGGACCTACACAATTCCTTCTCATATCTTACCTCCTTCGTGACTTCCTGTGCTTGTCCATGAGAGGAGGGCCTCTGCTGGCATGTAGGCTAGGGGCGGGGAAGGCAGGTGAGCTTGGAAACTCACAGGATGAAGCTCTGCCTTCATAGTGCCATCCTTCCCCACAGTGTTCTCAATGTCCGTCACTTCCTGGTTCCTCCACACCTTTCAGTCTTCTTGCAAATAATACGGACTTTGACACAGAGGTTATCAGTCTGTTAAAGGACTTCATTTTGGGGCTGGGGATTTAGCTCAGCGGCAAAAGCGCCTGCCTGGCAAGCGCAAGGTCGTGAGTTCGGTTCCTAGTACCGGAGAAAAACCAAAAAAAAAAAAAATAAATAAATAAAGGACTTCATTTTTCCTATGAGGGAAATTATCAGAGTGAGCAGCCTGATCTGTTCTCGGTCCATGTTTATGTGCTTATTGGGTGTTTCTACGTGATAATTCTTGTCAAGAAGCTCTGTGTATTCTCTGTGAGGAGGTTAGCTTATACACCTGAAGTAGGCATCAGCCCTTACAAAGCTAAATTTATATACTCCTAGGCTTTAGGACTACTTTTTTAAACTACTTCAGATCAACTACTTTTTTGTATGAGGAATTGAACTCAGGATGTCACGCTTGCCAGGCAGGCACCTTGCCACTGAGCTATACCCCCTGGCAATTTCAGATCAATTTTAATTTTTAGTGATGCCTCTATTTTGTTCACCACAGTTGTATCAATTACCTAAATAAACAAGTAAAGTGAATCTCCTGATGATTAAGAAGAAACCACTTCTGGGCTGACAAACTCCAGGTCCAATCACGTGAAGACCCTGACTTGGCCCATCTGGATTTGGGCTTCCACTTTTTTTTTTTTTTTTTTTCAAATAAATGTCTCTGCATAACAACAAAATGGAGTTATATTCTCTAAATTAATCCATCAAAAAGAATAGATCAATCACAGAGTCGCTGGTTAATTACTCAGAATATATGCAGCCTCTAAATGATATTTTCATGTGCAGAAAGTATAATACATACAGTGAAATATCAAGACAGAGAGCATGAGGGTCACACTGAAAGAATCTCTTCCTATACCAAATTTTATATAGTTGACCCTATGATGGACATTCATTGATGAGAATGTTTGCATATGATGATTACATTTTCAAATGTGTCTGTACCTGACTCCTTCTTGATTCACATTAGGTATATCACTATTTTCTTATCTTTTCCAAAATGTTTTCACCCTTAAAATTTTTTAAAGCATTGGAAAATCTCTACATCTGATTCTCAAAGGGTTTCATGATGACAGTCACATACAAGATAAGTCACAATTCCCCTGAGTTTTTCAGAGTACTTTCAGAAGACTTCATATTCAATGACTTCTCAAGCATTTCTAAAAACTTCAATAGGAGTAGTGTTCTATATTTATCAATTCAGTGCTGGTATTCTCTGCTAAAAATGCCTAAGTACTTTAGTACATTTGATACAGTTCCTAAAAGATTATTGTAAGTGAAGATTACATTACTCATTAAGATTCTTGGAGTTATGTTTCTTATAAAAACAAAGAAACATTAAAAAGGGTGGAAGCTAGCATTATACATTTCTCTATTACCAGAAAGACTGCACATAAGAAAATGTAGGGAACTAATCTCTTTTATTGTTATGTTAATGTAAGACATTTTCATCCTTGGTATGCTAAACAGCATTACATATGTAGATTTTTAAAAATTGCCCTTCTATGTATTAGCATGGATTAGTGGCATTGATCATGCTTTTACTGTCAGGGAAATTTTATGGCCCTATGAATTGTTCCTGTGTCAGACTGTTGTGGGCTTTTTCTTTATTTCTCAGAAGTAGTAGCTGCTGAAAACTGAACTAAGATTTTAAAAGTGGGAAATGGTTAAAAATCTGCTTCTTATCAATTAACCTTTAAAAACTCACAGCGTGTTTATGATGCTCATATTTCTATCTATAACACAGAGCAAGAAATACTTGGCCCAACTTCCCTCCTGTGACTGAAATGTTAGGAGCAATTGATAATGATATATGAAGATATTTTAAACTTATGAAACTATGTGCAAAAAATGCAATTACTTGGAGACCATTAGAATGCACTCGGAAAATGGTTTGATTTTTGCTTACAGATATCGTGTATGATATATCAAATGTAGTCAGCCGAATATATATATCTGGATCTCATCTTTCAATTCCTATACTTTTTCTTATTAAGTATTAGCCCAATAATACATTTTCTAATGTATTGATTCAAGTATAGAATGTCAAGGGTGATGCTTCTGGCTCCAGCTATAGATAATCACTTGTAAAGGGTTGGTTGCACCTATCCCTAGGTGCAAGAAAGTGATTTGAGTTAGTTGTATTTACTTATCTGTCTGAAACACCTAGAGCCATAAACAGTTCGTACAGTCTTTCAATAGATACTGGTGAAAAAATGAAAACATCATCCCCCATCTTACTGAAAATGTCTGATTACAAGTAGAAAAAAGTTATGATTTACTCATAGCATATTTTTTAAAAACTATAGTCACTATTTTGCTATCTGTTAATAGAAGCTGCTTTGTGTTGTACCTGCAGGGAAGACCAGCAGTACACTTAGCTGCATTAAAATTTATCTTACAGATAGCATTCATATATTGAGTTTTAAAGTACAGTTAGGAAAAACCAAGAGAATAAACAATGCAGTAGTTTCCCTATAATGCCTTATTCATCAAAAGATCTTACATTTGTTTGTACTGCTTATATTAGAGACATTATGTGTTTACAGGGAAAAATATATAAGTAGAAAAATTCAAATACTATAAACAATTAATGGAAAATGTCTCCCTTTAATTCTTTCAGTATGTCCAATCTTTTCCCAGAAATATCTAACTATAGGTGGCCCATACATTATTTCAGGTCCAACTCTGACTATCTAAATGTTATTTTAAAGTATATGTTTTTCTGCCACGTGCTTTCTTCCAGTATATATTTGTTATTATTGATATCAGTTTATTTAGCTGTGTTTTATTTGTTAATGCTCATCATAACTTAATAATACATTAATGGGCAGAAATAACTTATTTAAAAGATAACTTCTTGACCATTTATGCTGTTTTCAATATTTTATTGTCACAAAAATTTAGATAAATATCTTCATCCAATCATTTTATGCTAAAAATGAACACATCTGTTGGAGTCAATGCTAAAAATGAATTGACTTTCAAATTTTACACTTAACTTGTGTTTGGCTATTCACGTACAAATTTTCTTGCAAGTAACTTTTTATTGTATGAGCCCATGTATCACTCTTCATCATCACCATAACATATAATCAACATTTCATCCTATGAAACAATGTTGACTGAAAAATATCATCTCATATTTTAAATTTTGAATCAATTTTACTATATTGGCATATTTTATACAGTGTTTTATAAGCTTAAAAATCTTTTGTACTTATTTTATCCGATTTTTTTGTATCCTCTGATTTTTTCTATAGGAATTGTCATTGACTTAATTATTATAGACTAAGAATTAAACCTTTTCCTATGGAATATTTTAATATTTAGATTGAGTGGGTTACAGCTTTTCTTTTGGATAGTAGTATCTTTCAAATAAAATTTTTTAGTGCCAATTTATCTGTATTTTACATAATAACTTCTTAATTGTGTATTATGCCTAGAAAGGATCTGCTTATTTTAATAGTAGGGAAAAGTCTTTGATTTCGTTTCTCATATCTTTAACATTTCATTTTTTTAATTCATTATTTTTTAACTTGGATTTTATTTTGTTTTAAAATATAATATAGACTTCAAAATTTATCATTATCATTATTGTTCTGTGAGTAGCAAGTTTTCTTAATTCTATTTATTCACAGAGGATTTCTTTAAGAAATTAAATGTCACATTTTTTGGTGCACCAAATTCCTCTTCAATATCTGTTGCTGGATTCTTTCTGCTAGTTCATCGATTGCTTAATATATTTAAGTACTCACTTGATTGGTTTCTAAATCTATATTCCTTTTGTATTATCTTATAGGTTAGTTCTTACCCACTAATTGCCTTTTAAAAAATTTTCTTCGCAATTCTTGCAAGATTTTTATTCTACATCACCCTTATAGTCAGCTTCTTTGATTGCAAATAAAAATCATTTTTATTGGTGCTGCACTAAATTTATGACTTACCCAAAAGTGACAACTTTCTGTTAGAGAGTCAAAGAAGACGCACAACTTTAACGATTCCATTTTCAACTTTGTTTAGAGCTTCGACATTTCCATCTAAACTTTTTCTTCAAAAATTCATCTTACTTTTACTATTGAAGATTGCCTCTTCACTTCCAATGTATTTTCTAGGCAGATTCACATAAATACTCTGTGTCTGTGTATTTGCTTAAGTTTAGTGTAGTCACTTCCTCTCCCTATTTTTAAACACCTTAACTGTTTTCAAATGTATTCATTGTTATGAAACACACCCTTTTATCTTGTAGATGTGAAGTTCTATACCCACTCTATAACAAGGCTGTCCCCCATCTCCATAGCTTTTAGTAACGAACTTCCTACTTTCTGCTTTTATGAATTTGATTGCTTTCGATGCCTCGTATAACTAGGATCATCCCACAAGTGTCTGTTTTCCACTCACTTATTTTATGTAGCTTAAGTCTTTAAGGTTCTTTCATTCATATTATGTAGCATGTGGCAAGATTTCCTTATTCTTTAAGGTTTAATCATATCGTATGGCGTAAATATACTATGCTGTGTTTATTTGCTTATGTTTGGAGATTTGAGGTGCTTCTCTCTTTAGGTTATTGGGAATGGTGCTGTTGTGGACACAGACATGCAAATCTTTGCAGGCCTTGTTCTCAATGCCTTTTTTATATACACAAATGTGAGAATGGTAATGTTTTTTTAGCTTTAGTAGGAGACTCCATACTGTTTCCAACAGTGGTTACACTATTTTAGAATCCCGCCAACAGTGCACAGGACTTTAATTTCTTCATATCCTTGCGAACAATTCTTCACTGTTTTTCTTTTCTTCTGCCTTCTTGTAACAGTCCCCACACTAACTGTGAGGTGGTGTGGTGTGAGGTGATATCTCGCTGTAGTTTTGATTTCTATTTCTCTGATAAATGGTACTGTTGAGTATGTTTTCATATGTTTGCTTGCAATTTATTTTTGGGGAAATGTTTACTCAAGTCTCTTGCTCATTTTTTAATTTGATTTTTATTTTTGAATTACAGAATTTCTTTATATGCTTTAACTCCTTATCAGATATATAATTTTAACTCCTTATCAGATATATAATTTTAAAATATTTTTTCACTCCTATTCTATGGATGACCTTTTTATCCTGTTGATTGTATCCCATGACACAGATACTTTTAACTTTAATATAATTCCATTTGTCTAGGTATGCTTTTGTTGAACACATTTCAGCTTTGTGACCAAGAAATAATCACCACATCTAATGGCCTGAAGCTTTTCCCTATCTCTTCTTTTAAGTGATTTATAAATTTTTGTCTTAATTTTAGGCTTTACTCCCACCTTTAGTTACGTTTTGTGAATAATACAAGACAGGGGTCCAACTTTCTTCTATATGTGGATGCATCGTTCTCGTATTTATGGATGAAATTCTCCTTTTCCGTACAGTGCTACCGGCCCCTTGTTGAATATCATTTTATGGATTGTACAAAAGTTTATTTCAGTGCTTTCTATTCAGTACAATTGAATCAGTACAGTGCATTGTGTTAATTACTGTACATCAGTACAACATTGTTTTAATTACTGTTTTTATATCAATGCAACATTGTTTCAATTTCTGTAGCTTTGTGATATTTTTTAAAATGAGAAACTGTAGATTCTCTAAATTTGTTTCTTTTTCCCTTCAAAATTGTTTTTTACATTCTGTGGTCTTGAAATTCTGCATGAATTTTGGCATAAACTTTTATATTTTTTAAAAAAATAACCATTGGAATTTCTGTGGTGATCATACTGAATCTGCACATTACTTTGGATAGTGTAGATATCTTGATGTCAGTTAGTTATACCTAGTTTTAAACTCTTTTCAACTAAGATTATTTTGTATTCCAAAATAGTTTTTCAGTTTATTTACTAGTATTTTAAAGTATGGTTCCATCATTTCAAATATTTATATATTTGATGTATACCAGTCTAAACACATCAAATATTTCCTCATAAAAATACTTTAATTGTTCTTGCCTTTATAAGTAAAGCCTTTTAATTTTCCCTATTATACATGATATATACATGTGTGTGTGTTTTACAAGTGTGTGAATCCATATACATATGCACACATATGTATATACACATATAGTGTATATATTTTTCTAATAGTATGACTGCAAGAGAAAACACATCATGTATGTCATATACATTAACATATGTTTGCACTTCTGACAGTCTTTTTTTTTTCAAAATGAGGAATTTGGTTCTCTAGAAAAAAGATAATAGAACTTGAATATTACATAATTATAATTTGCTTCATTCCAAATTACATGCAAAATATTTTCTCAGTAGCAACATTATTTCTACTATCATTCTGATTATTGAAATAGCTACAGTAATTAATTCCATGTCCTATATTTTCATTATAAATTTTTTTGGTACCGGGAATCAAACTCAGACCCTTGCACTTGCCAAGCAGGCACGTGTGCCACTGAGCTGTATCCCCGGCCTTATTGGGAATGTTTGCTAGAGGCTGTGGATTTTATCACTGACTTTTTTTGATGGGTTTCATGTTAGGTTTGAGAAAACCAAGCACTGTACTTCTATAATTCTTGGTTTTAAAGATTAATGTATTTCTTTTTTAAAAATGAGCATATTTAACTAGTATTTCCTCTAGGTACTGTTTTAATTGTACTGTATTCTTCTTGATATGTAATTATTATATGCAAGTTATCTTATATATTATGACATTATTATTAGTATTTTTTGGTACCAGTAATCAAACTGAAGACTGCACTTGCCAGGCAGGCGCTTGTTCCATTGAGCTATATCACCAGCATATTACATTATTTAGGCTTATTTTGTTTTTATCCAAGTGTTACACGTTTATATAGTTTACTTATACATGCTAGGACATATTGAAATTTATTTCTCTTCTACCTGTATTAATGTTTTGTATTTTATATGTAGTATTTTTGTGTATATGTAGTAATTTTATGCCTCAGATAGGAGGTGTAGTTGAAAAATACAATGAATTATTATTCAGATATTTACTGTAGTAAAAGACACTGCCATTAGTACCCCTCAAAATAGCCCCCCTTGCTTTGAACATGTTCATCTCACTGTTCTTCCACTTTCTGAAGCAGCTCTCATAGTCATTTTGCATTTTGGGGTGCATTAATATAGCTGCCTCAGTGTCTTGAACTGGCTCAAAATGTTTACCATTTGTTACTTTCACTTTGGGCAAGGACTGGAAGTCACACAGTGCCAGACCCAGTGAATAAGGCTGTTGAGAACCTTCTCGAATGCCTTTATCCACCTCCATTTCTGTCGGGGGTCACTCAGAGGCAGCATTCATCATACTTTTTAACCACACCTTGTAGACACTCAGAAAACTTCTAGAACTGTTTCAGAAAGTGGCAAAAATGGTGTTGTGTGTGTGAATTGAGGTGGTTTTCAAGAGTAGTAATGCAATATTTCATTTACTTTAATAAATGGCTTAAACATTCACTGTACATTTTGATCACAGCTTGTAAAATTAAAGTTTTTAATATGTCACATTGTCACTATTGTTAATGTTGTTTGATGTAATTTTTAGAGCTAGTTTGTTATGTAACATGAGGAACTAGTCTTCATTTTCTAACAGTGTTACACATGTATGGCTCATAAAAATTCTTTCTTTAATAAAAATAAACAAATGTAAGGTATAAAAATTAATAACCCAAAGCTGGTCTTTATTTTAGCTTGAATTCATATAACTTCTAAGGTTTATAAAATATTGATTTGCAGTGAATACTTTCTACTTTAAAGAATTCAAAATTATTCTACATATTTAGTTTTTTGAAAATGAGTTCATAGTAAAAATCACAAAATGTACAATACAGTAAAAGACCTTCAAGCATTCTGACAGAAAAAATAAATAGGATAATAAGATTAATACGTACTCCATATGACTTTAAATGCAATCCATACATAAATATCTCTACAGTTGATATGTATCTCTTACACCTCTCCCTTTTGTACATTAGATTTTATTGGTACATTTTACATATACATAATGATCACGTTCATCATACAGAATTTATACTTGTATATGATATGACTTGGTTTTTTTCCCCATTCATCTCCTCTACCTTCCTCCCCTCTTCCCTCCCCATTTACAACTTTGTTTCCATGTTGTCCTTCTTTTCCCATTATTTTTACTTTTCCCTTCTTTCCTTCCCTCCCCCTCCACATTTATTTTTCATTTTAAAGATAATAAAACAATAGAAACAATGATACAATGTTTCAAAACAAGGTGGTAGATGAGTAACAATGGTTAACACATTGCCTATTGTTCTCTTCAAAGTAGTTGCTCAGATGACCAGATAGAGACATGCAAGATTGATCAACCAGTGTAAGCACAAACTTTTCTTTTCAATGAACTAATAAAAATTAATAGCATAACTGTCTTATATCTATCTATCTATCTATCTTATCTATCTATCTATCATCTATATACCCTTTTTTCCTTTTCTTTTCTTCTATTCTCCTTTCCCCCATCCCAGTTTCTCTTTCCTTTGAACAGCCTGTTCCCATTTCCAAATACCTATTCTACATTTTGGGTCATATTTACTCTTCTGGCTTCTTACACTAGGGAGACAGTGTGATGTTTACATGTGCGAGTCTGGGATGGTCTCAAGTTGCTTTCATTTACCTATAAAAACCTCAAGGTCATCCTTCTTTACAGCTGAGTGGTACTCCATTCTCACACCTCCCTTCTTAACTTCCGACTCCTACATCACCGCTCCTCTCGTGTCTCTGGGTTGTCTAACAGGCATCACGGAATCAAGGTGTCTGAGCTGAACTCCTAATCCTCAGCTAACGTTACCAACAGCACCCAGTCTTAATTCTTTTAGTTTCCAAGGTCAATTCTTCTCTTTATTTTCAGGGCAAAAGCGATGTTTTAAGATGAGTCAGACTTTGTCAGAAGCCTATCACACTCTTTCACTAACTTTCCACTTTATTTGATATAAAATTTAAAATACCAGGTTATCTGTACACGTTTGCTTTACGTGGAGGATGTGCTTGTCAGGTGCCAAGCTCAGTGTCCCTAGCGTTGCGGCAGTGAAATGCAGACACGCCCAGCTCTCCCCTGAGTTTCTTGGAAATATGATTCAGTGTCACCCAAGAGCCCAGGAAACATGAGCGGTAACAGGGTAACTGATAGTGAAGCTCTGGAGCACGGCCATCTCCCTGCAATGCAGCCCTGCTCATTCTAATGTAGCTGCACTGGGGTGGATACACGTGGAGGACGCCTGATGGCAGGAGGCTGAAGCAGCTAAGTGATAGCCAAAGGGGACCAGATGCATGTGGGGAGGGGAGGAGGAGTGTGCATATTGGGACATTTGCTGCAAGGATCCTCAACTGGGTGCTGGAGCATCACGGCGCATCTGCTTATGGATGGACACAGGAAAAGGATCAGAGAATGCATCATGGCCTGTAGCTTTCAGAAAAAAAAAAAAAAAAGATTTTTCCCAAGTATTAGGAAGAAAACACATATTCTCCACCTTCTAGCTCTCTGTCTCTGTCTCTCTCTCACAGACACACACCAGAGAGAGCAAAAGAGAGAGAGAAAGCTGTTTCTGAGAAAGTTAGACTGACTCTTATTTTGATGCGCTCTCCCTTAAACAGTCAATGGATAGATATCTAAATGTTTTTATTTTTTCTCCTATAAAATCAGCAGGATCCACATTTCCTGACATTTGAATATGTTCTTTTAGCTTCTTTTTAAGATTTTGTAAAACAGCATGAGCAAAAGTATGGCATGATCTAAGGAAAGGTAATAAAAAATGAAAGAACAATTAAGAAGTAAAAAAACATCTGAACTACTTTTCCGACAATTAAGTCCTCTCCTGGTGGGCTTTGCATATTTTTGGAGATTGAATTAGTCTTGAGTTGGTACTAAGTCTTAAGATTGTCTGAAAGAATAAACACAATGTTAGTAGGAATATACACTGAAGAATGTTTATTGTTTAGCAGAAAGAGGCAGTAACTGAATGCTCATTTTTATGAATACAGTTATTTTCAAATATAATAGGTCACAACCTAGCATATGAATGCCTTGCCCTTGGCACTCTGTTTGAAGTTGACCTTTTGATTTTGCCGTGTATATTAAAGTACACGTTATGTCTGTGACTGGATTTGACTTAGTGTGTGTATTTGGGTTTTGTCCTTACAATAATAGCCATCTCTCCATGCCCATATATTTTGGTTGTATATCTACTATGCACTTGACACAATGCAAGGTACTGAGTGTATAGCAATAAATAAGATATATATTGTACTTTCAGAGCTGGCAACATTTTTCTACCAAGGATAAGAAAGTAAATACATTATGCCTTATGGGCTAAGTTGTCTTTGACATAATTGCCTAAACCTGCTCTCATAGAACACCAGAAGTAATTGACAGTAAGTTAACTGATGGCTAAGACTTTTTTCAAATAACATTTCATTCAGAACAACAAGAGTTAGACTGGATGTGGTCCCTGAGCTGCGATTATTTGACTTCTGCTTCAGAAAACAATTTCTAAAGGACAAGATGAACAGAGTGGGACCATTCCAGATCATGAGGGATACTTGATCCAAAGAGTAAAATGAAAAGTGCCTGACATCCATTTCACAGAATTTCATGAAAATAACTAGAATATACCCCGTATCCTCTTCCACTGTGCATGAATTCATTACCTTGATCCAAGCTCTGCTATGCGAATCGAGTTTAACTCTGCATTTTCTGGCCTAACTCTGTGTATGAAGTCTGACTCTTTCCTTCGGTCTGAAATATAGTCCCTAGAAAAGACAATTAAAATATTAAAATATTCCACGGAAGTCTAGGCATTTGTTTGACCCCTACAAACTTTGGTTACTTTAGGGCCCAGGTCTCAGTTTTTATTGGTACACAACCATTGATTGCTGTGCTTGACAGTAATCTGACAGTAAGACTAAAATGAAAATTAATGAATTATGGATTAAGTTTATACATGTAAGAGTGGTAGGAAACTGGCTGTGGTGTGAAGAACACAAAATCAGAAGGAGCTCAGAAACTGATAGCAAAGTTATGATCTAGATGTGCCCAACCTTTTGGTTGGCCTGTACTATGCTGAGTAAAAGGGAAGTGTTCTGGGCCACATAGAAAATAGGTAATAGTTAAAGTATATACATCACAAAACTTCTTTCTATTTTATATTTACTGATATAATATTAAAAAAAGAGGGCAAGTGACCTGTGGGCTGCAGGTTGGAAATGCCACCCAGCGGTAACATAGGTGGAAAAGCTTCCTCAAGAATTTCATGCTTTGATAGTTGAGTAATGCTGACTTGACAGAAAACTTATGGGAAAAGGATGTATTAGTCATCAAATGAATGCATATATTGTTAACTTGGATACAAAGTCCTGCATATTATTCTCCACAACCTCTGCAATTAGGCATAATAGCATAAGTTGAATTTTGAGGATTCCTGAGAATACTCTGAGCACTGCAGAAGTTTACCATAACAATCCGCTATAATCTGAATCTGGAGTGTGACCCCAAAGCACATGAGTTACATGCTTGGTTCCCAGCATGGTCCTCCTGGCAGGTTGTGGAAATTTAAGAAATATGACCAAGTAGAAGGTCACTATATCTGTGGGCACATGCCCTTGTGGGGTATAATTTCTTCCTCTTCTCTGTCGCTTCCTGGCCATGAGGTAAGCAGATTCTGCACCATAGCATGCACCCACCATAAAATGTAAGCTTGCCGCATGCCCCAAAGGGATAGGACAATTGATGGAGGACTGGAACCTTGGAAAGTCTAATAACATGTTTCCTTTGTAGGCTGATTATCTCAGCTGTTTGTCATACCTGTTTTGGTAGATTTTACAGTAAATAACAAGCTACAAATGATTCATTTAAGTACAAAGGCGTTTTAAATAAATATACTTCCAAAGTGTCTACCTTTGCATGTTGTTTGGGTTTATCTTGACATGGCATTTCCAGAAGATTTTAATCCTTTTAGTTCTGCATACTGTATGCCTAGTGTTTTCCATGCTGGTGCCTGCGTGGCACTGCACCTTCCACCCCCCCTAGTATCCTCAGGTAACGTCCTTCACCTGAGCTCTGTCTCACCCTGCAAGAGCAGTTTACATCACCCTCCCAGGAGGGCGAAAAACAAACTACATTTGCCTCACAGTGCTATCAAGTTTGTCACATATATTTCTAATTCTATATGCTTTTCTTTCACAATTAGATCATGAGCTAGCACTTGGAACACACGAATTCACTCTCAGTCACTGCCAGGCCCTGGTACCTGCAAGGGACTCAGTAATATTTGGAGAAGTAAATGAATGGCAAGTTCACATTATATCATATAAGTGTATGATGAAGATATCTCAGAAGAAATAGAGTAGCGTTTTTTCTTACAGTAACAGCTAATATTCTGTGTCTTCTGCTGCCTAACTCATATAATTGATTCATGTTTGTGTTTAACACACAATTGGAAATAATGTATGGAAGTTAAACACACCATTATATACTGTATAGTGGTAGTATCTCTTGTCTCAAAAACAAAGATAAATTGAGCGCATTATGATCAGCAGCTGCTGTACCTTCAGTGAGTCACTCAGCCTCTCTGAGCTTTAGTTTCCACATCTATAAATATGATGATAATTATATCCTACATTTTTACTCTGAGGATGGAAACGATAATTCTTGTAATGGCTTTTAAATCACATCATGAAATATAAATCATCATGATTATTTTATTTCTCTTCATGTTCAACTCTAAGTATCACCAAGTAAAATATTGTTAAAAGTCTCTAGGAGTGAGATTCATGTTAGTATTTATATGGGATGTTATTTCCAGTAATTAACTACTTGCCCTTTGTATCTTAACTGTTCCTAGTGGGTGTTATAGATGCTACAAAACCTTTATATTTCCATGCTATCGTTTATTTCTGCCTTTGATTCTGAACTGCTAATGACAAATGGAGAACTAACACATAAAGTGATTTAATATTCTAACTAAACCGAACTAGGGGACTAAGGATGGATCTTTAGTTTTAAATGAGAAAGGATGATGTTTAGATAGAAATGTGTTAAATGATTAGTTTACGAGGAATATATTTACCAGGAATTAAATATACACACCAGGGCTCCTTTCCAGGTATTCACTTGGCCAGAAGAATAATGATTCTTTCTCTTGTCTGATGAGAATAAAGCTATGCCTGTAGCAGATTCATGCTGTTTAACTCTGCATATCTGCTATCTGTGAAAGTTTGGTCTCCAGAATGTTAACTCGCATTTACAATGTTTGCAGTGCAGGGTTGAATCTTTAAAGAGACTGCCACACTCATCACCCATGCCATTTAATAAAATAGAACCAAGGAAGCGCTTCCAAAATCACATTTGTTCTTCAAGTCAGAAGAAAAACAGCACACTGCTAAAACCAGATAGCTTGAATGGAGAAAGTTATTGATTAGATCATTCACATACAATCTAATCAACAGTTAATTCTAAACCATGCAAAAGTGTGCAAATATTTTTCAGTCACCATTCTTACTTTTGACTGGCTGCACTTAGACAGAAAACTAGATATTTGGAAATATTGAAGCCAAATCTTTACCATGGAGCAGATTTTTTACCATTCAATGGATCGATGGAAAAGTCCCAAATTTAAAAAAAATTAATAATAATTAATGTATTGTGAATTAATCTTAAAAGTAATTACTTAGTTTAACAGTCACAAAAAGCAACAACAACTTTGTAACTTTCTTTTCTTGAAGGCAGATCATCCCACTTTTTGTGTCTTGCAAACTGCAAAAGAATTACATGGATCCCGGGGATAGGGATGCCAAATTCTAAAACTCTCAGGGAGTGATCATAAGCTTGTTGAAAGGGACATTGCTAGTAGGGCTAACCATGCTTAGAGTACAGTCTCCAAGTGGCTGACTTCCTAAAGTATGTTTTCTCTGGGAAAAGGCTCATACTGGCCATATCTTCCAAGATTCTAGACCAGTCTTCTAAACTGGAGTCGTTTTGCATGCCTAGGTAAAGCTGCTAACATATATATGGATTTTCTTCCATTCTGAATGTTCCATAACTGGAAATAATACAATAAACCAGAGTAGACTGAGAAAAACAATATGGCTGATGGGTTAGAGGAGAGGCAACTTTTAGAGAGGGTGCCTAGCAAGAACAGTTTGAAAATGTCACAGCTGAATTGTGGAAAAGGACCAGAGAAAAGGACCAGAAAAATGACAGGTGCTGTATAAGGGTCCTGAGGCTCCTAATAGTTGCTTGGGGTCTGGAGTTTACAATGCAAGAAAGGACAAGTGTGACACCATATGGATCTGATTTCCTAGGTCCTTGAGGCCTTAAGAACTGGTTGATTAAGATATCTCACAGCAGAAGAAGATAAACATAGAATATTTTATTTAAAGCTATCATTGTATTAAGTCACGTTCTGGAAAATCCAGTGCATTTTATTACTTAGAAATGTCTATCTAGGTATATTTTATTAAAATCTTTCAAGTGGATTTTAAATATTCTGTCTCATATGAATTCTCCTTTCACTTTCCTTCTCCTCTGTTCCCCAGAATGCAGGAAGTCTACAATGAAGACAGCGAGCAGAAGGAAAAGGACAAATGACTCTTGGCCACTTCCTTTAGGTTGTAGTCCTCTTCTCGCCAACTCGAAGTATTTTTCAGGCCAACACTGCTGGCCACAAGCCTTTGGTGGCAGGCACTGTCCTGCTGGCTCCTGCATTACGTAGATGCTGTTCTTTGCACTCCTTAGGGCCCTGTCAGGTCCTTTCCACTGTCCAGGATCCTTCTCTGGGTGTTTTGATTCCTTTTCAGCTCTTTTCTTGACACCCCCAATGACAGTCTAGCCTTTCAAAGGTAGGTATGCAGGATACTGGACTACCTGCCAGCCAGCACTCTAACTGATTATATGCCTGGCTAAGAAAGCCTCAGAGAAGAAGGGGCATCAAGTTTATCACCCAAATAGACGTTCAACAGGGAGGCAGGAGGCCAATCTGCCCTTACCAGTGGTAACATTAATGATTATCTTGCAAGCTCAATTATTTCTCTGCAGAGCTCCATGCCTCTCTCGGCAAGCAAAACCTTCCCTATAGGGCCAGTGATATTAAGGTCTATCTTGTTCTCCTAATCTTTCTAAGTACACTCACTGGGAAGGACAAAAGGGGAAAGAGTGGGAGTTTTAGCTGGGCGTGGTGGCACACGCCTGTAATCCCAGCACTTGGGAGGCTGACATAGGAGGATCATTGTGAGTTAGAGACCAGCCTGGACTACAAAGTGAGCTCAAGGCCAGTCTGAATGGCATACTGAGACCCTGTCTCAAAAAGACAGAAAAAAAAAAAGAGTGGAAGTTCTTTGGCATCTGATGCCTGTGAATATAAACAAAGTCAACAGTCAAAAATATTAAAGTATCCTGGTTAGAAAGTACACGTACTCTGCAGCATAGTGGTTAGGAATATTATCAGCAAAGAAGAAGTAAACTGTCTTTGTACATAGCTAATATAATGTCTTATATCTTCAAAGACTTTCATAAGTTACTTCAATTTTAGCAAATAAATTTGATTAAAAAGTCTGTATGGAAGAGTATAATGCTTCTCATAGGCAGAACAATAGATCTCCAAATACATCTATACCCTAAACCTTTGAACATCAGATGTTGGCTTATGAGATTTTGCAGGTGCAATTAAGAATATGAACATTGAGGTGATGAGATCTTTGTAACCCAGTCTAGAGTCTTTAAAATCTGTGAACCTATTCTGGCTAAAATAAAGAGGATGCAGTGGCAGGAAGAAGAGCCTAGAGATGGTTACGTGAGGTTCCATGCCCCGTTACTGATTGCCCTTTGCAATCAGTAACTGATTCTGTGCCCCGTTACTGATTCTGAGACTTAGAAGCTATGTGCAGAGATCAAAGAGTGGCCTTTCAGAGAAAGGAAACAAAAAACCTAGTCTTCCAGCTCTATGGAGATGAGTTTTGCCAACACCTGATGGAAAAGGAGATATAATCACAACTGAAGCCTCAAGAAAGGAGCATAGATGCTGTACCCCAATGATGTATACTAGATTTAGACCTACTGAATGTAAAAACACCATTTTATTTTGTTTTACACCCACAAAACTTCTGGTAATTTATAACAAAGAAAAAAGTAATACACATGACATTATATTCACCCTGTTCAAGTGTACATTTAACTATTTTTTATTACATTTGTACAGTTATCCATTCCAGTTTTAGGATATTTCCATCATCCTCAAAAGATTCCATTTCAATTGTAACTCTCAGCCCAGGCAACCGCTATTGCTTCTGGGGGTAATGTGGGTCCTGACGGGTTCTTAGGTTCTTGGGTGCAGTGAACAACGAACTGGATGTGGAACACAACAGCAAGAGAAAAGCAGAGAAGTTTATTAAGGAGATAGTATGCCCAGTATGACCAGTCTTGTGACTGTGAAAAGAAAATGACATGAATATTCAAAGCACAAGAGGTAGGGATTTAAAATGCTGTGCCAGTGCTGATTTGGGGGCCCCTCCCATTGGAGTCTTTCAGAGCATGATTGACAACGTGATTGTCAGGGTGCTAAGTCACAAAGGCTGCATCTAATGCGCATGTCCTTTCCCATGATTCACTCTGTTATAATTGGATGTATGAGAAGCAGTCCATATGCATGACCCCTCAGTGAGCTCCAGGTGAAGAAAAATTTCTGCAGATCTGGTGTGCATCCCTCCTGGCTTGGGATTTTCCTCGGTAGGCTCTGGGGTTTTTGCTTTAGGAAAAGAGTCAGGGGGCTTGGTGCTGGGGTCTTGCTCAGGTTCAGATGAGTACAAGGGAGTCCCCAGCCAGACTCAGTTGTACTATTCACATTACTATCTGCTTTCTCTGTACATAGATTGGATTTTTCTGCACACTGCAGGCAATACATAGTGTTTGGTGTCTGTTTTTGTTCCCCTCGAGTAATGTTTTGAGGCTCATTCATGTTCATGTGCAGATCTAATATGGCTCCATATTTTGCCCAGATTCCTAAAATTAAAACTGCCAGAATATGAGGTAATTTTAAATATTAGAGAACCAGCTCAAAGTGAATGAAGCTTTTTACATTCTCATAAGTAACACATGAAGATTCTGATTTCTCTGCATCTTTACCTAAACCATTAGTGTTCTAGAGCATGTGGAATGTATGTGATTTACTTTACAGTGCCTTAGTGCCTGCTAACTCTGAGCATCTCTTCATGTACTGATTATCCATGCTTGCACCATGTTTCCCTGAAAATAGGACTCAGCTAGAAAATAATCAGCTTTGAAAACTGGAGATCAAAAACATCAGCCCCGGTCAGCCCACCCTGCCTTGCAGAGTACACCGAGCAAGAGAACAGTGATGCCAGGCACTGTGATAAAATGTCTAGTCTCTTGATTCACTCATTTTTGCATTGTATTATCTTATTAATTTTTAAGAGTTCTTTGTATATTCTGAGTTGAAGTCTTTAATTAGACATGTGCTGTAGAAGTATATTCTCTCAATCTGTGTCTTTGTTTTTTCATTTTCTTAAAGTTGTCTTTTGAAACCAAGCAGGTTTTTAAAAATAAAATCTAATCTATTTTCTTTTTTCTTTCTCTCTCCTTTTCTCTTTCTTTCTTTTGAAGGTCAAATCCAGGGATGCTCTACCGCTGAGTATTCTCACCAGTCCTGTAAAAAGCCCTTTTTACTTTTAGGGGGGTTTTCACTAAGTTGCCCAAACAGGGATTGAATTTGTGATCCTCCTGCCTCAACCTTCCTCAGTGCCAGGACTATGAACATGTGACACTGTGCCTGGTTTATTACTTTTTCTTTTATATACCATTATTTTGATATTATTTCTAAGAAACTGTGATCAAATTAAGTTCACAACATTTTTTTCTGGTATATTATTGCAGATTTTTATATTTTAGCCTTTACATTTTGGTCCAAGATCAATCTTAATTTGTGTGTGTTATAAAGTAAGTACCCAAGTTAGCAATTTTCACAGTAATTAAACAGCTAACTTCATATAAACTGTATAAAACCATGTCTATCACTGCAAAAAGTTAAAGACTAAAATGTCAGCCGAAAGGGATGAAGTTAGGGAAGTGTTTATTAGAAGTATATGAAGAGGAAAAAATCTCCCAGTAGTGTGTGGCAGGTGAGTGCTCTGGAAAGTGGGCTGCCATAGGGGCCCTTTGTCCAGAACGTTTCATAGACAAGCAAAGCACAGGAATTGCTCAGTGGTCCAGGGGCCACCTATCATAGCTGGCTCCATTTGTTTAAAATGACCAGTTGAGACTTAGGTTTCTTATACCAGTTACTCAGCATGCAGAGTTTAAAAGAAATTGATTTAAAAGAAAACTGGGTACAGTATTTTGCATTTTTAAGTTCCTCCAAACTCAACACTGGATGAAGGCAGGGGTTGCATTCCATTCACCTGAGGTCAAAGTCCCAGGCCCACTGCCTGTGCTTATGGCAATTCCTGTCATTGTGTCTGACCACCACAACTGTGCTTCAGGCCTCTTGTTAGCGGCCTATTCAAGAACTAATTGACTAAATTGCTTCTTACAGGAATATTCCATTTTTACACCACTAGTTGTTGAAAAGACTATTATTTACCCAATTTAATTGCCTTAGTATTTTTATTGAAATTCAACTAAATGTTAAAGTTTACTTTTAAGCTTTCAGTTCTATTCAACTGATCTGTGTGTAAGGTCTTGATCTTGATTACTCACATGAATATAAGACCAAACAGAGTCCAAGCCATTCACTGAACAGAAGCTCAGGTCCAATTTAAGGCAGTCTGTGAGAACACACAGTTTTATGGCTGATCTTGCGGAATGTGCATCCCTCAGGACTTGAGTTTGTAGCTTATGAGCAAATCTGAGTTGTTCACTGAAGACACTGTCTGATCGGCAGCTTTGTGGAGCCTCATATATATGTAGTTTTTGTGGTAATCTCCATCCGTCTAACCTGCTGCTCCTGCGGTGGTACTTGGGCGATGCTCTTGGATATAACAAATTCTTTGGATGCTCCTCTCTTAGAGTTGGAAACTCCTTGCCTTGGCTGCCATTATACTGTGATGCCATTGCACACTTGGCATAATCAGTGCCATGACCCTTACATACAATTATCGTAAATGTTTAATAAGCTCCTTCATGGCTCTTTTTCAAAATTGTTTTAGCTGCTGTGGGTCCTTCTCATTCTTTAATGTCAGGATAAATAGGTCAAATTTTGCAAAAGTGGTGAGAATGTGATAGGAATTTCATTAAACCTGTGGATAAAACTTGATAATTGCCTTCTTAGTGACATTGAGCTTTGTAGGGTAGGAACATAGAGCGTCTCTCCATTCATGTTAGATCTTTTACAATTTCAGCAATCTTTGCTTGTTTTTAGGAAATAGATCTTAAGCTCCTTCTGATAAATTTATTGTTAGTTATTCTATTCATTTATAGAATTGTGAGTAAAATTGTCTTTATTATTTCATATTCAGAGATTATTAGTGAATATATAGAGGATTTGTCAGTCTTCCCATGCTACCATCTCAGAGGATTTGTAGTGTTCTAAAACAAATGTTTAATATATAGGCATATATTTGGAAAGAAAGGCTAAACTGACTGAATTTTAAAATATTTTACATCTATACTCTGATCTACATTATAGAAAAATTACCTAAACAGTAGTGGAGAGACAGTGAAGCCAGTAGAAAGGAGACTGAATTGTGGAGACCTTTTTTAAAATTAAAGCAAAAAATGCTACTGTAAAGTCAGGATGGACCTGAATGAAAGTAGTAGAGGTGCACCCATGTTGATAGCAGTATAATTTATACTAGATAAATCATGGAAGCAACTCAAATGCCCATCCACTAAGGAATGGATAAAAAAGTTGTGGTATTTTTATATAATGGAATATTATTCAGCTATAAAGAAAGATGAGATCAAGGCTTTTATAGGTAAATGGTCACAACTACAGACCATACTCATAAGTGAAATAAATCAGACTCACATGTGTAAACAATGTATTGTCTCACTAGTGTAAGAACCTGAAAGAGTGAATAAAATTAAGAGGTATGATAAACATTGTGAAATGAAAGGAAAATGATCAAAAGTAAAAAGCAACTGGGATGAGGGAAAAGAGAAAAGAAAGAAGGGGAAATTATGTACATATGTATATACAGGATAGCTAACATAGTTGTACTACTGACTTCTATTGCTTTCTTGAAAGGAAAAGTTAATGATCATTTGCTCAATCTTATATGTCTGTGTTTTTTTCCCTGAGTAACTACTTTGAAGAAATCAATATGTAATACAACAACCAAATTAACCATCGTTAATTTCCTATCACCTTATCTGAATTCCAGAATTGCTTGTACTGTTCTTGTGTTATTTTGTAAATGTATGTGTTCTTGCTAATAAAAAATAGTAGAGATGGGGAGAAATACATTTTCCAGGTAACTGATGTGAAGACCTAAGTCAAGGGCAGAATCTGTAACCTCCGTGCCCCAGTGGGATGCCAGGAGTGTTCAACAAATGAGAAATTTCAAAAACTAATGTTTGGTGAACAATCTTCCTCATTTTTAATAATATTTTCTGCCAATAACTGTCTATAATTCATTTTTCATATTTAGTTGTTTTTTGCTTATTGTACTTCACACAATACAAAAAAATTTGAAATATATTTATTTACTTATTATTGCTGAACATACTGCAAAATCCATTAATTTCTGGTAAATATTATATGATGTAATACCTAGCATTGTGGAAAAAAGTAGAAAAAACTAATAAAGTTACTTTTCTGTTTCTTCCCCTTTATCATACCGTATTTAGTACTTATTGCAAATAAGCTACATTTGACATTCAAAAAAGTCTCTTCTAAAGCTTTTTTTAATACTAGGAAGTCAAAATTTAGATTAGAAAGTACCAACAGAAATTTCACAGCACATATCCCACATGAAGGACAAGAAAATGAGCTTGCAATTAGATAAAACTGCATCCTTTCAAAGAATTATATTATTAAATATTCAAAATTACGTGCATTAGTGAGGACACAAACTCCTAGGTGTACCTTTTTTCAAAGTTTCTGACAGTAACTATCAGAGAAACATTAAAAGAAACTGAAAGGGGAGGACAATTCAAGAAGTGGGCCAATTTGAACAACTCAGAAGGACTGCTTTAGACGGCACAGTTAGGGAAAAGAAGACAAAAGGGAATCAGAAAAAAAAAATCACTTTAGAAGCCACTGTCCACTGATTGAGAGGTCATACTTTAAATCATCTTGACAGCTGAAAAGGAAGGAGAATATCATTTTCCCAGAAGGTAATTTTTACTTCTCAGAAAAAGAAAACTCGATGTAAAAAGGGCATCTAAAGTGCCCCCAACATGACCAAAAAGCTCAGGTGGAAAAGTTATGCTCAAATGTAGAGCTAAAGCCAAATAAGGAACATTTAAAAATTGGCTATAGAACAGATACAAAAACAACTAATTCCCTTGCTACTTTCCAACTCCTTCGGAAACCATGTCTCCCTCTAGCAATATTCTACCCTTCCATTCAGTTTAAGAATAATCTTTTTTTTCCAGCATGATCTGGGTTTATGACAACTCCCATCTTTCTCAGCAGAAGCATTTATTAAGTATGTTGCTTTTGACAAACATTCTCTTGACTTAGACTGTAAAAATAAGAGCAACACCACCATTCTTCCTCATTTTATAAATCCTAAATATGTCTTACCTACCAAATTGTGTCACTGGTTATACATAAATCCAGTGAGGATTGAAAAGATAATACAAGGAAAGCCCTTAGCAAAGTGGCAGATGCAATAGATATGTACCAAAATGTGGGTGAGGTGACAATCACATCAACAACAGTAGATGTGATGGCAAGAGTAGTACTCAGTGAAGTACTAGTCATAACAATACTGTTATCGAATTTTGACCTAAGTTATCAAAAGAGAAATTTTGTTTTATTCTGGAATCCCATCCTGAGTCAAGAGATGACCTTTATCTATGAAGGGAGCAAGGAAAGTGTCATCAAATGAGCCTCACCTTGTGATGACCTTAACCTATAACAAATATTTTTCCATATATTTTGTCTTACCTCCGAGCAGAGCTTCCAAGGAAGGAATCCTACTGGAAACCGAGTTGTAAGTCACTGATACATTTTCTAACTGGCTTGATTTTAAGAGGGAAAGATATTTCACTTGCATTGAAACCCAGAAGAATATCAGGGAGAAAGATGACCCTGGAATGTCTCTTTGTTTTATGTGTCGTATACGTTTTCTTACTATTGTAAATGTGCTGTTTTGTCATAAACTTGTTTGTAGTGAATGCGGTGTTTGGTACCACGCAGCTCCCTGACCAAAGGAGCCAGGAGCCCGGTGTCCATCCTACCTACTCTGTATCAAGGAGTGGAAGAGATACACATGACACAGCTTTAGCAATGGTTTCATGGCACCAATCACTCTTGGAGGCAGGGAGAATGACTGGGAGTTGAGTAGCCAAGCTCGTGAGACATGAGCATCCTATTTTCAGGAGGACGGGCTCTGTGACACAGAGGATGCAGGAAGGACTGACAGGCACCAGGAAGGACAGCTACAGCAGCATGTCTTCAGAACTCCTTGTTTGTAGATGGAGCATTAGAGTTGGAGACAAAAAATAATTTAAACCTTCACAATAATAGGGAGAATATGTATTTGTGTCTCCGTAATTAACACATGATCCATCCATTATGATAGTGTCACCTCATAAATAGTGTTCATATAGTGAATTTTTAGAAAGTGTTGAATTTTAGGGAAAAGAATACATACTGACTTCCAAATTCTAAGCCCTAAGTCATGTCAGTTTGGTTAACTACTAGCAAATCGTTATGTAGTGCTACAAAAAATTTACTGAAGTTTCATCAAATTTACACAGAATTTATAAGGCTCATTAAACTCACTAGATTATCCTGATACCAAAAAACGTCATCAGATTATCTTCATTCAATTCAATTGCTATTATTTAGTTCATCAATTTTCAACAGTTCCAGCATGCTTTGCAGCCTCTATCTCTTCCAATGTCTCCAGAAAATCTGGGGAATGTTTGCTTTTTTCCTGTCTGCTTTCCAGAAGACTTCAGTGAGCCGACAAGAGAGAATGCATGTGTGCACACATTCACACACATGCACACATACACACACAAACACACACACACATAGTATGGCTAAATCATGATTTTTGCTACCCCAGTTTGGTTGGCCATGGCTCAATTACAAGCAATGGTTGCTTTATTGGATGTTTTTCAGATCTAGAAAGTGCCTAAATGTATAGAAAGGACAATTTTTTTTATTCAATCAGTTATAAAACTAAAGGTTCAGAATAGTGAAGAGCCTGTAAGAATTCAGTCCATATCTTCTGTGCTTTTGCATTTTCTGGGCCCATAAAGGGACTTATTTAATCAATTTTTTTCTTCAAATTTTATCTGGTTCTTTGATTTTGGTAGGAAGGTCTGAAATTTGCTTATTTTCTATGTGCCTCCATGTATTACAGCAAACTAATACAGTAATATGTAGTCTATCATGCTTGTGGCATAATCAGTAATATAAAGTGCAACCTTGTGATATAATATTTTTAAGTGTTAGCGATTACAATGTATTAAACTATTTATAAGCTAAGCTTAAATTTTAGTGTACTTACCTGAATTTCCTTTCCATGTCTACCATAACACCCTTTACTGTTGCTATTGCGTAAATTAGGGAACAGTCATTCCTTTTGTTCTGTGAATCTGTATTTATTGTACGGAGTAGTGCGATCACGAGGCTGTGACCTAACTGCAAGATTGCTGAAAATGAATTTGTTTCTTAAGTAGATAAAAAGTTCAAATTTTCATTATGCAAAAGTCTTATATTTTAAAGGAATTCAAAAGTTAATCTTATTATAATTCTAAATAAATGAAGTAATGTAAAGAAAACTGCAGAGCAAATATGAAATTTAATAATTGCCTTCCAACGGCTCGCCTTTCAGATGGTTAGAAATTCATTAAACAATGGTTAAGCAGCACTGACAATTAAATTACTTTCATATGAGGTATCTAGCCATATTATGAGTATTGCATACTACATAGCTCGCATTTCTAAAGGGATATAGACAACAAATTGGATTTCAGATAATTAACATGAGGTTTGCATTCAGTCTTCAGACACATTCCACTCTTTCCCAAGCAAAAATAATTGGGATATAACTGTATAAAGAGAGTTAACATTAAAAATATTTAAAGAAAAAGTATAGAACTTGTGGCTATGTTAAAAGGATTTTGCCGCTCTGTGGAATAACGGAGAGTGTGAGATAGCAATATTGGTTAACTTTATAAAATTGTAAATATTTTGCACAAATTAAGTTTTTGAAAGCCCACAAGAAGAAGAAACTATTCTTTATTTTTCCACAGATGTTTATTTAAGTAATTGCCAAAAGTTATGCTTCTAACTGTCACAACTGAGATGGAAACCTAAAAATTAGGACTGGTATCCCTATATAACCATAGATTTTTTTCTTTTAAAATACAAAGAAGTGCATCCTCCACATTTCTACTACTGGCTCATTCGTTTTTATACTTATGTTTAGTGTCTGCTTCTCCTCACAGACATTGAAAACTTTCTATTAATAAAATAAAACATAGAAAACTTTCCATTTATAAAATAAACTTTCTATTTATAAAATAGTCCAAAAGGTGCTTACAACAAGCCTTTTAGAGCTATTTTAGAGTTATTTTTATTCAGTTATTGGGTGGAGTCCTTAGGATGCTGGGATAGTGAAAACAAATACAAAGCACAGTCTTGAACATGAACAGAAATTACAAAGAACAGACTTGAAGTTTCTGCACTGTCATGTAGTGTGTCTCAGTGAGGAGATTGTTCGTTTGTTTTTTGTTTTTATTTTGTTGACACAAGGTCTCCATATATACTTCAGGCTGGCTGTGAACTCATAGTGATCCTCCTGCTTCAGCCTCCACAGTGCTGGGATTACAGGCATGTACCACCACACCCAGCTTCAAATAAATTGGCCATTAGTTGCCAAAAGTTATGCTACTAATTGTCAAATTTTAAAGATATTTAGACTTTTTTATTTAAGAAAATATTGCAAAGATAGAATTCCCATAAATCCCACAGTCGGTTTTCCTTACCATTAGAATTATGCACATGTCGGAATAAATGGACTAATACTGGTATATTATAATTAAGTAAAATGTATTCTGTATTAAGATTTCCTTACTTAATGTGCTTTTTATCTGTTCCAAGTGCCTGCTTAGGATACTACATTGTATTTATCGTGATATTTGCAGCTTGTCTTTGCTGTGAAATTTTATCAGACATTCTTTGTCTCTGATGTCCTGGACAGCTTTGAGGTTAATGGTCAGGCATTGTAAAATGTCAATCAGTTTAGAGTTTTCTTCTGTTTCTTTTTAGACAGGGTCTCTCTATGTAGCTCAGGCCAGCCTTGAACTCACTTTGTAGCCCAGGCTGGCTTTAAACTCATGGCAATTTGAAGGTGTATAGTCTGTACAAATGATTTTGAATCTTTCCATACAAAAGATTTTGTCTTACCTCCCCATTCTCAATTTATGTAATAATGTAGCAATCTTTTTACAGTCCAGAATATTGTTCAATACTATCTTATTTATTTTGTTATCTACTTTGTTACAGTTTTAATATTTGTTCTGCTGGTACCTTTTCTCATTTGACAAATTTTCATCATTGCAGAATATATTCTCTGAAGTATTTCCAGATGTCCTAGGCTTATTTTGTATGTTCTTTTGTCCAATCAGTAAACTTTTAATGGTCTTGGATGTCATACTACAAAGCTTAACTTGTAAAAAGTGATTTATTAAATGTAACTGTCATACAATAAACTACATATTTAAAAAGTTTATAATTTATAAATTTTGGTATATGTATACACTTAACAAAACATTATTTATGTTCAGGCGGTCAATATATCTATCACTCCCAAAAATTTCCTTTAGCTACTTTGTCTTCCTCTGCTCCTGCCCTGGTTACTTAGCTTTCTGTTGCTGTGACGAAATATCCAAGAAAACATCTTAAAGGACAGAAGATTTATCTTGGATCATGGTCTCAGAGGTTTTAGCCTGTGATTAGTTAGCTCCATTTTTGGGGGGCCTGAGGCAAGGCTGAGCATCATGGCTGGGATCACAGCAAGAGGTGAAACAAAGCTGCTCATCACAAGGCAGCCAGGAAGAAAAGCGATGGACTGAGCCAGAGAGGAGTGAACCGAGTGCGAGATGCAGGCCTCCAGTGTATGCCCCATGACCCATGCCCTGCAACTTGGCTCGAACTCCAAAGTTGCCATCACATCTTAATAGCTCATCAGTTCATGATGACTAAATCATTAAGAAGATCAAAGACTTCATTACCAGTCACTTTCGAAAGCCTTACCTCTGAATGCTGCTGGCACTACTGGGACCACCTATTCGATACTCACACTTTTATGGGGTATTTACACTTTAAACTGCAACACGTGTTTCCCCTCTTCTTAATTTTGCCCACATAGACTTTGGTCTGCTTTTGATCACTAAGATTAGAAGTGAATTCTCTAAAATGTCATAAAATGTAGCTACATATTGTAAACTCTTTATTCAATCTTTTTTTTTTTTCACTCAGCATAGTTGTTCGTAGTTTTACTCATGTGTTATATGTATAAGTAAATTCCTTTTTATTGCTGAGTATAGATTTCATTTCATAGATACAAAGTGTAATAGAAAAATATAGTGTATGTTTAAATTTTAAAATTTGTTACACTAAAAGACACCTTGCCATTAATCCCCCTCAAAATACTCTTCCTTGGTCCTAGGGCACTTACCCCATCATTCTTGCCACTTTTGGAAGGAGATTTGGAAGTATCTTTTCATAAGGGTCTTAGTTAGAATGTTGAGGCTCCCTTGATGTCCTGAATCTATTTAAAATATTTACTTTGATGCCCATGTCAAAATTTGTCAAAATTCTGTTTGTGTTTGCAAACTCTGTCTTTGTTTTGAACATGTTGCCATCTTGCTTACATGAAGGCGAACATGACCATCTTTTCCAGCATGGTGGAACAAATTAAGTTCATGAATCAAGGTATTACTGTATGTTGAAGAAGTTTTATCCATTCACTTAATAGACTTTTTGGTGGACACCATTTTTTGTTTTTATGATTAAAGATGTCCCTGTTATTTATATGACTAAGCTTTTATTTTTCTTGGACAAATATCTAAGAATGGAATGACTGGTTTACATGTGAATGTATGCTTAGCTTTTAAGAAATTAGCAAACTGCTTTTGAAGGTTGTTATCATTTTCAACATCCAACAGCAATGAATGAAAATTCTGATTTCTCTATGTTCTTACTCAGTATGGTGTCATTTTTCTTTGTAAACAATATAATATTTTACAATCTTATCTTATTTTACTTAATTTTGTATTTTCTTAAAGAGAAATGAAGTGGTTATCTCAACCTATACCTAATTTCCATCTGACTATCTTCTCTGCCAATATTTCTTATAGTCTTTGAATTTTAAAAATGGGATTATCTATTGTGATATTCTGAAAATATGTTTTCTTAGTGTGTGCTTTGTCTTCATATTCTCTTACTGTCTTCTAAAAATCAGAGATCTTTTCCTTCAGTCTGATTTATCAATATTTTTCAAATGGATTGTGATTTTTTTATCATACCTGCAAGATATTCTCCAACCTAGTTCCATGAATTCTGCTTTGATTTCTTCTACAAGTGAGTGGTCTCAGATGTGACAGTCAAATCAATGATTCATCTTGAATTAACTTGTAATGGAACATATGAACTGAGACTCAGGTTTTGCATATCAACATCACTTATTTCATTATTGCTGTGGTTTGGATAGTTTGAAACTTAATAAACAAAGTGATGGTAAGTACAGCCTTTGGAAAATAAGGTCATGAAGGCAGAGTCGTAATCAGTGAGCCTGGTGTCCTTATAAAATGGACATGAAGGAGCTTTCAATCATATGAAGATACAGAAAGTGGCATCTGGGTGTAACTGGGTCTGACCAAGTACTAAATCTGCTAGTGCTTTGATCTGAAACTTCCTGGCTTCTAGGATGTTAAACAATACATTTCAGTTGTTTATAAAATTTGCAGTCTAAGTCATTTAGTTATAGACACCCAAACAGGTAAAACAATCACCATTTGTTGAAAAGATCATTTTCTCCACTGATTTGCTTCTGTATCTTTATCAAAAATCAGTTGGTTGTATTTATGTGCATATTTCTAGGCTCTTAATTTGACTCCATTGATCTGTTCGTCCTGATGAGAATGATAGCATTACAATCATGATTGAATCACCCATAGCATTACAATCATGATTGAAAAACAGGTTACTATTTATTATTGATAATCTAGTGCTTTAATAATAGAATCCAATTTCTTTCAAACCTTTTAATCAATCCAGTGTTTATCAATTCTTTTAATTTTTGAAGAATATTAGACTTTAAGCTTAAATAGGGAAAGGATATATGCAAAGTTAATGTAAGAAATTAGATTTTTACAATGTGTTGAATACATTTGATAAAGCATTTATTTTCCTATATGAAATTTAAAACCATTTGTTTTACTATATTTAGTTCAACTCAGGAGCTAGTTAGAGAATAACTTATCTTCTAGTTAAAAAAGATTCTGGTGATGCTAGTGTATATGGAAATTACCAAGTCTGCCTTTGAGTTCACAGTAGACAGCAGACCACAGATACATGTGATAAATGTACTCCAATTGCCTTCCAACTTTTTCCTAGCTTTTCACTGAATGTTCTGTTGACCTATAAATTAGAAATTTGATCATGACATGCACATTATCAAAAGATTTCATTTTTCCCTACAGAAACATATAACTACATTGCTATAATTTTATGCCTTTCTTTATTGTTCATTAGTATATTTTCAGCTGGTTTGTCTCCTCCCCATCTCTCTCATGACATCTACACCTAGACATTTTTAAAAGTTTTTAAAAAATATATTTCTCTAGTATTGTTTTACTCAGATTGCAAGTATTAGGAGTCATTAAACTTATAAGAATTTTGTCTTGGATCAATAGTTTGTGAATGAAATACTCTATAACATCTTCAGAAAACTATCACTTTGAATTATAACCCTTGAGTATTTACATTGAGTTATTCTAACTGCTTTTGATTTAAACCTGGTTATATTCTTGTAACTTATACTATTTTTATAGTTCAATTACAATAGAACATTGCAATAAGCTAGCATCCTGATTTTGGTAATTGCAAAAGGAAACATAAAAAATCTACAATACATGAATGAAGTGGTTTGAAAATGACTATTCTATGTTAGTTCAAATTTTATAGGATAGAAAAGCCATATGACCGCTTATAAGAACTTATAAAAAGGAAAGAAAAAACATACCTAAAATATTAATAATTATATTGACATCCTAATAACAACCACAACAACAAAATCTAGATAGTAATGCAGTCCAATAAAATAATCAACTAAAACAGAATTTATTGAGGGTAAATATATATGTGTATACATTCAGGCAAGGATTGAGACTCTACCTTTAACAGACTTTAATGTCTGTTAAAGAAACAAAATAAGACCTAAAGCAATAAGTTCTTTAGGAATAAGAAAAACTTAACTGAAAGAATGGAGACGCAAGGTGTAGTGATAAAAAGGTGATCAAATTTAAGCAAGTATTGGTAAAGAAGGCAATAGTAATTACGAGGGCAAATGTGTGCTAACTACTTTTTCATTGCTGTGACAAGATATGATTACCAAATTCTGGTGTTCTGTGGACTCCTTTAAGAGATCGTTCCCAGGTTCTTATTGTCCTGAACTAAGAACTGGAGAAAACATGTGCAAAATGTTTCACTTTTATTAAAGATGGGAAGAGAAATGTGCTCTGCAGAGTGAGAGCAGGCCACTGAGGAAGGAAAGGACTGTGGCCATAAGAGTAAGGGCTGCTGTCTTTTGTATCCTCCATTCTGACATCAGAGCTAGGCTGTCATTTCAGAAACCTGCTTGAACTTGCATTGGAAAAATTGAAGACAGAATTTTCTGATTAGTCCAAGGTGCTGGACTATGAAACTGTTCTGTGCATGTGTCCTGGATCAACAGTGAAAGGCCATGTCCACTTGCCCAGCTGAGTAACCATGCTGTAATCTCCTGCCTTATTTTCACGGAAGTGACATAAATTCCCATAATTCTTCATGGAGTAGTGAGGTTGTAGTGATCCCTGTCTTCACATAGCTTCTTCCACCTGAAAGGGGAT
>NW_004955404.1:49054278-49383909 GCF_000276665.1 Chinchilla lanigera | reverse complement strand
ATTATCTAAAACCTTAAATGTTAAACTGATGAGCCTTACAATTAGACTGAGGATTCAGGGGTTTAAGAAGCAAAAGTTCAGGATATTTTTTGGTCCCCAGAAGGATACCTCTGGAAACTTCCTGGAGACAAGTTCAGGATATTTTTTTGGTCTACTTTTAACCTCCATCATTCTTCAGAATTCATTCTTCAACCTTGGGGAACACAAACTCAGCACATAGGACATCTAATAGGTTGGGAATTATATTTCCCTTATATCATGCCAAGGTTCTATAATAGTTCCATGCCCAAGGTCCAGTTTTCTTACAGGTCTTGCTTGACCCTCACTTTTCCCCTGGATGGTGTGGTGATGTTTAAAGCTATGCTAAATGGAACAGGCATAACTTTGGCCTGTCTTTTTTCTTGGCCTTTTCCTTTCAATATCATCTAGACCTTCATTGTTAAAAAAAAAAGTCAGGAGCAGCACTTGAGTCATACAGCTGTGGAGGACCATCTGCAAGTCCACCTGGATCTTCTGAAAATATTGGGTCTGTCTGAGATTCTGGCCTCTGGTGGAATTTGTGAGTGTTTGCTAACCTGTGGACTATAAAGAAGAGGTTGAGGAGAATTCCCAGTATGGTTGCTCATTAAAGAGATGAAAGACACCCATATCTTCCTGAGACAGGTGATTCTCTGAGAAGAAGATCATCAAAAATACCAAATTTTATTCTTCAGGGCCTCTTTAAGTAGCATAGTTTTGAGGCATTTATATAAAAATGTGAACATAAAGGATTTTACATTGCTTTCTTTGCCTTAAAGAAAATTAACTGAAAAATAGTATCATACTTAGATAGCCATTGTTTACCCATCTTTTACCATTTTCTAGTTTGTACTGGACCCAAATAATATTGTCTGGGACCTATAGAGAGAAAAATAAACTTCTCCAGGGACCATCAGAGAGTGTCCCTGGCAGAAGGAGGAGACCCTTTTATTTTCTAAGACATCCCCTGTGAGGCTTAATTACTACCAGCCAGAACTGTCCAGCAGAAACGTCACTGGTGTCTTTCCTTAAAGACGTCCATAGCCTGTAATTCAGTGAGACTACTTTGGGAGTCAAACTGTTCCCAATTTTTAAGGACACAGCCTATTTGTGAGATCAGCAAGATCTGCAGGGTGTTTCCCATGGTGAATCCTCGGACCTACAGAGGGAGAAGATTTGGTCTGCAGTTCATCAGAGGACATCTCCTGCAGAAGAAGTCAAACACATTGAGTTTCCAGAGGTATCCTCCTGGAGACAACTATAAAGCAGCCCCAAGCAGAACTTAAATTAACCAAATGGCTGTTTATGTTTACTTGTGAATCTGTCCAAAGCTTAGGCTGCTTGTCTGGAAGTGGGAGACAAACTCATAATAAGCGAATCTCTGTGAGTCACCAATCCCTACTATAACCTGTAAAGGAGGGTTAAACCAGAAAGCCTCAAAGGATAAGACAAGATCACAGCCAAGGAAACCTGGGTCCCATCTCAACTAGATAAAGACTATAGCCTCAGGCATCTCACTCCTGGGTAGATTAATTTAATCCTTATCAAGGATTAATTTAATACCTTAGTTGGAAAAGTCCTGGAGTAATTGTACCATTCTTGAGTATTCCTCTGAGAACATATAAATAAGGGCTACCCAGAGAAAGTCTTGGTCTTAGCCCTGAGATAATCTCTAATTCTGTGAGAGGGCTTTGATCCTCCTGGAGCCCTGAAATCATTCCATTTGCCTGTTTTATTTAGCCTTCACTGTACACTCATTTGGGAGATTGTAGACCTGATCAGCCTGCAATAACTAAGGGAAATTAATAACCTGATAGTGTCCCTTGTGAGATTCAACTATAGTACTTCTAGGCAGATGTCTGTACACATAGTGGTACAATGTCTTATTCATTTATTCCTTAGAACTCTCTATATCCTGTGACTTATTAAAACTCCTCAGAGAGACAAAATTTTAATAGGCTTCCTCGAGAGATCCCACAGCTACCTGAGCAGTGTAGAGACTCCACTCCTAGAGCCTCCAACTAGCTACTTTGAAACAAAATACCTTACATTTATCCCAACAATAATAACTTTGGCAATTATAGTAGTAGAAATAGAAATCTCTTTTTTTTAGCATTTTGGAAGAAACAGAAAGAAAACTTTAAAAAGATATAAGAACAAGATAAAATTTGTTATCCATTAATTTTAGTTCTACTTTTATATACTCACAAAACTTAACATTTACTGACTGTTCCTTTGTTCTGTTTAAAATGATGTCCACAGGCCCATGCTTTTATATTACTTGAATTACGATTAGAATAAACAGTGGATCTAACCCAAATCAGCAAAAAAGACAGAAAGAGGCCCATAATGTTGTAGACAGCTAAGTTAGGTAGAATTGTTGTAGGCAGTCAGATATGCCTAGGCCTTCAAAGGAGTCAGTGGAGAAGAGACATACAGCTGTGAGTGGAGATGCATTGAAGGGCAAAACTCAACACAAAGATGAAATGCCTACACCTACTTGTCCATGGATAAGCAAAAATGATTGATATTCTAAATAGACATCAGCCACCTAGGTGGATTTTGACCAATCTCTTCCAAAAAAGGTCCTTATTCTTTCCAGACATATTTTCTATATCATTTGCTTCTCCATTGGATAAATAGTATCCAAATGACTATAGTTGTAAACTTATTATTTGATTGTGGTTTTGTCCCACCTTGTAGCCATTCCACTATTTATACCCACCTCATGATTTTACTCTGTAAAATTTCCTTTGAGAAGCAAGTTCCTGGGCTACCCACTTTCCAGGATCCTCTTCTGTCTCTCTTAGTCAGAAGCTATCTTTCCCCCTTTCCTACTGTTGACCTCCATTGTTCCTTAAAATTCATTCCTCAGTTTTGCAGAGCAAACTCATCATACTGGAGGTCTAGCAGGTTGAGAGTTATATTTCTCATATTATTTGGATTATTTGGTCCTATATCATCCCTATTTCAATGTGTTTCCTGAAAGCAGAAGTTTTATGGACTTAACAAACATGGCAGAAGCTCAAGGTTGGAAGAGTTCCCTGAAAGGTATTTTTCTTAAAAGAGTGAGAAAACTGAGAAGGCTTTCTAGGAGGCCCTAACCTGTGTAACTATGAAGGATGACGCCATGACCCATAGGTCACCATCAGGCACATATGCTGAATCCCCACCACATATGTATGACAGGCCTCTGAAAAAATACATCTGAACCCAGTGGATCATGGTGGGGGCAGGAAACATGGCAGATGAAGTGAGGCATCAGGAGATGTGAAGGGAAGCAGCAGAGCCACCCAGACACTCCACTAGCAGGAAGCGACTCCTGCTGGACTGGCCTGTACCCTCTTGCTGCTGAGCCTTCACTGCAAGTATAGCTTCCTTCCCAGGGCTCCATTCAGGCCATGAGAAGACTGAGGGGAACCCAGAGCTCCACCCCCAAGTCTGGAATGCCCTAGCCCTACACTGAGCCTGGGACTTTCCAGACTCTGACAGTCTACCCTGCTGCTGTTTTCCTTTCATGGCCACTGGCAAGACAGCAGAGGTCTACAGCTTCCACTAAACTTTCTTACTTCCTGACTGATTCTGCCAAAAATACCATTGAGGTTCTGCAGTGAAGTGGACTCCTAGATATTGTTTCAAGGTTCTTGTCCTGAGCATAGAATTTGACAAAACACAAACATAAGGTACCAAGATGTTACATTTACTAAAGGTAGGAAAATAAATATGCACTGCACAATGTGTACAGCACAATTAAAAGTAGGGAAATGATATGTCCTGCAGAGTGAGACCAGGGCTCCATGACTGACAGGCCGTTCTCTGCATCTGGGTCACTCTATGATGAGGTATTAGTTTGTAAGTGCTTAGGTAGCTTCTTCCATGTGGGCTTCCAGATTGCAGTACACATGGTCTCTCTCTTGGGATGGTTCGGCTCACTGCCAGAAGCTCTCCTTGGAAAACATTACATGTTTCTGGAACTTCTGACTTCCTGAGTCTTTATTGCAGTTTTGGCTTCACTCTCACAGTTTCATGAATCTTGCTTCCAGGGGCTGCTTAGAGGGATTTTAACCCCATGATAACTTGCTGGCCTCCTGGCTTATCCTCTGAAATCTGGGAGGAAGCATTTGTGACCTCACAGTTCCTGCAATCTTCATTCCTCAAAATCTAGAATCTCTCTAAGGCCTGGACCCAGTACTACCAGCAGACGTTCAGTCTTGGACAATGTGCAGAGAGTGCTGAGTGCCTGGATGTCTGAAATAAGAGAAATAATCCCTTAGGCATTCCTGAGCAAGCAGGGTTTCCCAGCGCTTTCTTATCAATGTGAAGTCAATTAAGTAACTTTTCACTTTTACATTCTTGAGCCTGAGATGGTTAGGGTCTGCCCAATTCCTGAGATGTTCTCAGGGAATCTTTCCTTTTGTCAGGAAAAAAAAAAGAAAAATAAACTTTGGATTTCTTTTTTGTAGTGCCAACCTCTGCCACCACACCTTCCTTGGCTGGAAATTTACAATGTGCTTGTTTTCTGGCTGAACTGCAAATTTTTCAAATTTTCTGCTCTACCTTTATTTCCCAGTTCTTACTGTCAATCTGGCTAAAAGCAGCTGGCGTACCCATTCCACTGTCTAAATGTTGTGCTATCTTGAAACATCCTCCATGAAGTTAATTAATCTCCCACCTTTAACCTTGTTCCAATGCCCAGTGGAATCCTTGTTGCCATTTGAAACCTCAGGGTCAGTCTATGGTCTGCATTCCTAACAGAATACTGGTTGCATAAATTCCCATCAGAATCACCATCAATTTCTGCTTAAAGCCTTTTAGGTTTTCTCCTGCCACATTCTCTGAACTCTTTCAGCAAACCAGCTAATATCAATGCCTCATTTCCCTGTACCAGCTTCCTCTGTTAATCATCTTTGCAGTACTTGGACAAATTATCTGACATACACCATTCAAAGGTGAAAAGATTTATTTTGCTGCACAGTTTTAGTGATTTAAGTTCTTGATTGGCTGGCTCCTAACAGAGACCTCATGACAAAAGAAGGTGAGAGAAGAAAGCTACTGGCTGCAAAGGAGCCAGAAAGCAGAGGGAGCAAATAAGAATCAGCGAGGAAGTGGCCAGGAACCAATTCTAGTCTTCAAGTCAAGGCCCCATGACTCACACCAACACATCCAGAAGTGTCATTCATTAATCTCCTAAACCTCTCTTAAGATAAGCAAATTGACAATGAAGATTAACTGTCACAGAATGTTTGAGCTGTAAGACAAAGTAGAAGCACATTGAGTTAAAATGACATTAGAGAACAATTTCATTGTATCATCCTTTAATTGATTGAATATAGGCTAAAATTAAGTAGTAAGTACAGTTCAAGTTAAGTGATAAAATAAGAAAGTGTATAGATTGAAGCCAAGCGAAGAATTAAAGACTGACTTTAGAAAACTCATTATTCGGGTGGAACCAGCTCAATCTCATTTCTCCTTAAAGTTAGATCCTAACAGTTCACAGAGAAACACAGGGATGGTAGACTGAAGACACAACAACATATCACTGTGTTTTTAAAAATTATTTTTATTAATATGCACTCACTGTATTTATTAATGGGGTTTAGTGTGATATTTCAATATGTGTGCAGTGTACACTTATTACATCCTGCTACTTTTTATCTGGTCCTCCATTTATAGTAATCACTATTTTATATTTTTTCTAACTTCCATTTTTTAAAAGCTATTTTAAACTTCCACAAATGAGAGAAAATATATGGCACTTGTCTTTCTTTGTCTGATGTATTTCACTTAATAGAGTTCCATTTCCACCTATTTTGCTGCAAATGACAGGCTTCCTCTTCTTTGAGTCTGAATAATATTCCGTCATGTATATGAACTACATTTACTATACCCACTTATCCAATGATGGTCATCACTAGTGTCTTCTGAGATGGAGGAAGAGTATATGAGCTAATGACTGCAGGTAGTGTCTATAAGACAGAAAGGAAAATCATCAGTAAAGATGCTAAAGATGTGAAGGCTCAGCTCTTACTTGAGTGCCACTTCTCTGGGATGTCTGCCTTTTACAATGTAAGAACAAATTTTGTTGTTTAGAGTGACTAAATTTGTGGGTATTTTGTTATGGCAGTGACAGAAAATGAATACAGTGATTATAAACAAAAATAAATATTTGATGATTAAATAAATTTCTACTACCAACAGCCAAACAAGAAAATACACAATTAGAAAATATAATTTTCAAAGAAGCTATTATTTATTATACTGCCAAGAAATATACAGTAAAAAAGAATAAATCTGACAAAACATGTGGAAGTCCTTGGAGTAGTGGAGCTTTTGAATTATAAATCTCTTTAGAACAAGGTTACAAATATCTAATAAATACATGCTCTGAATCTCAGTACATTTGCCCAAGAGACCACATGGAGCTCTGAAACTAAGTATGAAAACAAGAAGGTAAAAAGAAGAATATCTCATCCTATTAAAATGTTTTTGCACATCAAAAGTAATCTCCAACATAGTGAAATGACAACACACAGACTGAGGGAACAAATGTAGAAAATTGTCCATAAGACAAAGGACTTCTATCTAGAACATATAAAGAGTTGAGAAAAATCAGACCCCCCTCCCCAAAATTCAAAGACCCTGTCCAAAAATGGGCATTGGAGATGAGTATACACTTCTCACAGGAAAAAATACAAATGGTAAATCAATATATGGAAAACTGTTCAACATCATTAGTCATTTGAGAGATGCAAATGAAAACAACACTGAGATTCCATCTCACCCCAGAAAGAATGAAATCAAACAATAACAAATGCTAGAGGCACTGTGGGGAAAACAGAACCCTTATCCCCTGCTGGTGGGAGTGTAGACTGGTACAACCAGTGTGGAAATCAGTGTAGAGATTCCTCAAAAAACTAGGATTAGAACCCCCTTTTGTCCCAGCTGTTCCCCTTCTGGTTATCTTCCCAGAAGAATTAAAAAATCATACCACAATGATACATATGCATCCATGTTTATAGCAGCACAATTTATAATAGCTGAATCTAAGAAACAACGCAAATGCCCATCACCTGAGGAATGGATAAAAAAGATATGGTATTTTTGTACAATGGAGTACTACTCAGTCACAAAGAAGGATTAACTGAAACTTTTATAGGTAAATGGATGCAACTTGAGACCATACTAATAAGTGAAATAAATCAGACTCACATGTGTAAACATCATACTGTCTCCCTGCTGTGAGAACTTGAAAAAGTAAATAAGTTTTAAAATGTATAGTAGATATTGTGAAAGGAGAAGAAATTATTTAAAAGGAAAAAAGGAAATAGAATGGAAGAAAGGGGAAAGGAAGGAAGGGAAAAGTGAGAAAAAAATGCAAGTTGGTTGTAGTATTAGTGTCTCTTAGTTCACAGAAAAGGCAGGTTTGCATTAATAACAAATGGAGAAGTTTTTATGCCCACATCTACTCTGAATAACTACTTTAAAGATCCTAATATGAAATGTATTAACTGTTGTTACTATCCTATCATCTTATGAGGTTTTGTTTTATCTTTTTCCTTAAAATAATACAAAAAGAGTGTCTGAGAGGAGGAAATAGCATTCCTTTTGGGAATAACATGTAGGGAGGAAAAGCAAGATGTGTCCAAGTACCCAAAGGAGCCTCTGTGCTTCATGCTGCAGAGGAGGAGAATCCTTTAGGCTTAAACTCATAGGGAAATCTTGAAAACATATTTTTCAGACATTTTATTTGTACAAGTTTCAGATTTTAGACCTTATGTTCCATGCAGTAGAAAGGCATAGTTGAATTTTAAAACGTTAGATGTGTGGAAACATTTACATTTTCTAAAATATCTAAAAGGCTGCATTGGGAAAAGGAAGGAGGAAGGAACATAATATTAGAAAGATTTTCACATTTAATTAATGCATTATTTTATTCAACCTAGACTTGACTAAAGGCCCTGCCTCGAAGGGCTTCCCTTTACTGTAGAATGAGACAGACACTAGACCAGAAAGCACAACCTATGCTAGTTTTCCAGATAATGGAAATGGTGTGATAGCAAAGCAGAGGAATACAAGTTACAAGGGCAGGGTGATGAGCATGCGTGTGGCTGATGAAATGGGACTTAAGGCTGGAACAAGGTGATAACAAAAATGACTAGGGAGAGGGATTCTCAAGGCTGATTTGAAATTTTATTACTTTGAGTTGCAAAATAAGCTTAATTTTAAATTAAAAATAAATTGTTCTTGAGAAGGATTTAAAGGTGTGTGTGTGGGGGGTGGGGTAGCAATTAGGATTAATTTTAGACATTCTCTTTCTTTTATTTTCTGGAATATTTTCCTCTTTTTGTCTCTAGCTCCTAAGAAAAGCTTTCCTAGTGCACGCTTTACCTTTGTCTCATACAACCTTCCCAGCCTAACTCATTAATGATTGAGTTATCATTCTCAGTAGAATTTCCTCTAGGATGTCTTTCTGGATTAGGATGATATTTCCTTGGCTTGTGCACCTGCTGAAAATCCTGTCATTTCATTATCCTCTCACAGTTTATTGTAATGGCTTACTGTTATGGTTGATACATTGTGCCAACTTGGGGAGTCTAGAGGTTTGGCTAAGTGACTCAGCAGTTCTGCCTCTTGGGGTGAAAAGGACACGCCTTTACCCTTCTGGGATGTTGTTTATTGCGTTAATTTGAGAAGTTTAGAAGGATAACTATGCAACTCAGAAGGGGTTCAGGGTGCTTAATTTGTATTCATCTTGAGCCTGTGCAAGAGGCATGCAGAGGGTGTGGGTGTGGAGGACCACCCCCACCTCCCCAGAGCGGGTAGACTGCATAATAAAAGGAATTGAGGAAGGACTGGCTGGGGGTTCTTCAGAGGAGCTCCAGTTTTCACCTTCAGCTTGGTCGTCTCCTGGCTCCTGGTGCAGACTGTTGGCATTCTGTCACAGATTCATCAGCCTTCTGGTGTTGGCTCTCCCGCCTTCATCGTAGATTCTTCAGCATTCCGTCGCAGACTCATCCGCCTTTTGATACGGACTTGCAAGGACACTGCAGCGAGCTCCAGGCCCGGGGCTGGGCTCTTTAACCTCCAGCGTGCAGACACCCTCTGCACACTTCCTCATCCAACTCTGTAGCTGACCATTGTAAGCCAAACTTGTAATTCCTTGTACATTTGTTTATCTTGTATTATATCTGTTCCTCTAGTGAACCCTGACTGATACACTTACTTTTTCTTACAGAAGCTATGTAAAGACAATGGGCTGGTCTTCCTGAACCTGTAGCACCCAGACTGTTGAATCAAAAATGACAATAGCGTCCCATGGACTAAAAGTAGAGGCTTCCTGTTCTGTATATCATTTTAAAATGTTTGCATGAAGCAATATATTAAATAGGTATCTTTCATACTCCTTTGAAACGCTTTAACAACAGGGGCCAAATTTCTCCATCAGAAACAAGATCAGTGGTCGTTAGGGGTTAGAGGAAAATCTGTGTATGACTAGGATATATTCGTCATATTCATCATACATTTGTCCAAAACAGCAGCATGTGCAAGACTGAGTGAATCCTGACGTAAGCTACAGATTTAGGTAATTGGGATGTGTCAGCGTGGGTTCATCAGTTTTAATATATGTGCTTGCTGCTCCGATGGAGAAAGTTGACTATAGGGGAGGAGGAGGCTATGAATGTGCAGAGACAGAAAATATATAGGAAATACCTGTTTCTTTCTCTTAATTTTGTTGTAAACCTAAAGCTACTTTCCAAAAAAATGTCTTTTAAAAAATTAGTTCTCAGCCACTGTGCCTATCCATATTGAAACTTACTTGTCTTTACTAGATTGTCAACAACTAATGTTTGAGATGGAATCTTATTTGTTGCAGCATATCTGATATCCTCCAGGACGGAGGTCACATGGTAGGGCACTGGTAAATGCGGAAGTTTTGGATGAATGAATGATGTGTCTAGTACTGTTGGTTGATAAAGTGCAATATGCATGCATATAACCCCTAATTATACAACCTAATTTATGTCTCCATCTATTCCACGGCATAATCTAGGCCACAGTCCCTGTTGCATAGAAAATATTTGATAAACATATAGTATATTTTATGATTTAAAACAAACAAATCTTTGTGTAAAACTGCTTCGGTTCAGTTAAGAACAAACAAACTAATGAACATATTTCAGCTTCAACTATTCTACTATTTTAAATTCTATATTCATCATTCATGACTCATTTTGCTGTCTTCTACTGTTATTAAGTTGCCAGTGGGGAGTCTGAATGGAAATGCCTGCCACAGGAGGATAGGACTATGTTATAATGAAATCAGTGGAATTGAGTCTAAATATATTTTCATCATAATTTAAGGCCTTGTTGAAGCATGATAAATGAGGCTTGTCCCTGGTCATTATACTACCTGAGCAGTGATATGTCATTCATGTCTTCCCATTGTATTTTCATAATTGCCATATGGGTTGCAAATGTACAATAAATATACTGCTCAAAAGGTATAAATTTATATTTCAGAAAAGTTTGCTGTGCTAGAATAATGAAAGCAGCAAGCTTAAATGTAGCTGAGAAAATCAAAGTTAAAAAAAGCTTTTATTTATCACTCTGCGTTTTATGATTCAGAAATAATCATGTATATTTAAGGTAGGACACTAGCTGGGGCAAATCTGGTCAAGCAAATGGGTATAATCTGTCAAAGGCATTAGACCAAAGACACAGAAAGAACGCAGACTCTGAGATGACTCTGTTGTTCCTCAGTATTGTACGTGGACCCAATCAAAAAGTGCTAGCTTCACTTCTTCACGTACATCTGGTGAGAGATCAAGTAAGTCTTCAACAGCAGTGCTTAAATCTGACACCAAAGCAGATGAATTTCTGCTGGGACGAGTCTCCCAGTGCCTTATTTGCATGAGGAAGAAGCCAATTCCAGATACAGAAGACACCCCTGCATTCTCCTTGTGGCCATTCTGTGTCTGTTCAATAACCTGCTGTCACTTAAAAGAACATGTTTCTTTGCAACTTTTGATAAATGTAAATCCTTGCTGCTACCTTTTCCATATATCTTCCCTAATTCCTTGCTTAAGATAACAAGAGCCTGGAAAAAATATCTTTGGGACTGAAAAGCTAATAGCATATTGGATTTTGAGAGCATTTTGGGTTCTTTAGTAGACTACGTGTAGAAAATTAAAATGTGCAAGATAACTCACCCTCTTTCCTAAGAATCTCACTGGCTAATGCTATTGTTGCTGTTTTTGACACTATTTGCAGTTTGGAAAAAGTCATGTAGCTGTTTTATTTTCTGTTTCCTATTGAGAAAGTCCTTTATGTAGGGTTTACCAGAAAAAAAAAGTGTAGCACATCTAGCTAAAGACATGTTGTCTATTTAGTATGTCAGAAATATAAAATTCACATTTAACATGAATCCTCTATTTTTGTTTGTTATATCTGAAAATGTATGTGTTATGATGGCCATTCTTTGTGAGCTCTGAAATTTTGTGGTGTTTTACAATATTTGTTTATTTACTTGAAATTCAACTAATTTTTATACTGGGAATTGAACTCAATACCTTTATATTTAACTATATTCCCCTCTCTATTTTTTTCTTTTTCTTTTGAAATAGGATATTTCTAAGTCATAAAGTTGCTCAGGCCATCTTTCTGCCTCAGCCTCCTGGAGTGCTGGGATTACAAGTGTGTGGCACCACACTTACCTTATAATTTGTTTTTTAATCATCCAAATTAAATAAAAGCTCTTTGAAAAATACACAAGATCTGTTTTAAAATAGTGAATAGTAAGTCACAGTTTTATCAACTTGTGAGTATGTATTATTTTCCTTAGTTGTGATAACTCTGTGACCCTGATTTATATGAATTGAGAAACTTTAACTGTTCTTCAATTAACTGTTAGCCTATATTCTTATAAGTATCTTCAATTCAGTCAACATTACCTGTATACTCCATCTTGGTGGTCCGATTTAAATAGAAGAAATATAACTCCTAACCAGTTAGTTGTCAGATGTATGAAGTTTGTGGTCGCACACAGTGAAGGAGTAAAGCTATGAACCAATGAAAGAAGTTAGGAGAGTTTTATTGAAAATAAAGACAAAACAGCTCCTGGATTTCTACAAAGGGTCCTGAATGGGATGGCCACAGGGGCCCTTTTTCAGGGGAAATTTATACAACAAATCTACAGTTGGATACAATGTAGGTCAAACAATGATCAACCAGTAGGATCACAAATATAGTCACTGAGCTAATTTTTTTTTTCCGGTACCGGAAATCGAACTCACGACCTCGCGCTAGCCAGGCAGGCGCTCTGCCGCTGAGCTAAACCCCCACTCCCACACTGAGCTAATATTGATCGAAATGGAAAATGGGTCATGTAGCCAGGGTAGATGAGAGAATAAAGACATTCCTGGGAATGTGTGAGAGCGGAGGCTCTGGCTACTTGCCTCAGCGACTGACACCTATCTGGACTTACTCACAGACGGTGCTAACTGCAATATCATTTCAAGTTACTGTTTATCTCTTTGGAAGCCTTGTAGGCCAGACCACGACATTTTCATCTTGAAGCATGGCCCTCTTCAGATGCACTTCCAGCCATATTTATTTTCTGTGATGATTTCCTCAAGGACCCAGTCTCTCTCTCTCACCATATATTAATTTCTATCTAATTTCTATCTATTAGCTACTTATAATAATTTCTACTTATAATAATTAGCTACTAATAATTAATTTCTATCTATTAGCTACTTATAATATATTTACTTAAAACTAATTTCTACTCCAAACTTTATGAGGTAGGAGAGAAGAAATAAAAACTAGGTTTCACTAGGAAAATCACAATTTTAAAAATAAAAATTGCAGGACACAAGCCAAGTTTGTTAGTTTATTTTTCTTGTACTAGAACATCATAATCCTGAGCAATTCCCTTTCACCTCTAGAAGAACTTGTCCATTTCCTTTTTTACCATTAAGTGGTCTAATTTCATCTGTGAGTAGATAATCTTTTCACTTGTAAATTAGCCACCTCTCAAAACACATAAATATTATCCTACTCTTTTTTCTCCAATCAACAGATCAAGACTATAATCTATTAAAGTCTACAAATTTCCACTTCAAAACCACGTGAATATTTCTACTTTCAAACTGCAGTGTTTACCATTTCTCTAGGAGCCCACCTTCCACTCCCGGGTGCCTCCTGGGATCTCTGCACTTCACTTTTCTGAGCTCCTGTGCTCTTCAGTGAACCCTAAAAGCTCTGCCTCATAAACCTTTTCTGTGCTTCTTACTCCCAGTTTCTGACAATCATTTTCTGCAACAAGAGTCAGCAAACCTGCAAACTTATTTTTGAAAAAGGTGAGTGACATTCCACATCTCAGCTGTGGGAACCACTCAGCCCAGTCCGGTAGCACTGATAAGCTCTTCTTTTTACTGAAGATCATATTTGGTAAATCCATTAGTAGTAATAATAGTAGTCTACATCTATAGTAGTGATGTGGGAGAAAAATGACTCCCATCCTGCGAGATATCAAATGTGTCAAGTCTGTGTCTCCTGAAATCAAAGAATGAATTTCAGTGGACAAAGAAGCTAAGAATAGGAAAGGTTTGTTGGGGAATAGGAATAGCTTTTCAAAATAGGAAGGGCTCCCAGAAGTGGGTTGGCACTGAGGTCATTTCTACAAGAATGTTTCATAGAGCAAAACCATGAGGTGGGTACAAAGTGGGTCAAGCTGTAATCAACCAATAAAAATTGTAAGTGTAGCCACTTACCTAACATTGATCCAATAGAGAAGCAGGGCATGTGGCACGGGCATATGGATGACATCATTCACTTTGTTTTATCTGTGTCTTCTAAAACAGGGACATTTTGAGGAAGGGATGAGCCTGGGTTTCTGGTCACACAACCAGGTGTCTGACAGTAACTAGATTTAATGAGGTGGGTGGTAACAAGTATAGGATAATCTCAAATTTCCATTCATCCCTTAGGGAAGTATACAAGTCTGACCACTGGAATTTTAATCTCAAGGCCTTACCTTCTTCAGATGCAACTCCAGCCATAATTCAGATGTCACCAGTTTTCACTGAGTTCCTTGAGAGCAGAGTCAATTTCTGACTGCATATTAATTTTCATCTAACTTAGATGCCTATAATACTGCCCTCTCTGAAGAGCTATTGTTGTTGGAATCTCCTGGCTTTTGATGCTCTTGGTTAGCTATGCCAGAATGTTATTGGGTAGCTCCTTCTAAAAGTGTATTGCAAAATAATCACATCATTGTGTGCCTCTCATTTTGGAGTTAGATTCCAAACTTTTCTTATTTGTTTTTTTTTTTTTTGCTTTTGCTTTTTCTTTTTTTTTTTTTTTGGTTTTTCTCCGGTACCGGGAACTGAACTCACAACCTTGTGCTTTCCAGGCAGGCGCTTTTGCCGCTGAGCTAAATCCCCAGCCCCCAAACTTTTCTTATTTGAAACAAAGAATTGAACAAAATGAGTAAAATGCATGACAAAGTTTATTTCAAAAAGTAAAAGTGAAGAATGAGGGAGAAACTGGCTGTACGGTGCATGTTTGTGCCAAGTAGAGGAGGAAAAAGTGACAGAAATGTGCAGTCTGGAGAAAGCAGACCACACATTTGTGAGGAAAGCCATGAGAGTCAACACTTCTTGGCATCTTGGCCTTTTAAACTGTGAAAATCTTGAGGAAACCCATGAGAACTTCTACATATACGAGGTGGTGCTGGGATCCCATGCTTCAGGCTGATGTCAGCTCTAGCCCACCATATTGAGAACCTGCTTGGGTTCTCTCCAGAAGTCCATGTGAAGGGCTGTAGGAACTGTTCTATGCATGTGCTTTGAGATCTTGTAATTAGAAGGTCATGCCTATTTCCCACCAAGCTTTGCTGTGGCTTAATCTCCTATGTCATTTCTGCCTGAGAGACACAAATTCCCATAATTCTTTATGAGCTACTAAGGGAGTGGAAGGCTCTGTTTTCTACAGCCTCTTCCAACTGGAGGTGGTGGTGGACTGCAACCAGCTGGAGATCATGTACTCTCCCACTGCCTCGGGGTGCTGCCGCTCACTGGCTGGGTTGCAGAAAGAAAATTCTGTCAGAAAACAAGAAAAGAGTGAGTGACCACTGAGCTTCACTGTTAGCCCCAATGTGAGGAGCAGATCAGATTTCCACACTTGCTGTTGCCACACTGTAGTCTTGCTTCTTGAAGAGAAGTCTCAAGTCTTCCAGAGAGCCACAGGAGTAACTTTCTCCTTTTAGCTGATCTGAGTCTTCAGATGTTCCTGATGGGACTGGCTTTATTCCAGAAAGATGGATCTAGTTTTCTATTTCTACCACCTTTACTGCAGTGGGTGTGACCCAGATCACTGAAAAGGGGTCCTTCTATGTTGGTTTTAATTGGTCAGCAGGAATTCCCTCTCTCCCAATTTTTATGAGCACTTGGTCTCTCAGATGGTCACTAGGTGGCCCCCCTAAGCCAGAAGCTGACCGGTCTCTGTTCCCATACAGTTGGATAGCTTGTTGTACTTGAACCAGATTAATGAGATATTGTAAGAGCATCATGGTCTATGGGTCTACTATCATATCAGAGAATAGAAATGGTCTCCTATGTAACGTCTCAACTAAATTTAGCCCAGTTTGGGGTATGGTATGAACCCTCATGAGTGCCCCCAGGACATGGATGTCTTTTGACAAAGTTTTGCCAGATCTTGCTTTAGGGTTTAATTGGCTCTCACTCCCTTTCCAGAAGATTAAGTCTTCCAGGAGAAATAGAGGTGACACCTTGTTCCGAAAGCCTGTAACACTCCCTGAGTTATTTAGGAGGCAAAAGAAGGTCCATTGTCACGTGGGAGGGACTGGGGTAGATTAGAGCTACAGATTATTGCTCTAAGAAGTACTCTGACTTCCTCTGTCGCCTTTTCTGAGTGGGTAGGATAGGCTTCACTCCAGCCTGTAAAGTTGCCAATTAGGACCAATAGCTGTTTAAGTCCTCCACACAGCAGCACATGGGTAAAGCCTAACTCTAGTCCTCTCCAATGTATGTGCCTCTCCTCCCTTCAGGCTTTAATCAAGGAAATGGTTTTGGGTTTACCCAGGTTATTGTAGGCAGAGAGTAGGCATGCTAATTCTAGTCCTGTAAACTTAAGTGACCATTTTCAACGTAGCATCTCTTCCCATATGGGAGGAATCATGAAGTGTTTTACAGTGCTTTACTATGTCTTCTGAGGAAGGACCAGTTTGTTTTCTATCACCAGAGTTCCTTTTTTTTCCAGAGTGTCTTTCTTCCCCCTTGTTCTGAGGCCAATTTATTCTCCTGGGGAGAATAGACTGGTTTCAATGGTTCCTCAGGAACTGGGAATAAGGTTACAGTCTTAATGATTTGTAAGGCTGCTTTTTTTGCTTCTTGTCAACATTTTGATTTTCCAAGGAGACTTTAGCCATGTCTCTTTGGTGCCTTCACAGTGCATGATTATGATGTGCTTAGGAAGACGGGCTGCCTTAGGATTTGTAGAATTTCCTCCCTGTGCTTTAAAAATGATTAACAAAGCTACTTTCATCAGTGAACCACACCTCCTCAGGGTTATGTAAGGGTGGGTCACTGATGTCCTGCTTACATGCAAAGGTTTGGGAGATAACCTAGTCACCAGAGTGGCTAACTTTTGGGTCTGTAGGTAACAAAGAAGCAGGGTTAATAGTAGTGCAAGTTGTATGATAACCTCAGTGGTGTCTAAGAGCATGGCCTAATACTTAGTGAGCCATTCTGCTGCTAACCACAAGTAAACTTTTTGTCTCTAGAATAGCTTTGACTTGATGGGGAGTCAGAACTTCCAATCTCTGCCCCAAAGTTAACTTTGAAGCTTCTCCTGTTAGTACAGCTACAAAGAATCTCTGATTAGGGTTCCCCTCAATCCCAACTATGAGTATAGATCCAGAGGTGGGTTTTCTAGAAAAGTAAGAAAAAATTGAATGAAATAATTGAATAGGCTCACCCATGATGTCTATGATTACCCAGGGTTCCTTGTAGGAGATAGCTATGTTTATGCACACGGGCATTTCAGATTCTCCTGGGTCTGTCTCATCAGTTCTCAGACCAGGAAATGAGGGTTCTGGCTGCCCCTCTGAGTTTGCAGACAGTCAGATGTCCAGTGTCACAAGCAGGAAACATTAGCTGTCTCACAAATGGAGAGTGGCCTGGGTGGAAGCTTGGAGCAGTCTTATGCTCAGTGTCCATTCTCGTGCGCCTGAAACAGGAACGCTCGACCCAGTGTCCCTGGCTTTTGCCCTTAGGTGACCTGGATGAGTTTAAAGGATTCCTGATTATAACAGCTATACTTTTAGCCTTATTCTTCTGTTTCTCCTCTGGATCCCATTTGTTGAACACAGAAAAGGCCATGTCCAGCAATTGACTCATAGGTGTCTGTGGCACCTTCTGAAGATTTGTATCTTACACTGAATACCTGGGGCTGATTGACAGATGAAATGATGTCACACTAGCTCTTCTCCCTCCCTAGAGGATGGATCTATATTAGTAATTTAGGAAATTATTTCTATGGATTGGTTATGGAAGACAGCTAGAGTTTCTTCTGCACCCTGTATGACCCCACTGATTTCATTATATTTAGCAGACTTTTTAATGTATCTCTTCATTCCCATGGTAAGATCCACTAGTATCAGGTTAATAATATCCCTTAGTTATTGTGGACTGATCGTGTCTGAAATGTCCCAAACAAGTGTATGGTGAAGGCTAAATAAAGAGAGGCAAATGTAATGATTTCACAACTCCAGGAGAATCAAAGCCCTCTCACAGAATTCGAGATTCTCTCAGTGCTAAGACCAAGACTTCTCTGGGTTTCCTATATTTAATTGGTTATCAGGGGAATACTTAAGAAGGGTGGAATTACTCAAGCACTTCTTCAGGTAAGTATTAAATTAATCTTTAATAAGGATTAAATTACTCTCCCCAGTAAGGAGAAGCCTGAGGCTAAAGTCTTTATCTAGTTGAGATGGGATCCACATGTCCTTGGCTGTGGTCTTATTTTATACTTTGAGGTTTCCCAGCTTTGTCTGCCATTACAGGTTTTAGTAGGGATTGGTGACTCACAGAGGTTCACTTACTATGACTCTCTTGCCTACTTCCAGACAAGCAGCCTTGGCTTTGGATAGATTTACAAGTAAACATAAAAAGCCAATTAATTAATTTAAGTCCTGGTTGGGGCTGCGTCATCTTCATCAAGATAGCATATTGGACATCATTTCTAGTCCATAACTAACTAGTATTATAGTCACAGCTTCTCTTAGGGGCAGGATAAATTGTGAATCAAAGTAGTGATAAGTACTTCTGGTTCAACCTAAAGTGCTTAAAACTGTCTGAGAAGCATGATGAGGAGGCTGATGAATACTGGTTTCTCCAGGGCACCAGAATCTAATGGAATTCCTGAGTCACTTACAGGGGATGGCCATGATTTTTGGCTTGGTGGCTATAAGAAGAAGGTTGAGCCAGGTATGATGGTGTACCCCTGTAATCCCAGCACTTGGGAGGCTGAGGCAGGAGGATTGCTGCTTGTTCAAGGTTAGCCTGAACTATATAGCAAGACCTTATATCAATGAAAAATAAAAAGGAAGCTTGAGGAGACCTCTCATTCCTATCAAATGGTCAGAGAGCCCAGTGTCTCTCTGGGAGACAAGCGGGGGTCTGAGAATGGGGTCATTTGCATTATTTTTCTCTTCCTCAGGAGCCACTCTAAAAGCAATGGTTCCTGAGCATTCCCTTTGATAAGACATTACAAATGCCTGAACAAGAGGCATTTCATTCTACCTTTTATATTTTAAGCAGAAATACTGTAACTGGAGAATAGTTTCATAGTTTAAATCACCATCCCATATTCACCTCTCACCAACTCCCAGTTCATAACGAACCCAAACCACATTGTAATAGTAGATAAGCTGTTTCCATTTTAGATTGTCAAGATCAACCCTTTCCAGCTCATCATGGATGGTGCCACCTGGCAAAGTCCAAGAGGTTTCCCATTGGCTCAATTGGCTTTTGTCCCTATATTTGGGCCTATGAACTCATTAGGGAAGAGGGGTTGAAGCCACTATTGGTCTTACCTAGTCCTTTAGCTTCTGTAAAGTAAGGGCAGAACTTCTCCAAACAAAGTTCCCTTGGTGGCTTAATTGAACCCCTTGATGGTCCAAATTGCATTTCAAATCCCTTGATAACTCCAGTTGTACTCTGAGCCCCTTGAGAGCTCAGGCGGCATTTTGAGTTCCTTGGTGGCTCTACTTATTCAGAATGGAGCCAATTGGGAAAACCGTCTCTTGCATTCACTCTGATAGTAAAAAGGCTATGAATGGTGATGGCACTGTTTTATGTACTCTCAGTCTTTTAAACACTATTTGTTCTGCTCACCTAGTCAGGCAAAGAGTTTCAAATTATCTGCATTTAAGCAAGAAAGAAATCTATAGCCCCAGGTGAGATTTAAGCAAGGAGAAAGGGACTCAGCTAAAGCCAATTTCAACAGACCCTCCTGGCTGTTGCCTGCCTCCACAAAGCCTGGGCATTTCCTTTTAAAATGGACAGATTGTTTTCTTTTCCATGCAGGGAAGAGGCATGGTGACAATGAAATTCAAAAGGAAAAGAAGTTCTACCTTCCTGTTCTTTAAAGGCAGAGGTATAGTTTATAAGGCCAGTTAGTAAAAACAAGTGCAATGGTGGCACTTGACATAAGCTCACATCTAGCCAGATGATCCTAGGCAGGCTCTAGGCCTATTTATTGGTGGTAACCAATGGGAGATCCCAGCATCACACCAAGACACAAACCAAGAACCAAAAAAAGCCATTTCCAGCACTGGTGTAAGCAAGGAGATCAGGTTCATTTTTCAAAGAATAATTTTAAAAATTGGGTAGCAAACCAATGCAACACAAACCAAAGAAAGAAAAGTCATTTACAAAACTGGGATAAATAAGTGGAAAGCAGGTTAATTTTGAAAAAAAAAGAGTAGCAAAGTTAAAAAACAAATGTGCAGACAACATGAACCTTTGGCTTCACAGAAGCAAAAGTTGTGCCTAACATGGGCTTTCCCATGGTCTCTGGTATCTGAAATTTATGCCAGGCTGGCTCAGGAAAATGTTATCACAAGCTTTTGGGTTTTGATTGTCTTGGCTGGCTGTGCCAAAATGTTATTGGGTAGGTCCCTCTAAAAGTGGATCAATAAATATACCTTACTAGATTTTGCATTACTCACCCCTTTTAGAGTTACAGTCAAAGTTCCTGTCATTTAAAACAAAGAGCTGAATGAACTGAGTGAAAAGAAGTAGAAAATTTTATTTCAAAAAGTAAAAGTGAAAAATGAGGGAGAAACTGGGTCTGCAGAGCAAGTGTGAGTCAAGTAAAAAAGGAAGAAGCAAGATAAATGTACATCTGAAGAAAGCAGCGCAGGGAACATTGAGAAAGCCATGGTAGCAAATACTCTTTGTTGTCTGTGTCTTCTTACACTGTCCAAATGTCATGAAACCCATGACAACTTCTACATTTGGCTCCTGTGAGGCAGTGCTGGATTCCATGCCTCTAGCTGATGTTAGATCTAGGCCATCCTTCATAAACCTTTAGTTTTCATGAGAAGTTCTTGTGCAGGGCTTTAGGAACTGTTTTGTGCATGTGTTGTGAGATCCTGTAATTAATGCATCAGGCCTGCTTCCCAGGCAGCTTTGCTGTGCCCTAATCTCTTGTGTCAGTATCTTAACTGTAATTAGGGGAGAATGAGTGTTTCAAGCTACAGTAGTTGCTTCAAGCTGAGAAGGGTTGGTGAAGGACAGACCACAGTCAAGATCCTTACCCATGGAGCTAATCCAGTGGGCCTTGAATAGAAATATACTTCATGTGAAATCCACATATGCAATACTGCATTTTCTTCAGTTTAGGACTTTGACTATTTTTGGCATAATGTAGTTTTAAAAATGAGATACTTATAGAAAGTAGAATAAAAATAATATACAGTCATAGAGGGACTGGGCTCTCAGAGAAGTCAGTGAAAGGTAGAGACATCAGAATTGTGGCTGGAGGAACATCTGAGAAAGGCAAGTCCTCAAAATTAAAGTCACAATGGCCAGACCTACATACTTCACTAAAGGATAAAGGGTTAGTATAACTAAATAGGGCACTGAAGGGAGAAATGGGAATTCAGAGAATGAGTTATCATTGTTACATGAGATGGACATAGGAGAAATCTTAGAGTGTTTAAAAGATTTGGAGAATTTCATAGACAAATGTATAGACTTGCATTCTAGGAAATAAAGTAGTGAAAAGCTATTGGGAAATATTTCAGTGGAATAATTTTTGTGGAAAATGTGAGAAAGAATGCATATTGGGGCTGGGGATATAGCTCAGTGGCACAGCTCCCGCCTGGCAAATGCAGGGTCCTGAGTTCTTATTCCTGGTTAAAAAGAGAGAGAGAGAGAGAGAGAGAGAGAGAGAGAGAGAGAGAGAGAGAGAGAGAGAGAAAGAATGCATACTGAAACCTGAATGCAAAGCATTGAATGCTGTATTTTGAAACCAGAAGGACGAGACAACTGGAACATTTTGGCAAAAGCAGTAACTTGTTAATAATAGATATTTTGATTACGTATTGGGAAGCATATTTGGTCCTCTGTATATGTAGGTTCTGCATCTATGAATTTAACCAGCCACAGATAAACAATAGGCTTAAAACACTGGCTCTGCACTGAACAGCTATGGACTTATTTTCTTGCCATTTTTCTTTAAACAATATAACAACAAAATATAAGTACTTGCAGTGTAGTAAGTCTCTAAAAATATAGTTTAGATCTAGAATATTCCCCAAAAGGCTCATGTGTTGGAGAGGTTTTGGAAGGTGGTTGGATAATGAGATTCTACACTCTTCAGTGGTCATTCACTGGTACGGAGCTGAGTGTGATGTTAGGAGGTGGGAGTTGACTAGAAAAGAAAATGTACTAGAGGCGTCAACTATGAGAAGACATCTCCTGTGTCAGCTCCTCACTTTGTTCTCTGCCTCCTGCACTGCTGTGGGTTGATTACTTTTTTCCTTTTCATGGTCTTTGGCCATGCCCTTTCTGTTTGAAGTCAGCTGATCATGGACTGAAAATGTGTATCAAAATAAACCATTTATTTTTTTAAGTTGTGGAAGATGGATATTTTGGATAGCAATGAGGAAAATGACTAAGGCATTAAGTAATCTAGAAATAATTTAAAGAGCACATGAGAAGATGTGCATAAATTACATGTAAACACATTTTACAAAAAAGGACTTGAGCATCTGTTGATTTTAATTTCACAGGAGCTCTCAAATCCAACGCAGTGGGTATTGAGCAGCAGCTATTTAATCTGAAGTCAATTGGAGGGAGTTAGAAAAATTAAACAGAATGGAATAATACTGTGCCGTAAAAATAGATCAACTTCAGTCATTTCTAGAAAACTGGATGATCCTTGAAACCATGATATTAGGTGAAATAAAGGAGACTCACAAGCTCAGGGTTTCTCTTACATGAGGAACCAAACTATAAATAAAAAGCCAAGTAAACTTAGATAATAGGAAGTAGGGAGATGAATCATTCTTAAAGAGTGAGAGGATCAAGCAAAGGAGGGAAAACGGAGAAGAAAAAAGGAAAGGGGATGAAAAAAAGCAATAAGATATGTTATATTTGTGTGCTCACTCCACACAAGGATGTACACATTATGCACTACCAACAGACTACTAAGGAAATTATCTGAGAAAGATTAGAAAGATTAAGAAAAGAAATATTAGGAAATTACTACAATAGTTCAATAATGTAGTGATAATTATGCTAGCAATGAAAATGTAAAGTAGAATAAGAGGGAGAAAAAAATCTGTAGAATAATTAAATAGTGACAATGGATTCTTTATAGTAGATAGAAGGAGAAGAAATACTACTGAGTGTGAGGAGAGACCGAGAGAATGGCACCACGCTGACAGAAGTAAGAAGAAGAGGTGTGAAGTAGGATGAGGGTAGAGTTTACGTGGAATAAAGCGTTAGGCAAGTCTGCGGATAAAATAGCAGGAGTCATGGTAATAAAAAAGTAAGTAGCTTGAAATGTAAAATAATTTGAACAAGTGTAGGAGGCAAGTCTAAATTTAAGTGCACAAGGTTAGAAAAGTTATATATGGAAGGTGTGAAAATTAAACTTCTGAAAATAATTTATTCATCTTTTCTCCTCATCAAAGGAAAATTTTAGCAAGAATTTCCTAGGTTAAACATTATCCACTTTTATGCATTTTGTAAAAATGAGGTAATTTTTAAGATCTTTGTCTTACTCATACTGGCAGCAAAACAATTATCAAGATGTTTTCTCAAAAGAAGGCTTGTCTAACTGACAAAATTATATTTAAAAGAAAAGTGTCCCAAAGTTCTCTCTTTTGTTAGCCAAAAATGATCTGCAATGAAAATATAATTCTAAAACATCCCTCAGATTACATAAAGGGGTCATTTTTCCCCAAATTCATTCCTGTCTCTGCTTAACAACATAGCATCAAAATACAGGAGGTAAATCTGGTAGGAATGGAAGAGATAAACAGATCCAGTATTATCATTGAAGACTTCAAAATTCCCGTGTCAGAAATGGACAACTCTTTAGCAGAAAGTCAGTAAGACAATAACTGTACTCAGTTACATGATTAATCAACTGGATATAATGAACATCCATAGATTACTTCAAGCAACAACAGCAGAAAACACATTATTCTCTTACTTGGAACATTTACTGAGATAGACCACATTCTGGACCATAAAAGACAACAAATTAAATTAAACGATATAATAAAACATCTGCTTTAAGAGCAGAATGGTATTAAAGTAGAAAACAGCAATAAAACATTTCCTAAAAATTCCCAGAGTAATTGGCAAATGTTTTTCTGAGTTGGAAGTGGGTCAAAGAACATTCCTCGGATAGCTCTGTGGTATATCGTCCCCTGATTATGCTCATATCATCATGATCATCCCCACTTTGTTATCTGATTCTTTATTCCAAGAATGTTGATACTTACAGTTAGTGAATGACTGGAAGAAATATCATGTTTTCTGCATGACAAATTAGCTTCATTTACAAGTGTGTGACAGCAAGGAATGGTGCATGCCTGCAATCCCAGAGCTGAGGAAACTGGGGCAGGAGGAAAGTGAATTCAAGCCCAGCCTTAGCAACCTAGCAATTTATAGAGAACTTATCTCAAAACGAAACAAAATGAGAAAAGACCTTGGGTTGTATCTCACCATGAAGGCCCTGGATTCAAACCCCAGTATCACACAAATGCATATGCACGCACACACACACACACATACCAACTCACAAAATTTATGACAGAAAATCTATCATGTCAGTAATGCATTTGATTTGTATCTACTATCAATGGCCTTTGCTCAAAATAAAGTTATAGAAACCCACTTGTTCTTCAGTAATTACATCATAATTTTTTAATGAGGTGGTTTGGTTTCATTTTTACTTTAGAATGAAATAAAATATATTTTATTGTACTTCTTAGGACCATTGAAATTACAAAAAGCACAATAATAATGGCAAATAAAATTAGCAATGATAAATATTCCGGTATTCTTTTTCTCTTAATTATAAAAATGCAAATTATAATTTTAAAGACTAGGCATTCTTTTAAAGTTAAAGAGAAAAATTTTTAAAGATCTCATTGTACTATAGTTCTCTGTAAACTATACACTTATTTTTATTATGAATCATATAGGAGCTATGTTTTAAATTAGATTTTGATCATAAAAACATTTATATTACTACTATTGATTTAAATATTAAGAGATTTAAGATGCCATCTTTCCAGTTAGTGAAATTTATAACACTCACTTTCACAAGTTGAATGGCCAAAACTGCAGGAAGATTACTTCTATTATGAAGTTTAAAAAGGATCTCACTATTTTGTCAAAAGCAAATATTGTGTCAGTAGATTATCAGAGTCATCTACGTAGTTTTTTTCATTTAAATTAAAGATTAGACTTTGTTGAATAAGAATGTATATTGAGTAGAAACAAAACCAGCAGAAGGTTTAGTCAAGATAATAAATATTGAAAGATCCTTTTAATTCATGTGAAGCAATAACTACTTAGCTTAAACTGTATTGAACTTAGCAGTATAGGATTTTCAATTATTATTGTAAAACACATAATTATCAGCACACTATTTCAATCTATTTTCTTCTAATAATGTTTTCTAAGATTTATTCATATTCATTGAAAAAGAGAGCCTTCTATATCAAATTTATATAAAAACTAAATCCATTCAGGCTAGAAATGCAGCCTCTACTGTTACACTAATGTTAAAAATTTTTGTCTTATTTAATAGTTTATTAAACAATTTATTTCAAAACTATTTGCCTGGAATTTGTTATTAAGAAACTCTAGCTAATATGATTTTTGGAAAACTTCTTACAAAACAATCTCAAAAGATAACACTGATTCTATAATATATACTGAACTAAATATTCACCAGCTGACACAGTTCACAACTTCTGTGGGTTCTATATAACAGTAGAAAAACATCATTTTATTAACATTGTTTTGATTTTCTCAGCATTGTCTTTGAGTTGCCCATATATATTTTGTGTATAGCAACAAGTTCCAGATTCTTGCTCTGTAAGCAATGTTTAATCTTACTTCATTTCTTGAATCAAACTAAAGATTCACTGTGGAAAAAAAAAATTGTTTGATGATATTTCTTAATCTAAAATTTTTATCTCTAAGTATCTGGTTTCTGAGCATAGGCCTGAGTAGACATTGACTCACTAATCCCATGGATGTAAATGTAAACATTTAAAATTTCAAGTTACAGTATCTCCATCAAATGAAATTAAAGAGATGGAATGCTGAGTTATTGTAGTCATCCCAGGACAATGAGTTTACATCTGTGCAGATAGTAGTTTTCTGAAAATATCTTTAATAGTTTTTCACCATCTCAGTGTTCCTTGGGTTTTATTAACTATGTCTCAATTTATCCCTATGAACTCTACTTGTATATCAGTTCTGAGACAGGGTGTTGACTCTTTTATATCAGTCTATTTTACCTCTTATTTCAAATGTCATTAGGAAAATCTAATAATCTTATTTTACCATTTCTGACATATTACATATACTGTTTACTGAGTAATCTGCAGATTAACATAATGTTAAGATATACCTGATGCTACAGTGGAAATAAATTTCCAAAAGAGATGGCACATTAGCTTATTGTTAATTCAACTGAATGATTTTTTCATCTTAATGTATTTGACCTATCCTAGAAAAAAACCCCACAGCTGAAAAATGGGCCAAAGAGAAGAAGCCCGATCTGAAGACAAAGTACTACTGAACAGTAGATCATGGCTGCCCTTATTGAGGTTACACTGAGGTTAAAATTAACACTTCGGTGGTGAGAAATAGATGCCAGGAAGCAACATGGCCACAGAGCTTGTGAACTGTGAGTGTTCCGAGGTCCATGGAAGAATGGAATATGAAAGAAAAAACCTTTTGTTTTACTTTGTTTATATATAAGATGAAATAATCATTTTTTTATATATCAACTCAGTGTACTACACTCTATTGTTTAATTTAAAACTGGGTAAAACAAAATCATGTAATAATGTCCTATTTTTAACCATGTTGATCGTAGGATTGTTTCTTAGGATTTAGTTCTCTCAGTAAGTTAATAAGAGCGGTTACAAATCATGGGAACTTATACTGCACCTCACTTTATCCTTGCATTTGTTTTATTTGCTCTTCTGCATGTTTATTTACATTGCTTTGTGCTTTTTCATTTTACCTAAGGGTACTGTGAAGATATTTAGAAATGTTAGCTAAACTCCCTAATAATTTTTGACATTGCATGATCTCTAAGGAAAATTATGATCATTGCCTCTATTTTTACCTTAATAACAGTTTTTAGTTATATAAATTTGACAAGCTATTGGAGGTGGAACTGATGAGTATGTTGTGTATAATGGAAAGTTCTTGTTACTTAATTTATTCATCATTTGTTTCCTTGAATTAAAGGCAATTATGTGAGCCATAAACATACCTGAGCTTGAGTTTTATTTATTTGACTTCTTGCTCCGTGGACTTCATCTCTCAATTTCTTTTAATGATTCAGTAGTGCCTACTATGTTTTTATATCCTTTTACCTGAGCTAATTGGTTTTCTTAACTAACAAAACACTACAATAGATACTATATTTACCATTTCCCTTTAGAGAGATACAACTATAATGAGGAGCCCTTTGGATTGTACTTGAACTGTATTAATTTTCAAAAAGTGTGAAAAATTAGAAGTGAATCAAACATATTGTGCATCCAACATAACAGAAAATGAATCACACTTATATTTTGTATGTGATGCAATATGCCCAAAGTGTTTCTCATCTTAAAACTCCTTAGAGTTTCATGGGACATCTCCAGCCTATAAAATGATATTTTGAAGAGAGCATACATTTCTGTGAGCCTAAATTTAAAGTTGGAAGATTATCTCTAGAGTTGATCTACTGGAATTACTTAACTGAGCCAAAGTAATTCAGGTATAGTGAGACACTTCTAATTTTAAATTCAGAAGCATTGAGGAGTGAGTTGGATACAGCACTTAGTCAATCCTTTTTATTATCATCCTTGACTTTTAAAGCCTGGTCTTTTAAAAATGTGTTTCAAAAATCCATGTGCTCACAAGCATTTGATACATTAATTTTGAAAGATTATTTCCAAGATCTTGCAGTATAAGTTCATAGATAACAAAAATTAGTATGAGTATACCCAGTTAAAATAAAGAACTTGGTAAAAATGTCACAGTGAATCACAGGTTCTGAGGCAAATGTTGGGTGAAAAGGAGATCATATTCTATAAGGCAAATCTATATATATATTCTACATCTTTATTCATGGGTCCTTGGAGTTGAAGAGGGTCAGAGAATAGTTTTTCCTCCCTGTGCTACATGTTTTCATGTACACATTTGTATGTCTGCATTTTCATTATTTATTAGTAAGCACCTCAAAGGAAAATAGAGAAATAAACTTTAAAGATATCAAATTAAACTTTTATGTGATGAGGGACTTAATTTAATTTTGTAAGTCTATGTATTTTCTCTTTCTTTCCTCTCTCCTTTCTCCTTCCGTCTGTCTCCTTCTCTTGTTCTCTTTCTCACTTGAAATACACAATAGCACTTAGCAGAATGTAGGCAGCATTTCTGCCTTTATTAAAATCCCAGTTTTCATCTAGTATTCCCTCTTGTAGTAGATGTGTGTGCATATAATGTACATCTACAGATGCACCATATCGATAATCTATGATTTTATATTATGTCAGGAATAATTCTGAACAAAATACTATTTCAAATGAAAGCACTGTGTCAGTTTTCCAGTATGACAAAATACTTGAGGAAATAAACTTTCTTTTCAGTACGCAGGACTGAACCCAGGGCTTTTCCAATGAGCTACATCTCCAGCCCTTTTTTGACTGTTTTTGAGGCAGGGTCTCACTAAGTCATAGAAATGTCCATGCTGGACTCATACTTTTGATCCTATTGCCTCAGCTTCTCAGAGTGATGGGATTACAGGTATGTACCGCCAGATTTAGTACAGTTAGAAGCAAAGGCACAGAGAGAGTCACTCCCTTGTCTCTATTTAACTGTAAACAGTACTCTAAGGTTATTCTTGCTTCCTTTATTCTAAGAGAGAAAAAAAATAACATAGCAAAAGCCTTACTTTTGAGTAGAAAGAAGCAATATATTGAAAATGCCACACTTCCAAAATTGTTATACAGATTTAGCACAATCCCAATCAAACTACCAATAGCATACATTACAGAATTAGAGAAAACAATTCTAAAATTCATTTGGAACCAGATGAGACCTAAAATAGCAAAAGTAGTTCTAGGCAACAAAGGCCAGAGTCCAGAGATCTTGCTAAAGCTGGTAGTCAGGATATAATAAGCAAAAGACAACTCATGCAAACACCACTTAGGTAGGCAATATCCTATTGTTGTGTAGCCAATAATCTAGCCATTCAGGAAAAAAACCCCAAAATATTCTATCTCCATCTTTGCAAGTAAAAATGTTTAACATTAGTGAATTCTACTCATCATGCTTTTACTCTGAGGCATTGTTTCTAGGATAGCAGTGAGGAACTGAGAGGTCCTGGCAAAGTGGATTTTGCATGATTGTAGAATAGATCAGTGGGAAAACTTGCACGGTTAACAATGACTGAAATGAATAGCAGAAGGGGACACAGCCCTGTGCATGCCACTTTCCCCAGATATGTTTTGTATTAATTTGGTTTTCATCATATCTTATTTTCTCTTTTAAAAATTGGTCATTGCTTCTTTGGTGTTCTAGGGTTGATTTTTTTTTCTTTAAATGTATTTAATTGTTTAAATTAGTGAATAAAATTTGTGTGTATTTATCATGCCAAATATGACACTTTCAAATGTGTCCACTAAATGAGCTAATTAACATATTCATTGTCGTGCATAGATATCTACTTTTAAAGGTAATTCTATTGGTACATTTTAGATACACATAATGATCACGTTCATCATAGGGATTTTGTACCTGTACCTGATATATCTTGATTCTTTTTCCTCATTCCCTTCCCTTTCCTTCAACCCCTCTTCGTATTTACCAAAGCTTTGTTTCCATTTTTTCCTTCTATTCTCTTTTTTTTCTCTTGACCTCAGAATGTCTATACTCTTCTGCTGATACTTAGTGAATAAGAATTTAGGGCGGGGAATATTGTACTTTTGGTAAGCCCCTTGGATGAATCATTTATACAGCAAATCTTGGAATCAATCACTATACCTCCCACTCATCTGAGTCCTTTCCTGAGTATCAACACGGAAACAGACAATTTTGATTGAGTTAATTTGGTAAAGCTACCACTCCTTGATACAGTTATGCACTGCTAAAAAAGGGGAAATGTTCTGAAGAATGCATTATTAGGTGGTTTTGTCTTCCTGTGAACAACATAAAGTGTAGCTAATATTGTTCTGATGTTATAAGCAATATAGACTTTCAATCACTATCTCATATGCAGTCTGTCCAAAACATTGCTATGTGCTTCATGGTTGTATTTGGTTTATTTTAGGTCACAGATCTAGGATGTCACCATACACATCAGCTGAGACAAAATTTTACAGAGTAATGATGTTTGCTAAATAGTAAAACACAGGTACACGTACAACATATGCACTTAAATAATATAAAAATAATGTAGTGCTATAGTTATGTATCTGATGTTACCTGGACTAGACAATAGTGAAATCCTGCAGGCATATTCAGGGTGTGCTGCTGGATTTGCGCACCCTTTAGCGTGGTTATGTCATTGTTTTACTCTTTCTGCTCCATTATCACCCTAATAGAGTTGTGTCTATTGTAAGTTGCTAATAAAGCTGTGTTAAATTAAATTGTGGTTGATTTTTCTCTCTGGCTGTACAAAACAAAGTGGCATGCAATCTTGGGCCGTGAAAGAAGGACAGCTTTCCTTCTATAGTTTTTCATAGATCATCAGATTTAGATCATATTTTGTTCAACAACATAATCCGAGCTCCTAATAATCCTGTTGCATTATAAATTTAAATAATATTCCTATGTATCTTCCTTCATTTCTCCCCATGCATAATTTTTAACTTAGTAGCTTTCCTGAATTGCTTCTTCCTAAAATCTTTTTCTTCTCTCTACATTCTACACTTCTTTCTCCTCTGTCTGAACATATTCAGGCTTTCCCTGATCTTTCCAGCAGTAATTAATATTTTCATCTTATCACTGCCCATAGTATGTTTCTCTATTGTCTCTCTTATTATATTCAAATACATCTTATTTTTCTTATTTTCACAAAGTTATCATTCCTGTTTGTTGATAATCGTTTCAAGGGGAGATGCTACTTCCTTGTCTAGCACCTAGCAGTATGTAGCTGATGCTTAATTGCATTTGCTAACATTAAAGAATGAATATCTGACCAAGAAAGCTTATTTGGGGAAGACTGTGTAAGGAATTTTGCCTTATTGACATTTCCAAATGTCCTACTAGAAACATTTTCTCATGGTATACAAACAGAGACATGCTATTGGTCCTGAAAAATATCTATTTTAAATATAAAAAATTCCAGTGGACATTTTTGAGAACTTTTTTGGCATAGAACTGTGTGTAACAAATAAAGGAAACATCATACCTGTAGAAAGAATTTAATTATATCCTTGTGACTCATTGATACTCTGCAGAGTTCTAAGTAAGAACTTCTGCATTTGTTTTAATTATTCTTTCTAGAAGTTTTAGAGGTAGTTAAAGAAAATGAGTTATAATGTGTGCAAGTCCATAAAAGTGAAAAAAGTTAACAGTGAGCTATAAGATTTTATGACAGAGGTGGAGGGTAGGATAAGGAGGACATGCTATGTTTTTAAATGTATCTGAATCCACTGTCAGTGCTATGCTTGGTCTATTAAAAGGCATAAAAATGAGTGAAAGACTGAAGTTCAGTGAAGCTCAACCAAGTATTCCAAATGACTCTGAAAAAAGTCCAAATCTTTTAAAACTTCTTTGAAACTACAAACTTGAGAAAATGCATTTATTAGAATATATCAAGCTAATATTTTGATAGTTAACATATCCTCCAGAATGCATTCTGCTGTCTTGGCTAAATGTCAAACACAAATAGCAATTTATTCCCTAATGTAGTGAGTGTTGAGAGTTTGTATTGTAGGAAAACGGGCCACCAAGTACAAGATCACTGGACCTATTTTCCTCGGAGTTTGCAGTATTATACATTTCTGTGTTCCTACTATCCAATTTAGATAGCTGAAAAATGTCTGCATCATCAAATTTAACTATGGCTTTTTTCACAAACTTATAAATTAAACTACTGTCATTTAGAAAGCTGATATTTTGCTTTTGGTTTCAGATTGCTCACTTTTGGGAAAAAGTTTGTTCTAATTGTTCTGCTGAAGTGTCAATTGAGTGCCAAAAAGATATAGCTAAACTAATAAAAAGGCAGCTCTCTTGGCTTTGTCAAATATCTTTACCTAATTCTTAAACCAAGTCAATAAGCTTATTCTGCTTCCCCTAAACCCCAAAATAAATGGAGAGGAAAACAAAATAAAAATCTCAGTCTAATTACTGCAACATATTCTTACTATGTTATTAGTATGTGACTACCAGATTTTGCATATGTTTTGCTTCTTTTATATTTGACTACATTTTCCTGAATTTTGCAAAGCATTTAAAAATCTCAAAACATGTTCATAATATAGTGCAACCTATGCCTCAATGTCACTCTTTAGAAAGGCAGTTAGAAAGCTGTGGAATATATTTCCTCTGAGTTTGCTTTCAAATATGCATAAATTCACATGACATTTTGGTAAATGCATTTTCCTAAGAAGATGCCATGAATTTTAGCAAGTGTATAATTTGGCAATTACTAAAGAAATTATTCATTTCTCATGTATAAAAAATAAATAGTTGCATTAAATACATGTAGCCTGTCAGAATGTGACTGAGAGTTGCCTCCAGCAATAACAACGCATGTACTCTGCTCATTCCACTTAATAATACATTTTCAATGATGTATAAATTAGGTAATATGTTTGTGTTATGTGCCAAAACCTAGAATAACTTTCTTTCTCTCTCCCACCCTTCTCAATTTGTGGATTTTTCCTCTGTCTCGTACGTATCTTTCTCTTGCTCTGTTTTCCAGTACTCAACACATCACTGAAATCAGCATATTCTGAAACAAAAACAAAAATTAATAAAAAACTGAATGTTGTACCAGGAAAACAAAATGTCCCTCAAAAGAGGCCAATTATATTTATAATCAATAATCCTTATGAATATTTCTTGCAATTTTAATCCTTTTTTACATTTCAAACTCTTATGTATGCAATCTTATTTTATCCTAAAAAATTATGTGAGGATTTCTAATATTATTTTGACAATTTAACATCATTTACAGTCAAGGGCCATTGAAGTCAAGTAATCGCTTGATCACAAGTTCACATGTGAAGTAAGAATTACAAGTGCATTGAGAGAATGCAGTTTTCTTACCTCAGTTGCATATTCTTTTTGCAAAATGAAGAAGTAGGTCACAGAGTTATATTTCTCCAATACTACATTTAATTGTGTCAGTTTCATAGCTTGTCTTTTATTCGTGGCTAGATATTTTAAATTTTCCTTTCTTGCCTCTGTCTTGTACAGAAATATAATCACATGAGAAGCTCCCTCCTGCTTTGAGCTCAAAGATGAATGCTTAATTCTTACTTTAATGGACTGAACTAGACCAGGTTGAGGTGACACTGGACGAAACAGTAATTGAACGTCAATATTCAGAAGCTAAAAACATGAAACCGGGCAAAACATACTCCAACCTTGAAACACGTAACTGAGCTTTTAGGAAGAGCATTGCTAGCATTTTGGAAGTAGTAGCTGAAACTTGACTTCTTGTAAATCAAAACTTTGGACTCTGTGAAGAGTCCTGGTACAGCCAATGATTTAAACTAAGTTTCAAAATGTTCTCAATGTAAAGTTAACTCGGATGAGTGCAGAGAATCTATTTTTATTCAATCAATTTGGAATTGTGCAGGGCATTAGACAGCCTGTGTGTGGCACAGCACAGAAGCATTAGATAAATGCATCTCACTCCCAGTTCTGCCAGTTGCTTGCTAGATGTTCTTAGAAAACTGAGACTCAATTAATCAACTAGTAAAGAGCTGATGTAAAATTTAGAGAAAGTAAGGCATGGAGGTGTTTTATAAGTATACATGAACTGTGTCCTCTTCTTGTTCCCTGAAGGTTGAATCTCACTCTTCCACACTCTGTCCTATCTCTGTACTGTCAATGGATTTTCTTTTTCAGCTTCCAGTTAGGTTCAAGCAGTGGAAGCCTTTTCTAGAAGTAAAAAGAATGGGAGATGAAATGGGTCTAGGTATTTCCCCAAGGTCTCCCCCTACTGGGTTGAAAGTGGCTGTTTCAAAACTAAAGGAGCATTTTGTACCCTGTCAGGTGCCCCTACTTTTATCCCACAGTTCCTTATTTTCCTGGACTCCAGTTAAGTCCTGCTTTGCCTAACCTCTCCAAGCCCAGGGTGCTAGTGGTCTTACCGCTGTGATTATTTCCAGACTGCTTCACCATTACTTATTGGATTTTTGAAAAATAGCTCACACCTTGAAACACAGTCCCTTTATTAAACTCTCTTCAAATGTCCCTTTCTGACATGCCATCTGTTCTCCAACTGGGACACTGATCAAATCGTTATTATCATGATCATTATTATAATTATTAAAGGGTCTCATTGAATGCCATGCCAAGTGTTGTTATGAAGGAGATTTATAGAATCTGCCTTGAGATTTTGAGAGCTAAGTGGCACATGAATATGCAGAACAGTTAATCTTGTGGATAATTATCTAAAGTGTCAGATGTCATAAAGGGATTTAAAAAGGCTTGTTTGTTGAAAAATGTACTCATTTACTAGGTATTTATATTTGATAAGGCATTGTCGAAAATTTTCCCAAATAGTACATGCCTATTGACTTGTACAAATAACTATATGTCAAAACAAGACAAAAATAACTTTTTTGCATTTTCAAGAGTCAAAAAAATATGTTATTATATCATCCAGGGGGTAGCAAGGAGGGGGACTGTTGAGTGTGCCCTATGAGGAGGACAGCTGTGAGCCGGCTGTGAACGCGCCCCTCCGACCGACCCAGTGCCCTTATACCAGCGGCAGATTCGCTGAGGAGACCAGCTGCGCAGATAAACGGAGTAAGCAAACTCTATTCAGTTAGATGACAAAAATGAAAAACACTCAGCATTGGACAGAATGTTGAGTGAAATGTTTTGGCGAAAGAGAGGAAGTAGGATAAGATCAAAATATATCTTTAATTTAGAATATTACAAATGACACCTGTGAAATAATGTAGTGTGACTTTATGTAGTCAGTAGTCTAACCGATATGATAGTTTTCAGTGACTTTGCCTAAAGCAGTTTAACATATATTTCAAAGAAAATCAGCCGATTTCCATTTTTTTCCTAGTACATGTTGAGACGATGAGCACTGATTTCTCTCGGATTTCCTGTAACCCATAATTCCATGCAGCTCTCTCCTTCCTAGTTTGGTTGACTCAGACATTGGGATTAATTGCTGCATGTTTAACACAGCTACGCTGAGTGGTAGGTACATTGTTTCATAATCAAGCCTCACTTGAAACACCCTAAAATTTGTCTCAAAAATCAGAATGTCAAGTACCCGGAGGATATAACTTGTTCCAAACCCGATTCAAAGCACTTCCTAACAAGGTCGCATAGTCGTTGTTTATTTATAAGCCCAATGAAACTAATAAAACCAAACACAATTATCTAGTAACCAGCAACTTCGTTGAAGACAACAATATGCAATATAACAATCACTGTTAAGCCCTATCATTTGGTTTGAAACCCGTACCATTTTTAATGTTGCTTTGACTTGTTTGTATTTTGCTATTGTTCTTTTTTGCACTATTTTCTTTAAAATAAAAATTAAAAAAAATAAAACAACTTGACATACATACATATATATACATCTGCACGGAGAGAGAGCAGGAGAGTGAAAGGGAGAGAGGTCCTATGCGGGGAGAACATGCATTCTCCAGTGCCTGTTTCTTAACTGTGACTTAGTACCCAGTGATCATCCCTGCCCACCCCTTCCTCCCCTCTACTCTACCCAGTTTCTTGTAACCATTTCTCAAGCCTCTAAAGGTAAGAATTTGCTTCACAGCCTATTTTGGACATAACGTCCTGAAGTTGGACGGCTGATTTTTGAGTAGAATGTGGGTCCGTATAAGACAGATGTCAAAAGCCCTCAAAGCTTTTATACTTAGACATTTTTATATCATTTGAACTTTAAAACAAATAAACACCTTGTGCAATTAAAAAAAAGTGAAAGCAATAAATTGAACCAGTTTGTTATAGTTTTTATTTGTAATGAAGAAAGGATTTGTTATTTCAGATAATATTTTTTAAATAATCATTTTATCTTGTTGTCTGTTATGACCTTCACTGATATAATTAACTTCAAAATGCCTAAAAATCAATTTCATTTCTCAAGACATCAGTTTGATACATCTTAAATGTTCACAGTAAAAGTAATTATATTAAGGAAGCCGTGGCAATTTTTAGTAACTTAAAGAAAAAACTCTGAAGCTGACTCTTTTGCAATAAACTGAGTAGGAAGAATTAGATAAAAGTGAGAAAAAAGTTTTTAAGAGAATAACAGCCAATATTACATCTTCAAAGACTGTGTAGTATTATCTTCAAAGCAATTACTCAATACAAGACATAAACCAAAAAGATTCTTACAAAAGATAATAACACAATAAACTAAAATAAACCAGTACTATGAATGAAATAAATTAGCATATATATTGAAAGAACACATGGGTTTTGTTGTTATTTAGGTTGCAAGGGCACTGATATGGTTTAACTCATTTAATGTTAACTGTTACTCACTCATTCTTACCAACAGAAAATTGTGACATATTTGTGCCTCTTCTCCAAAATGTTGAAACAAATATGTTAGGTTTAAACTTTGTTTATTTACAAGTATAATATTTCCAAGTATATCTTTATGTCTGAGTATTTGATAAAAATTTTTGGTGTGAGTATAGTTAAAATTTCAATTAATAAATAATGACATTAAAGAGAAGTAAGATCAAAATGTTGAACTACATTCATCCTGGCACAACATCTTACATGCAAATATTCTTTACAAAGTGTCTGGTGTTTTGACTGGCATATATATTTGAGACTTTTAAGGATGAAAAATGTCTTGCTTTCCACTGGTTTCCTACTTATTCTTAAACTTGAACTAACAATCAATGCAAAGAAAAAGTAAAGGACAAAGAGTATGAGACAACACATTTTCAGAATATTTAGATATGGATATGCATGAGGCAGGCGGAGGAGGCTGAAGTGTAAATTTGTCCATAAATTCCAAGGATACAAAGAAGTGGCTATGAAATCACTTATACCAATTTCTAGCTAAAATAAATTTGATCCTGTGATCATGTGCTATACTTTGGATATAGAATGTTATACAAAGCCCCATGAGTTACAAATGTCCCCAGATCATGCCATTATTGGAAAGTACTGAAAACCTTTCAGATAGACCCTAGTGGGAGGCCTTTGTGACTGGGATGTGTCCAATGTGAGGCACTGGACTCTTTCTCCCTCTTGGTCTTTCCTGTTCCCCAGCCAGGAGGCGAATGAGTTGTGCTCTACGTGTGTTATTGCCATGATGCCTGACCAAAGACATGAAAGCAATGAGACCCACCCAGCACGGATAGAAACTTCCAAAACTGTGATATAAAGTAAATCTTTTCTCTGTACGCACTTATCTGTCCAATAGTATGGTGCTGGAAAGCTAACACACTGTGCTAACTCATAATGTTTGCATACATTATTCAAAAACAGGAGAAAAGTGTGAGCATGTTATCAACTAGTCATTGTCCTTCAAGCACATGTTTCTACCTATCTGCATTTCTGCTTGTGTATTTGATTTTATTTGTTCACTTCGACAAGCACAAACTTTTGTCACAATACATATATTTCCTATCATATTTTATTCATTTGTTATTTTTTGCTACCATTACTTGAAAATTTTCTTTGATTAAGTTCATTTGCCTTTTGTAAACTTGTAATATGTGATTATTTGAAATCAATGTGAATAGTTAAGTGTTGAGCTTTTATTATCAATGTTATTTCTTTTTAGTCCCTGGTTATATACCTCAGTGTGTGTGTGTGTCTCTCTCTCTGTCATTTCTCTGTCTCTGTTTCTGTCTTTCTCTTTGCTCTCTTTCTTGAAGTGAAATGGGGAAAAGAGAAAAAACATAACAGGAAAGATATAATATGGCAACACATATTTATCAAATTTCTTTATCGATCAAAGTTCATTTACTTTAAACAATATAAAACTATGTTATGAACAATATTAATATTTGAGATATTTTAAAATTACCATATTTGAAACATGCATGTATGAGGACATATAAATAAAACTTAGAAATAGATTTTGAATCAATATATTGAATTATCTAATAGGTGGAACAGGATGAATTAAAATATAGTACATAAATATACTTGCCTCTTATTTTCTCAGGCTTTTTATTTCTCATTTGGTGGACCCTGAATTGTTGAAGTCTAAGAAATTTCCTTGTCTTGTATTAATGTTGGAATTTTGACAAACTATAAGTCAAACTAGTACAAGATGCATAAGTTTATTGGTATTTTGCATTCATATTCATTTTAAGAATGTTTTATGAAATATTTTGTAGTGATTTTAGATAGACTATTAATTTTCTTTCTTAAAATGATTAAATCAATCAAAGCTAGTCAAAGCTTTATATATACATATAATGTACTTAGTAATTTGTAGAAAATTTTGACTTTTTAAAAAAATGAAGCAATATAAAAATTTAGAAAACATATTTAGTATCTATAATAGCTTAAAGATTTAAAATGATGACTAGTTAGCTACCTGTATTTAAAGTTAAGGTAAGTGATAAAAATTTAAAATCTAATGAAATCCCTATAATGTATAATGTATAATAGATACAAATTTACAATGGGTTGCTGCTCAGGGGCAACTGTTAAAAATGATAAAAAGAAACAAACACCAGTATTTACACTGGAAAATCCATTTATCTTCAATTGATTAAAGCAAATATGGTTATGGCTTGAATATACTGTATCCTTTCTGAAATTTGATTGTGATTGTGGCAATATTGGAAGGGAGGGCCTTTTAAAGGTGATTAGATCATTAAGAGGATTAATGTCTCTCTTACATTACTGGATTAGCTATCTGGTTTGTTATGAAGTGAGTCCTGCGTACCTCATTCTTGTCTGCTTTGTGTGTGCTCAAATGCTCTTTCACCTTCTGCCATCCTAGGATATTCTGGAAGTCAGCGTCCCTGTGTCACTGGACTTCTAGCCTCCAGAAGCCAAAGAAAATTTTTTTTATAAATTACTTAATGTTTGATATCTTGTTATAGCAGCAGAAAGCAAACAAAGATATATTTTCAGACAGTTAGGGCTTATCCAAATGTCATGTATTTTCTCACTTCAAATTCTATACAATAAAAGTAGGAAATCTCACTTTAAAACCACTATTTTTATTTTAAAGAGAAAAAACAATAAAAAATTGCAGTTTTACATTTTACTTGTGTATGAATTCTGGTTTGTTTATGTGTCTAATGAATAAGTAATGACAGTTAGGCACTGATTAATACTGTGAGGCTGAATCTAGGTATCACAGGGCTGTCTGACTTTTGCGTGTGTCAAAATCATAATGCATTGGTTTTCAAGTGCTTTTCATTGCTTCAACCTGAAGGCTCAAAAGTTGTGGAAGGACAGCTGAGCTTTCAAATAATACTTCAGTGATGAAGAACAGATTATGTGTTGTGTCCTGACCTTCGAAGTATTCTCCTAGAAATAAGCAGACCACAAAGAAGTGCAAGACTTTTGCCTTTAGGGCCGGGGATGTGGTTCAGTGGTACAGTTCTTGCCTGTATGCATGGAGCCCTGGGTTCGATCCCCAACACCGCACACAAAAAAGACTTTTTCCTATGCAGAAACAGATAGCAGACAAGCACCTATAACTAAAGTATGTTTCTTAGAAGTGATACATTTTTTTATATGGAGAACTATTTGACCAATTTTGAATTAGAAACATGTGTTAAAAATTCCATATGTTGGAAACTCAGAGAGTAAAATCATGCTGAGCAGGGAATATAATAAATTAAAGAAGGCATGTGTGATTTATCACTCTTTCCTGCAGCTCACCTTTAGCGGTAGTAAATGTAAATTATGATGACACTACAGAACAGACCTGGGGAAAATAGTATGCAGAATTCCAGAGAGATTAACAATAAGGACAAAAGGCGTTTTAAAAATAGCAGAAAAGCTCAAGTGCTGACTACTGTTTTGTGAATCATTATTTATCTAGTCCCTTTCATCAGAGAATCTCAGTACATTTAAATATATTTCAAACTGACTTTCACACATTAAAGTATCCTTATTGTAATTTAAATACTACAGATCAAAATAAAAAGCAAAGTACCCTAACTTTATTAAAAGCTACAAAGCAGAGAGCTACTAATGAATCTCTCTTGGTAAATTATTCACAAACAGACACATACATGCAGAGGATGAACAGAAAACACTGCACTTCGCTAATATTTTGTGGCAGGGTAATTTATTGGAAAAGTCACTTGTATTTTGTTTTCACCACTGAAGAACAATCAGAAAGAGTGAAACTTCGCTGTGTTTTGTGGTCTGCATTTTTCCTTCTGTTCTAAGAAGGTCTTTGTGTTTCTTTGCCTTAGGGGACTTTCAGGGCCTAAAGTAGAAGATACTTTAAAATAGCCTCCTTCTGGCTTTTGTAAAAGTATAAACCAGAGGTCACAATTTCTGCACTGACAGAGGCGGGGAATGGTGCAGCAGCGATGAAATGATCAAAGGGGCCTGGGTTTAAATTTCTCCACACAGGTTCAATTTGTTTGCATATGTACCTACACAGGAGTAGTCTTTATTTTCATTAGAGTATTCCTTCTTCCGTTTTCACAAAATATTTAGAGCTTTAGCTCATATTTATTTTTTCTTATTTTGACACTATGAAGAAAAATTACATGACAGAAACTCAAACAGGCCAAAAAAAATAGTGAAGACTAATGTGATAGAGATGAAGGGGGCTGAAATGGGAGCAAGAGATTGAACTCAATTTTATGAAGACAAAAGACAAGAGTTTTTAGCACTGCAATGAAAGAATAAAACAAATACTTCAGAATTCTGGGAAAGTTTGGTCAGTATGACTGGGGCCTTTGCTCTAGCTAATTAGTGCCCATGAAGTCAGGCTCCTCCTCTCCCACAGAGACGTGCACAACCACCATCTTGATTCCATTTAAAAGGCTGTGATCAAGGCCCTTGAGAAAGACATTTCTGGGTTATAAATTTAGCAAGAGTCTAAAAGAAGACTCAGAATGCAAGAGAAGGTATGCAAGTTTTCTAAAATAATTGCTGTCAGAAAAACACAAACAAACACGAATAAAACAACAGACCAAGGGCCTGCAGTCATGTGAAAGTCTGTGTGAACTCTAAACAACCTGAAAGGAAATTAAGCACGTTGTAATCAGTAGTGACATAGCTGCAGGGAAATGATTCTTTTGTACAAGGAAGACAGCGGTGCAGACATGATGGTAAGTGGTTTGGACCACTGCTTTCGGATCCTGGGAGACACTGGTTGTCCTGACCAGGAAGAGTGAAGGCTGCAAGTCCCTTTTGTAGGGGACAGTGCTGCTCTGCTGCAGACAGTGCTATCAGGAGGGAATGTGGGTCAGTTTCACCAAATCTGTCAGTTTCTCAGGAGAATCACTATTATTTTTCCTTAGGTAATTAAGGTTTTTCATCCCTTTCAAATAGTGCGTGCAGACTTATGTGGCCAGCAGTCCACCAGCTTTTCTTTTCTCATCAAATCAGAAAGGAGTATATCAACCATCCTAAGCAGAGCGGGATGAAGTTCCTTTTGTTTGTTTGGTTGTTTGTGTTTGTCTTGGCCAGCATTTGGAAATAAAAGAAATGAAAGTGGAGATGATTGAAAAGGGAGATTAAGAATTATGTACAGTGCATGGGGAATGGATCATGAGATCTACTTGAGCACAGTACTCCTTTGTACGGGAATCAGAAAGTTTGGAGTTTGGAAAAAGGTTGATTTGATTCAAAGCAAGAAAGAAATCTACTATTTGGTTTACTGTGAAGTTTTTGGAGTAAGATTATATTCAAGTGCAATGAAAGTATGACTGTACTATTATCGTAAATCACTTCATATGACTCCCAGTGAGTAGAGAAGGGTGTGATTAGTATGCTGTTGCACAGATGCACAAAGCATAAATGTAACTTATATTCTATGACTGATGCCATTTTCCTTACCAACCTTCATTCCTGTTTATGGGGATAGCGTGAGCGTTAGAGGACTTGCTCGGTCTATTTTTGAAACTTTTTCATTTGTATTTTCAGTTTCTTTTGAATCAACAGAATTTTTATAGTCGATTCTCAAAGTAGGATTATTTCTTAGATTGCAGAATGATCCCTCTGTCTCCTCCCCTTCTTCCTTTTCCAAGTGATCTTCAGTTGCAGGAATATATGTATCTTAGTGGGAGAATGAGCACTGACAGGAGGAAAATTCTTCAAAATTTCTGTCATGTGTGTGTGTGTGTGTGTGTGTGTATGTGTGTTTTATTTTAATGTATAAAACAGAGAGAAAAACAGTACCCAGTCAGAGTTTGAAGAGAACTCAGATATTAATACAATTGTGTGATACCCCATGAGTCACTGATGCATATTTATCACTAATTTCTAGACTGCTGTCAGCTACGGGCTGGTTGGTCCTATTATACTAATATTCATAGGCTGTTGTAGTTGCCTGTGGTAAGAGAGTTACACACACAATGTCTTTGTAGCTTCAAGCATTAATTATGGTCAGTATCTTCTCATTTGTTCTGGAAACACATAGCTATTTTCTTCTCATCACAGTTACCACAAAAGACATATGTAGGCTAAACTCAACTATGATAATCAACTATAAATTAGTAAGAGTAATTGAAATTTAGAATCTAATTGGTAGGAGAATTTTACAAAATTTTTAAATGTGTATCATTCCAACCTAAATAGTGGTGACTGACTACACATTTATGCTATACAAAAAAGCAGATTGGGGGGTAGGGATAGAGCTTGGGTGTTAAGGAATTATAAAGGCATAGTTTTCATCTTTTAAGTGTTGAACTTTCAACCAGAAATGGAGATACACACATACATTCATATACATGGCATAAGACAGAGAGGAAATTTATTTTATTAATAAAATCATTACAAGTAAATTCTGATATAGGCACAAAATAACTACCTATGACTTTCCACTGAATGAAGGTCACTAAGGAGTGCCGAAAACATTTCAGCTTAAAAATATATGTAATGATTAAGTTATCAGGTGGAGAAAAACACAATTAAAATGTAGGAACTATCATTAAGGAATATGTGAGGGTCTTTTCTTTTAAGCCTTAACTTGAGACCTATTTGGGCATTGAAATTAAAGACAAAGATTAAATGTGTCAGAACACAGAATAGCGGAAGTCTTACTCTGATGTTTGCTTCCTCAGCAAAGATTTTCAAAGGTTCATGTGTGTTTATGACTCAGATTTGTGCTTAAGGATAAAATATCCATTGATATCATGACTGATAGAGTTGAAAGAAGAAAACTAGAATTATGTGGAATAGCAAAGAATCATCTCATTTTCAGAATTTATCCTTGGGGGTTTGTTTATCTACTGAGATGTTGGATAGAGTTGTGAAATGTCTATATAGTAATTATTAGGAATTTGTTGAAAGAAAATTAGCCTGGTGAGTTTGAATTATAACTTTCCTATACTAGATCATATTCTTCATGTGTCCAATTTGAATAAAAGAGTATATCACAATGATGAATATTTATAGCCACTAAATGACAAATATATCTCTCTACATATGCTAAAATATATATCAAGTGGTGTTTAATAGATAGCAGTGTAGATAATCAGCCCATTTTTAGTACTAACTTTCATCTTCCACTAATTATAATTCATAGTTTCTTTAGCTATGCCATCATAAAAACAAATGTGAAATCTTGGTCTACAGAATGGAGCATAAAAACAATGCATTGGGCATAAAAACAACTATTAGATCACTTTTCTTTATATAGCAATTTTAAACAATTACTCAAAGAGTTTGTTTATTCTTTAAGTAAACGTAAAATTGTAGAGTGACTTCAATTTCCTAGTTCCCTTGATATTATGTTTGTCATCTAATTAAAGTACTTTTTTATTGGAATAACAGTGACTATTGTTCTCATGCAAATAAAAGTGAAATACATTCTCAGTTGTTATCAATACTTTTACACTAGAGGCTTAAGGTTTTTTTTTTTTGAGCTGCTAATATCTTTATTGGTAACAAAACATATTTTTGCTTGCTTCTTCCCTGATTTGTAGAACCCACTTAGAAATGCCTGCCTTCCAAGAATGGAAAGACGCACACTCAGGTACCACACCTGTAGCACAAGGGTTAGACTCATTCTATCAGTAGCTAATGTTGAGAAATATTATCTGCATGTGCCTGCTTCTTAAAGTTTACTGACACTTTCAAATTGGGGCCAGTTTTCCCCAGACTCCAGGCAGAGCCCTGTGCTTGTGGGGGACTGGTTTCTTGGTTCGATTGCTTGCTCCTTCAGGGCTCGGTGGAACAAAGATATCAAAGTCCATTGGACTTGGCCTGTTTGGTTTGGTTTAGTTTGTGATCTACGTGTGCAGATGACCCCATCCTTCATCCAGGGGATATGGCAGTGGAACGTGGCTGGTAGAAGACTTTCTGGCTCAGTCGGTTGTATGCACACCCTGTGCCATTTTGTATAAGGGACTCGAATGCCACCAGGTCTTGGCATCTATAGGTGGTCTTGGCATCAATTTTTTGTGAATACTCTATTTTCACTACAATGATATAGGGATGATATAGGACCTCCAAATAATAGAAGGGAACTCAACTCCTAACTGACTAGATGTCTGATACACCGAGTTTGAGTTCTCTAAATTTGAAGAATGAACTCTAGGAATAAGGGAGGTTAAGAGTAGGAAGAATTTATTGAGAGAAAGAAAAGCTTCTGTCTGAGAGAAACAGAAGGGGCCCTGAGTGGGTGGCCTAAAGCTTAAGTTTTAAAATGATATGTTTTTCTTAAATAGATCTTTTGTTGAGCCTTTAGAAACCCTGCAGGTCTGAGATAGGCTTCTTAATGTATTCAATGCTTTGATGATAACCAGAGCAATGGCTGCAGACAACTGTCAATAAATTCACATGGGAAGTAAAAGCATTATTAAATAACTCAAGATAAAATTTATGGTGAGACCTCGATCCACTATCATCAGTCAACTGTCTCCTTTCATTTCATCTAGGTATATTGCTTTTAATTTTTTTCAGCTAAAGGAGCACATTCCAGAAGCTAAAGGAATGGTAAGGACTTATTCCCTGATTTATAGGATGCATAAGCCTCCTGGCCTTACCTGGACTGAAGTTTACCTGAGCAAGTCTTATATACCTAGATAATGACATCTTCTTACAGCGGTGATAAAACATCAGCTCTGTCCAGCGTTAAACCAATCAGGCATAGAGGACAGCCACTTTTTCTCATCTTCACTCTTGTTGGTAAAATTATATATCACTGGGACAACAGCATGCCTAATTCAAGATATGAAATGTTCCTTTGTTCTTTCTCATGTAGTGAGAAAAAATATTTCAGTGTTTTCCACTTATCTACTACTAATCATGACAAGTTGATTCTCACCAGGTGGTAATATTTTATTCAACCCTATCAGAATATGTGCACTGCAGACTATCTGAAAAGCACTCAGAAGATTTGGCAGTTAAAGTATTTGGTTAACCTTATTTTTCATAAAAGGTGTTAATGAAACCTAGCTGAAAACAAACAATTATGAAAAATATACAAAATCTCTCTCTCTTCTCTATCTTTATCTCTATCTCACTCTTCTGTACTTAGATTGCTCTCTTTTTCCCTTTCATTCATTTATGCTTTCACATTTTCTCTTTCACAGGTAGGGAGCACAGCAGTAATGCTTTGGTCTGGACTTAAATTCTGATTTTGGTATTTAATATCTGAGCAACTCCCATATGGTATTTAACTTCTATTAATTTTAATCTCTTCATTTGAAAATGAACTATCTTATAGTTTGATTATAAGGATAGGATAAATAAAATTATCTAATAAAGTATTCAGATGCTTATCATAGTGTATAGCAAATATTTACCTCTGAATAAATGATATAATGTTAAAACTCCATTCACGTGTTGACCTCAGAGAAAGACATTTTTGATTGCTAGATTTAGGTCTCTATCTTTATCATTTTCCTCATCACTGAGACTCAGTACTCAACATGTGCAACCCAAAGCAGGTTCATTTTGGCTCCAGGGTGAGAAATCATATTCCATGATCAGGAGGCACTGAAGCTTGTTGTTTTCGCCGTGTTCTGCCGCCATGAACGTCTGCCCTCTGCCATGTGCTGCTCTGCCTCGGAGCCAGCCAAGTATGGACCGAAACCTCCACAAACTGTAAGCTAAATAAACCTTTCCTTCCTTAATTTTGGGCATTGGGTATTTTGTCTCAGCAACAAGAGAAAAGTAACTAAGACAGCATTAAAAGCAAGTCACTGCTTCCCTTCAAATTGGAGAGACTGATGGATAAATGAGGAGAATCACAAATTCCTGGGGCAGAAATGTAAGCTAAAATGCCCCAGAAAATGAGGGTTGGGATTGGAAAATAATAAATATAATGGCATACTTCTGGAGATTCTTTGTGGAAAAGTATGACAAAGTAAGTCTCTGGGAGAACCCAATTGTTGAAGGGCCCTGCACGTTGTGAGTCTCGTCTTCCAGCACAGTAAAGTTTGTTGCAGTAAATATCCCTTCCTGCTTCTGAAAAGAGGTGTGGGAAAGGGACTGTTTTGAAATGTATCAAAGCATGGGGTTCTTCTCATCGAAGTCTGCTCAATTCTTTGGTAGGAACACAAAGGGCTGGGACACGTGCCCCTGGGATCCACCATCCTGTAAGCATATTGACTTTGGGTGTTTTAGGTCTTTATTTCATGGAAAGCTTTTATATTAAGAAATATTTTATTATCATCAAGAAATCAACCAGTAGCAAATGCTGTTTAGGCTGAGGAGAAAAGGAGCACTTCTCCACTGATGGGAGTGAAGACTGGTGCAACCACTGTGGAAATCAGTGTGGACATTCCTCAGTCAACTGGGATTAGAGGTTCCATTTGACCCAGCTATTCTCCTTCTGAGTATCTTCCTAGAAGAATTAAAAACATCATATCACAGTGATATATGTGAACTTATCATTAAAGCAGCACAATTTGCAGTAGCTGGATATTGGAAATAAACCCAAATGCCCATCAACTGAGGAATGGATAAAAAAGATGTGGTATTTTTATACAATGGAGTACTACTCAGCAATAAAAAAGGATAAGCTGGAGACTTTTATAGGTAAATGGAAGCAATTTGAAATCATACTCAGAAGTGAAATAAGTCAAACTCACATGTGTAAATATTGTATTGTCTCCCTGGTGTGAGAAATTGAAAGAGTAAATATGGTCTAAAATGTACAGTAGATATTGTGTAATGGAAAGAAATTGTTTAAAAGGAAAAAGGAAACAGGATGGGAGAAAAAGGAAAGGAAAGAAGGGAAAAGGTAGAAAAAAATGCAAGTTAATTATACCATTAGTATCTTAGTTCATAGAAAAAAAAGGTTTGTGCTAATATCGAGTGAACTTTTTATGGCCGTATCCTATACCTTAGATAACTACTTTAAAAATAACAGTATGCAATATATTAACTATTGCTATTCTCCTACTATCTTGTTCTGAAAATTTATTTTACTTTTTTCCATAAAATAAAAAGTAGCCCCCCCCACAAAAGAAACCATTTGTACTTTGTAAATCAGCTGTGAAGCTTACTTGCTGTAGCTTATCTGTGTGGAATAACTGCATATTATTCTATTGCTGTTCAAAGTGTCTTTGCTGAGGTGTTAATTTATCTGATAGTTTTGTTATTTCTATTCCACCACATATGGGTACTGAAAAAATATACTGCAGTGATTCATTTTATCAGTCAACTTTAATGGGCTGTACACTGTCCAAACTTAGTCAAACCTTCTATGTGTTTCTATGAGGTGTTTTTAGGTGAGAGTAACATTTAAATCAGTAGACTGGGTAAAGAAGACTCTGTAATGCAACAGTGCCTCAGCCAATCAACTGATGGCCTGACAGAGCAAGAGGGCTGCCTTTCCTCGAAGCAAGAGAGAATGCCTCTTTACTGTTTTTGAACTGGAGTATTCATTCTGACTACAAACTTGAACTGAAGCATTACTATTCTGGTTCACAGACCTTCAGAGATGAACTACAACTAAACTATAAGCTTTTTGTCTTAAATTGGTCAACTGCTGTAGATGTTGAAATTTGCTTACTTCCATAACTGCACGGCTGAATTCCTTATAACAAATATCTTTCTACACGTACACACACACACACTCACATCCCAGCATACATGACACTGGTACTGTTTCTATGGAGAACCCTAAAGGTAGTTCCTACAAAAATGAAATAAACATGAATAAAAGTGTGCAAATTTTTTAATATTGTTAATTTAAACAGATATTAATTATTCTGCCAAATGGCTGTAAAAGTTTATAAATGTTTCTCTTTCTTTTGTTCTTACTTTAGTATAGACCATTAAAATAAATTTATAGATAGACAAAGGTCAACAGGATAAATTCTGAGGAGTACTTTATAGTATTTTAATTGCTCACTAGTGAATGTCTCACACAGACATAGACAAATATATATTTTTAAATGGGCAAAAGAATGTGTAGGCAGGAAGAAATAAATTTGGCATAGATTCTTTACAGACTTAAGCATGTTTTAAATATATTTTGTGTTGAGCTTTCAGAATTATATTAGACAAAGGGACTGAAAATGAGAAAAACAAAAAAAAAATAATTCTTTTAAGAAAAATTACTGACAAATAATATTTAAGCAAACATGCAAGACTGTACTTATGGCCATTCCAAGAGGACTGACTTACTGTTTGGAAAAGTGAGGAATCAACATGGTGGGAAGTTTGGCCTGTTTCTTCTGCTTTTAAAACTCCGTGGACTTAAAGGCAGAGCTCTCTTCCAGTGAGGAATCTCAACTTGAGTCAAACTTCCCAGTGCTGTCCCTGCGTTTTAAGACTTGCGCTCTCTCCTCTTCTTCGGGATCTCATGGAGAGGCAATGGAAACAGGCAAATGCCTTTAACATCTGATTGAAATTTGATGTGTGTGCACCATTTGAAAGCAAAGTAAGTCTGAGTTACATTATCATGTTATCACAGTTACATTATCATGTTATCACAGCTAAGGACAAGGTACAAAAGGAAGGGGTAGAGCCAAAATGCAAGGAAGTGAGAAAATTAGAAAGACAGAACAAAGGACAGAAAATCTAGGTGAGATGTAGGAATGTAGAGAGCTATGGGAGGGTCTACATGGGGCTCCCCACCTGCAGGAGAGAGATTGAGTACAGCCATGCCTTTCCTGTTCCATTTTTATTTTCATTGCTTTTATTTTCTTTTACTCTCAAACACTCATGCCTAGTTTCAGTAAATTAGTTCAATTCCCAATTCCTGATGTCTAGTATTCCAATACTTGGTGGTTATTATGGAGATCTAGAAAAAAATTCTATCAGGATCACTGTGCACTAATTCAGAAAAGTTTTGGGGGGGTATGTTTGGGAGAAGGGGTGGTAAACTCCCCACAGAAACACAACACATATTCTTTTAGTCTCGTGGACAGATACTTTTCTTTGGTTGGACATGAGAAATGTCCAATTGGGGAGACAATCCAAGGTCTCCCCAGATCCCAAAGGACTTGTCCCTTGGAATTAATGACAGTTACCTCTCCATAAATAGACAGTTCAGATAACAAGAGCTTAACAGAAAGACTATCCTTATAAAAAGAATGTCAAGAAGCAAAATATTAAAAGGATGTAACATTAATCAATTCCACGAGCATTTACTTTCTGAATACAGTACCTACTATGTTCATGGCATCGTGTTAGTCATTGTCATTAAATGCTGGATAATCTATCCGGAAGGAGAAACTAGAAGGACAGTATGGTGCACTGTGGACATATCACTGGAAGCCACATTCTGTCGTACAAACACTAAATTCTGAAATAAAGGAGGAGGGATTAGCGATAGGTGCTATCTTAGTCACTTTCTCACCGCTGGAGGAGAAAATATCTGACACCCTCAGCTTAAGGAAGGAAAGGTTAATTTTAGCTCACGATTTCAATCTGTGGTCAGATGCAAAAAGTGAAGGAGGAGCCCAACAACAGAGACCCTCCCAGCGCCTGAGCACAGTGAGTCCTCTCCACCCAGGCCGCACCTGTTTAAGGCACATTCGGCTGCTAAGCTCGTCCATGGGTAAGTCCGCGGATACTTTCGGTCCCCAGGATCAAATTGTCTTCCACACACAGGAAAATGTGGGGACATCTTGTAGATCTAAATCATTACAGGTGCCATAAAAAAGCAAGAAATTCTTTTAAGAGGTGAAATAGAAATTAGCCAAAATGACAATGATACATGGCTAGGACCCTGTTGTTCATAGCCAAGGGAATGTAGTTGGTGTAATCATATTTTGAACCCCAGTCAATCACTGTGATCTTTCCTTAGAAATAGGCTTCAGGGAACTAGAACATTCATCCAGTCACAAAAGCCACCTGATGCCCTCAGAGTATTCATTGTATCACTGAATTTTACTAGTGCATTTGAAATGTCACATCAAATTAAAAATTGTATTCATATGATTTTTATTTCAGATTTTGTCATCTTTTTGGCACCTAAAACTTCAACTTTCTCTTCATACTTCCCTGTTTGTTCACAGTTATAAGCATCTTTCCTGGCCTATCTTGTTGCCTTTGCCCTGATTGGTAAATACAGATAGAAGTAACAGGAAGACTTATTTACAGATAAGATACTCCATGGTTATGAGCAATTGTGTTATACTTTGTGAATCTAGCAGCTCTGTTAGAACCAGAACAGTCCCCATTTACTGCTAGTAAACCAATATGATATTCCGTTAGCACCCACGTCACTCATACTCTGAGTGGTGTGATGGTTATAATTCTATAATAGCACAATTTCTTTTATAGTCATCTGTATGTCTTTGGATGTTGTAGGCCTAGAGAATGATCTTTCCCCAAAGAATCCATACCATGTACTCCACAGGTGGCATCCGTGTCATTTAGCAGTAGTGCCACTGCTGGTGATAACAAAGTCCTAAGAGCAACCGCATGGTAAAGAAGAAATCACTAACACATTTCAAGGGCAACAGAAAGAAGTTGCAAAGTCGTTTCTTCCTTGCATCCTGGGTGTAAATACTCCATTCACAAACCAATGTTCTTTTCCCAGTGAGTTTGGTGCTGGAGTACTTCACTGTCAGGAACCTGGGATTCTTCTTTTAGTTAGAGTTCTCCTATGAGATGAAACTCTGATGTCTCTTAGGAATGTTAGCTAGAATGACAATACCTGGCATCTAAGTGTTTCCAGATGCCCTCTGCTTTGTGATGGTTCACATAGCTGTAGCTTCGAGATTTAAGCACTAGCGTGTGTGGAGTTCCTTATCCCAATTCTGGTCATTTTCCTTGAAAGGCCCAAGAATGGATATAATGAAACATTTTCTTTTACCTTGGTGATAAAAGCCTCTAACGGTTTTTGGAGAGTCGTGAAAACTGATAAGCATGATACTTGATAGTTTTTGCAGCTTAGTGATCTTACCAATATCTCAATCTGTCATAATGTATATTTAACAGCAAAGAAAAGCATTTGAAAAACTGACTTGTTCCCGGGTCACAGCTGTATTCCCATAACCAGCAGGAGTGCCTTTCATTATTATCTCAGCAGCAAGATACAGGCTCACTCCTGACACCACCTTGGTGGGAAGGATTTTCAGTCATTCCTATTTTCAGTCCACGGGCTTCCCACAACAGCATTCTGAGACTGTGTAAACAAGGAAAATGAATTTGCCTTTGTTTTTTTGATGACTGTGGATGTGTGACTCAAGGGGGTTATGCTTAAGCATGGAAAGAAAGTAGGCTGAAGCAGTAGACTTACCTGAAACATTAGAAGTTCTCCAGGTCTTTGGTGTCATCTTAACAGAGAGTGAGGCACAGAGATGCAAGCTATGGGGAAAGGAAAGCTACTTTTATTTGGAAGATTTTCCTGTGCCATGACAAGCAAACTACTCTCATATGCCAGGGTATTTGATAGGAGACCATAAAGAAATTTTGCCCCATGTTATGACTTTATTATTGAATATTATGGGGCCCTTGAGCTGCATGCAGTGTTCATCAACTGGTCTGAATTTTCTCAGATTGGCACTAAGAACAAACATAAGAAAATATTGAAGAAGGTCGCTAAGGTAAAAGAAAATATACTTTGCTCACCCATATTCCATGGTGTTAAAGTGAGAATTTGTAATTTTGCATTTGCCAGCTATAATGTTCTCCAAACTATTTAAGTTCCTTCTTAGAAGAAAACATATTCTAATTAAATTATTTATGTACCTTATTTTCTAATTATTTGGATAATTTTAAATTTAGTCATCATGTTCCATTGGCTGAACCTTTCTTTTTTGACAGATGTACAATTCTCAATCAACAATATCCTTCCCCTCAGTTAATCTTTTTTAAATTTATGATTCAAACAGTATTTCTGGAATAAATTACGGCATATAAGACCACGGATTTTAATACCATTTCTGTTAGTTGATTGTTGAGAAATTTTTGGCAAGTAACTAAACCTTACTAAATTTTAATGTTTTCATTTACAAAGAAGTACATAAATATGATTCTTATTCTATAACATAGAGTAAACCAATAAGGTTTTAATGAGGATGGCTTAATTTTAAAAATAATTATTTGACCAGTTTTTGACTTAAAGTGTACATTCACTCTTTATTATGAATAAATTTTGTAATATACTTAAGTACCTAATCTATGCTTAAGATTCATTAAATTTTCTTTGCTATAATTCCATGCAGGACTAAGGACAAAAAGTCCTATATGTTCTATGTATTTATTTGTTTTATTTTATTTTAATTTTTAAATTTTTGGTCTTTTTGAGACAGGGTCTTGCCATGCAGTTTAGGCTGGCCTTGAGCTCACTTTGTAGCCCAAGCTGGTTTCAAACTCGCAACAATCCTCCTGCCTCAGTCTCCCGAGTGCTGTGGTTACTGGCGTGTGCCACCACACCCACCTTGTTCTATGTATTTATTTTCTCATATTGTTGTGCTCTAGTCCGTTAAATGTTAGTAATAATATTGCTTTTATCATCAAAGAACTATGCATAGAATCTGAGATTATGAGTGTCATAATTATAATCTACTCCTAAAACCTTAAGTCATATTTGACTATTGTATTTACTCATAATTCTCTATTTTATAAATTTACTAATGTTTTTGGTTAATTATAAAGAGTAAAACTGCATCCATTTTAAATTAGATTCAACCTACAATATAGCTATGCTTAGAAATTGTGTCCGTTGGATTGTCAAAAATTAGACATTTCTGTCTTCCATGATAAGCTAAAATAACAAACTTGTGGGGTTTCTGGAAATACTGCTTTCCTTCCAGGGCCACCCATGGGTCCCCGGCAGAGTGCTTGAAAAGCAGTGTTCCATATAATTGACAAATAATTTTTATTCATGAATAAATAACTGTTGACCTTCAGGCAGTTGGCTGTAGTACATGTTGTAAATTCTTTCTATTTTTTTAACTTTTAAAAATTTTCTCAAAGTGCATTACTATTTCTCCCTTCTGTCATAACATATCAATGTCACTTTGAAAAACCTTGATCCATAATGCCACTGTTCCACCTTTTATTTATAAATATCCATCACTGTTGACATTTAACATCCTCCAATGATTGTAGCAGATTTCACTTATGCATGACTGGGTATGATTTTCTATATTTGGACATATGTCTGGATCACTGAGATAGTTTTTCAAGTGCTCTGTATTAGTAAATAGATATGTTAAGACGATCATTAGTTTTCATAAAGTAAAATTAGTACATTTGAAATCTTTCCTTTTTCTTGAGATTATCAATGTTGATATATTATTTTTGATCAAATAAAACAGTTTTTCTTTTCTATTTATATTAATAGATGAATATAAATACATATTCCAAAATAATAATATACAAATTATATTCAGAGAATAGCAATTAAGAAAACTGGAACAATATGTTGGATAAAATAAAGTCACACGCTAGCCTGATACTTTAAGTAGTTGAATTCTCTGTTCTTTCAGTGTTTTGTCTAAAACAAGATGAGCCATGGTAGATTAGATATGATTTTACTGGGGAGTTTTCCACAGAAGTAGCCACCAATCCAACAGGAGCTTTTAGTCTATTATACTTACAATTAGCTGCAGATCACGTTTACATAAGTTTAAAGTAGAATCTTCCTTAGAGAACTTATTATATTCTAGTTTAGACACTAAATTTTCTCTCTATGACTGAAGAAATTACCTGGCAGTTTACAAATACCATCTAACAGTAACATTTTGGTCACGTACATGTGAGTTTTGCTCCTCAGTTTTCCACCTTAAACCAAAAACTCATTAATTTTTGATTGAGGCACAACTCTTTCTGACATACCAAAAAAAGATCAGCATGTTTCTCACTATCAGTTGCTGCTGAGAACAAAAATATAGGAGAAATACACCCACAGAGAAAGATATTTATCATAGATAGGTACACACATATATGTATAGACACACACATGTATATGCATGAAAGTGTATTATGTACAAATATGACACATTCCTGTTATATATGTTTATGAACATATACATGCATAAATATACCTCTCTTGTTCTTGATTAGTGACAGAAATTTTATTTTAGACATCAAATATCCTGTTAATTACAAGTCACAGCCACTGTGGCTTACAGTACATATAAGGGAGAAGAATGGAGAAATCACTGTAGACCCAAGTGTGAAGCGCAAGCACGGCCGATCCAGAGGGCGTGTGTTCCACACAGAGCTGGGGAGGGGGCGGGCAGCACAGCCAGTCCCACACAGGTTCTCCAGCTTCGTCATGAGTCTGCTGCTGTTGTTGTTGTTGGCAGAAGTGCAAAACAGCTCCCACGCCACTCACACTTTTCTCCGAGATGCTCACTTTCAACAACTGCCATTGTTAAGGCTTAGGAGTTACATTCCCCTGGAGTGAGCTGGAGCCAAGTTCTATACTACATATCTTTCTATTCTAATTCACTATTGCTCTTCTGAATGTAAAGCAGGAGCTACTACCAGCATTTCCTGTCATTATGACACGGCCAAAGAGGATCCCATATGGGTAGATGAAATAGAGAATGCACCCATCTCCCCAGAGGACACAATCCATATTAAAGTGCAAAAGTGAGGAAACTTGGGGAGGGACAGACTCTGCCTTCACTCGCAAGCTCTCAGCCGGGCATCTTTGTGCAGGGCACGACTGGCACAGCCCCTTCTGTCAGCCTTAAGGGGAAGCCCACGTTTGACCACATTACTTATGCCGTCATAACTTGTAATGGCTTAAACTGACTTAATTTTTCTAGATTCCTGCTGTAATTCTTAACACAACTAGTCTATGTTGTCTTGGGACTTTGCCAAAACCAGGGAGGACTCCTTCCTTCTTACAAGTCTCCTTATTAATTGTTTAGTGTTTTAAAGCAGTGAAATGGCATTTCAGAACACTGATAAATAGAAATAATTTAAAAGATTTTTTTTTTTCAATTGCCTTCTTGGCAATTGTTCCAAAACAAAGAGATTGGCAGAGAGGTTTTCCAAAGTGAAGCTTAACAGTCACTATGCGGCAACTGCTTCAAAAGGGACATTTTGGGCTCCTCTCTGTTATCTTTGCAGAAACAGAGATGTTTGCCAGTGATGAAATCCAGTTATTAAATTTTTCCTTTTGAAACACTGAAAAGAAGGACTTCTGTAGTCTCCAAAATAAACATTTAAAAGTAGCAGGCAAACATTTTAGTAGGAGGATACGAGGAAGAAAATACTGCCATTGCTTTTTTCTTCCTTTTTTTCATAGACAACACTGCTAAAACAACTCTTGGACTGGAACTTTCACAGTAAAGGCACTTTATTGATCCTATTTCTCTCTAAAAGGAGGCAGAATTGTGGCCTGCTTAATGTCCAGGAAGCTTCTCACTAAATCCAGTCGCACCACCAATGCTCTTTAAGGCATAAATCTCCCTAAAAGATGTGGTGTACATTGACCTGGTTTCAAATGCTGCTTCTAACTTTTTGTAAAAGGGAGCTGACGTTTCTACAGTAGAAATATCAATGTACTAAGTAATGATAACCTTAAAAATAATGCAATTCATAATTTAATAATTTATAAAAATCTCTATAGGATCAAATTGCTGTCTTTTTGGCAATATTTGCAAGTTTGATTAAAAAAAAAGATAGAGCTATGAAAGAGGCCTGCCAGATGATGTTCTGCTATTTGCTTGCTTTATTTTTGCGGCTTTTCTCCGGTACCGGGAACTGAACTCACAACCTTGCGCTTGCCAGGCAGGTGCTTTTGCCGCTGAGCTAAATCCCCAGCCCCCTATTTTTGCTTTTTAAACTAATGAAAATCTTTCCTGGCTTTGACAGCTCATGTACCAGAATTGGAAAATACCAAGGAATTAATTGTGAACGCTGAGAAAGGGTGAGATGTTCCTTCTCAAGTGACAATCCACTGTAGAAATTACAGACTAGCTGATTTATGATTCATTTTACTAAAACCTCTTAGAGATTTGGTGAGGCAGATATTCACACTTAGAAACAAATTAAATAATCAGTGAGCCAGAAATGTAGATTTAGATTATACATCAATCCTCAGGGATAGTGCTTGTGTAAACGTTGCCACTGACTTGATCAAAGAATTAATTATCACTCACACATAGTGGCTTATAGACTTCTTCGGGACCCTCCAGCATGCATGTTCAGCAGCTCAGCCACAGAACGCGGACAGTTGGTAACTGTTGCACTTCTCTCTACTCGGTGTTATTTCTACAACCTGTGCTGACCAGAGACCTGTAGTCTGCAATTTCTTACATCCAATGCACCTGCAAATGTTGCTGCAAGTGAACTGTGCTTGAAATCTCAGCTGTATCTACTTATGTAAAGTTAGAAAGTTGAAAATCGTGAAATATATTAGTGTGATACCTCAATATATGTATCGGAATAAAAGTCTTATAATGCTGTTTGTAAAAATTTTAAAGTAACAAAACTCCAGTTAATACCTCATACCTGTCACAATAATAAAATATGAGTAAATACATTAAGATAGAGATGCAAACTATTTATTTTATAAAGAGAAAATGGTAACATAGCTTCTGTATCCGTCTCCTTTCTGCAGCAATAATTGCCTAATTGTACAGTTTAAATATCTTTTTAAATCAAGTTTCTATTTCATCCTGAATTTCAGGATTACATTAATGATGATTGTAATGAAATCATTCAATCTGAAAGTCAATATTAATTTATTTTCAGAAGATTTAATGATTCAATTGGCAGATGCGACAGAATAGTTTAATATTATCTATTTGATCATTTTATAATCCATGCACACATTATGAAGCAATTTCCAGTTGCTAAATTCTTACTTTAGTTATAATTTCTTGGTATTGAATTATGCTATATTATAGTTTCTTTTCAGTGGAAAATCATATCATGATTGTGTATGATTATGCTTATCACATTTTTTTTCATTCAGAGTACACTTCATGTATAAAGTTTGTGTTATGGAGTAGTAAAATCCAAATATTTTACAAGCCTGGCAGGAGGAAAACAGAATCCTAACCATCATTTCTTCTTTCTCCTGCTTCCAGTGGCCCATGGGAAATGGACAATTACTTTAAACAGTTTTGCTATTTTCATTTATAAAATGTATTTGCATACTTCAAAGTAGTATGCTTACTCTGTTGTCTTTTAATTTTTTAAAAACACATTGTATATTGTGTTCTATGAAAGATACAGATTTAGTAACCAACCAACCCTGTATTAACACACACTGAACATGTGTGCACACATATCCATGTATGTATGTGCATGTAAATGTGTATCCTTTCATACCTGCACATGCTCTCCTTCCTCCTGTGCTTCTTGTTGAATTATATCAATTTTCATTAAACAATATTGTGTGTTTGTGTTATCACCACAATGTTAATGTTATTTGGCAAACTCATGCAATGCATTATGATTATATTTGCTTTTTTGAAAAATTTTCTCTTAATCTTAGAGGCAAGGACAGCCCTCTTATCACCTGCTTCACATTATTTGTGTCACTATCAGTATTCAAATCTCTAAAAAAAGTATAAATCAGTGGTCACTATATTAAAAAATGCAATATAATAATAGATCGGGTATTATTTTCTTGGTTACATCTGTTCTAGAGACCTTTTTATCTCTTTCCTGTCTAGACTGGTGGCTTTCTAGGTCTGCTGCATAGTTATCACCCTAGGATAATGTTCACCCTCCATTATTATTATCATTATGTTATTTTAGTATATTATATCACTATTATACAGATGCATATATATTTAGAAAATCACATGGTGTCTTTTTTAAGAAAGAATGAATAGAAAAAATTAAAATATGAATATCTGATTTTTGTTAATATTAGCTTTATACATGGTTGAAAGTTTAACTTGGTATAGCATGAAATTTGGGGAACATATTACCTTCAAATTTGAAGACAGTAGTCCACTATTTCATAGCTCTCTATTAATTAGAAGTTTAATCCCATATGTTTGACTTGGTGTGGACAGTTTTTTCTTTACTATGGCTGTCCTCAAAATAATATTTTCATCTTAAATTGTTTGGAAAATTCCTGATGGTACCTTTTGATGTGGGTGGATTAATACTCCTGGGCCCTCAATAAGCTCTTCAAATCTAGAAAGTATTCTCAATTATTAACTTTTAAGATGTCCTAAAGATCTATCAAGCCTGAAGTCTGAATCTTGACATCCATCGGGATGTAGACACTTTACTTTCAGCTCTTCCACAGCTGCTAAGGGAGGTGGACTTTAATTTTTTTTTTTTTCATCTTTCAAAATGTGTTCAACATTTCTCGCTTGCTGTCATTTTCTCTCCTGTTCTCTTCTGAATTATAGGTTTGTCCATGTTTGGTTTATCCTTTATGGTCATTTCAGTGAGTTTACAGAAGAAAGTAGAGATCAACTATTATGGGTTTTTTTAGTTTAAAAAATTTTTATATTAGAAGAAACTTTATTATGTATTATTAGAAAAAGCACAGGGAATAAATGTAATAATTTCAATACTTAAATTTTAACATTATTAAAGAATAATGAGCTAAAAATCTATTTTATAATGTATCAAAACAATGATCAATTTTTCAAAACTGACAAATAAAGCCATGTACTAGGATACATGTCTTTGTTTTTGCTAAATTCTTAAAGCCAAATTATCTAAATGTTAATTATTTGGACAGAGTGAAAACTACAAAGCAAAATATTTTTCAAGTTCAATTAAGTTTAAACAGGAAAAAACAAATTGCTCGAAGGTATTTGGAATGCCCCAGGCTTATATTCAGTGACTGATCTCCAGGGTGTCATGTTTTCAAGGATTTTTCTTTTGTTTGGAAGCTTTCATTTTTCTTAAGATTCTCAGGTTGTCAGTACATATGGTACATTTTGTGATCCCTGGCAAGTGGATAGTAGATAAATAAATATATAGATTTATAAATATAAATGAAAATAAGCTTGTTTAAATTTAGAAGCATAACTATGAGCTCTAAAAGTCAACATTATATAGCACTTTAGTTTAGATGCTTGGCAAAGTACAAGGTAAGGTGGCATTTCAGAAAAAAATAATGCATTGTGAGAAGCAAGAGCCAGCACAGTAAATTGTAGGCTAGGAAAAAACAAACAAACAAACAAACAAACAAAAAACAACAAAAGAAAACCTGCCCAGATCACAAATTCTAGAAATTTCAAGTTAAATAATCCAGAGGAGTGGTGAGTGTAGATGTCCTTCCGACAAGTAAGGATCAGGCAGGAATCACAACAGCAAGGGCTGTGACGAAGATAAAACCTAGGGTAACGTGGACTCTGTGAAACTAGTTCTGCACAATCTACTCATTAACAGTGCATTAACTGGAGAATATGATTCGATGAAGAATCTTTTGTATACAACCACCAGGAGATAAATGGAGTAACAAAAGCTTAGCAGTGGGATTTAGATGTGGAGAAGGATGTTTGAGCTTTACACAGGTGTCTTGGTTACTTTTCTCTGATTGCTGGGACAAAATACTGGACACCCAAATTTAGGGAAGGAAAGGTTTATTTAGCTCACCATTTGTGGAGGTCTCAGTCCATACTTGGCTGGCTCCAAGGCAGGGTGGCACACGGCAGAGGGCAACAGTTCATGGTAACAGACGATAGCAAAAGCAACAAGAGCAAAAGGGAGGAGCAGCTGAGGGTAAGGCTCTTTCCCTCCCTGATATTATATGCAAACTACCCGCCCCAAGGTGGGTGTAGCACTCACACCCATTATCCCAGCATTGGACCATCGATCAATCATAGACTCTAGAAGGCTGCCCCATGATTGCATGAGGCTTTGGGGGAACATTCAGACACAAACTATAGCAATGGGGTAGCTATCACATACCGAAGCTAAAAAGTACTATCAAGATTTGGAACCCACATATTAGGTCAACATCAGTAGGACTAATTTCATTCCTCTCCAGCATGGTATTTGATGGTTAGCACATTTCTTTTCACTCAGATTGGAAGATTTTCTATTATTAAGTCTACAGGTAATAAAGTAACTTAGGCGGGTTTGGCAAAATCAAGGACAGGCAAATAGAAGGATCTACCACTACCTATAAAGCCAAAGTTTATTTCCTGATGTTTTCTGATTTAAGACAGTCTCGGTGCATTTTTAACTTATGCTGTTAATTTAGTTCAAATATGATGACCTGCACATGAGGTTGAATTTTATTCTAAGTAAAAGTCTTCCTGGATGTTTACTTGATCAGTGATTCTTAATTCTTTCTCTGTTTTAGGAGTACCTGGGGAAATCTTTGAAAATACTGATGCCTGGGCCTTCTTAAATCAGATTTTCTGCAGATGGGGCCCAGGCAACATTATTTTTAAAATGTCCCCAGTTGATTCTAATGTGCAGCCAGGCTAAGAACCACTAGAATAAACAAATCATTTAGAGCTCATTATTTGCCCACAGATTGTGGCTGAAATGATCCTCGGAAACAAAGGTGACCTTGAAAGAGTCTAGAAAAATTGTTCAGTTCTTTTAAATTCAAGTAGAGCAAAATCCAAGGTTGCAAAATTCCGCAGTGAGTGAAACTCTGAAAGCCACTCTGCAAGTTTCAATTACTTTTTATAGTTCCTATGCATTTGTGTAACATACCCAGAAGCAACGTCGATGTATCTTTTGCAAGTCTACTGAGGAAAAACAATACCTTTTTTTTTGCAAATTGTTTTTCCACATACTAAACACTAAGGAGGATAGAAGCTATTATGTTCATATTCTAAGCAACAAGAAAAAAAAAGCTTCCAACTATACACTTTAAATACGTTGCCAATGGAAGCAAAATTGTATATTTTTCTCTTTCCTATTTTATCTAGAAAACTACCTTGATTATGGACTCTGCGGGCGTAGCCACAGCTCTCATCTAGAGATGCAGAATTCATGATTTATTCAAATCTGTAATGAGTAGTCAGTCTATGAGGAAAATTCAGGCCTATCAGGTATTCCAAGGGTGCCGAAAGCCTCTTTTATATCTAGCTGTTCATCTCAGTGACATTCCTGGAGGGCGTCTTTTGATACTTGATTATTATTTGAAGTGGCAGGAAGCAGGCAACTTCAAACGAAGCAGCTCCTTCAGCCAGAACTAATAGTCTTGGGAAGATGTTCTTTTCCAAACAAACCCAACTCTGCTGATCATGTCCTTACACAAGTGGAAGATATTATGGAAGAATATATACATGACAAAAGAGGAAGGAATAGTGTAATACAATCTTGAAAACAACATGAGGAATTAGTGCTATTTGAACAAAGCAGAGATTTGACAAAAATAAAGTTTCTGAAAAAGAGGAGGCTCAGGCTTTTCTTAGACTGAATCTATAGATTCACCTTTGAAAATGTAAAATAGTCACATTACAAGGTAGAGGTCTCTCCAAACTGGAGGGGATTAAACTGGTAAGAAGGTAAATATACTGCTTCTGCTTCCAATTTTTATTGATTTCAATGTAATCTTTAATTTGATTGTTTACTTTGCTACTAAAACAAGCAATTCCCAAAATACTAAAGTTACAGAACTCACTTTTGGAAACGGTCCAATTAGGGTTACCGCAGACCACTCCCCAGCACTGGCATCATGTAAATAGTTGTTATCAGTGGCTTGTTATCAGCAAGCGTGTTATTAATGCAGACAGCTCATCTCAAACCCTGTGGAACGCGGTCTTCTTCCCTTTTTGTGACGCTGCCTTTCCACTCCGCTGATCCCGCCCTTTCTTTACTTCCTGTGGCAGTGACTTTGAGGTGTTTCAGCGTCTCCAGCATGACTTGAAACCACTAAGTTCTCTTGTGTTCTCCATTCCCACCGTATGAGGCAAGATGGAAGAATTCCTTCTTCTCTGTATCTGAGCTCTTGGGAGTCCCCCCACCACCTCACTTGGTCATGGCTATTTGAAAATGGTGAATACCTTAAGGAAACAAAGAATGAGGTTCAAGGTTAAAGGCAAAACAGCTAAGGGACCTATTGGAAGATTTCTGTCACTTGGGAAAACAGCTGTAGTAAAGCTACTTTTTGCTACTGCCTTTGGGTAGCTATAATTCCAGTGTTTGCAATATATGTGTAGAAAATCTGTAGTTTAAGTGGAAGCTAATCATGTGATAATTCTTACATCCAGAATAAAATTATTACATGAGAAATTACACAGTTGTGAATCATTTTCATAGTTGAATTTGAGGCTATATTTTTTTTAGTTTCCTCACAAAAACCTGATTTTTTTTTTTTTTTTTTTTTTAATTTTTCTCTGGTACCGGGAACCGAACTCACGACCTTGCGCTTGCCAGGCAGGCGCTTTTGCCGCTGAGCTAAATCCCCAGCCCCAAAAACCTGATTTTTTAATGACCTAGAAACTAAATTTTTTTTTAATTTTAGAAATAAAAGGAGGAAAATACTAACAGATCGACAACGTTTTACAAAATAGCAAAGGATCAGTACAGACATTACAGAGTTACAAACAGAGTGGTAGGGAATTAACAATGCTTATTGTATTACATATTGATATCTTCAATGTAGTTTCTCATGAAAACACATATAGACATACAAAGCTAATCAACCAATGCCTCACTGACAGTAGAAACTAAATTTTAAATCCTTATAAATTACATAACAGACCACCAAAGGGATCACTGAAATGAATTCCACCTCAAGTAATCCTCTGTTCAAATTCCGTCCCACATAGATGCACAATAGAACCATCAAAGAGAAAACAAGTATCTATCACCTTAAGAGATGACAATTGAAATTTATACTTGAGTCTAAGGTATAATGATTTTATCCCCCATATCCTTTTATTTCATAATTCTAATTTTCTAATTCTTCCTAGAGGATATAATCCTCAACAATTTCTGGAATATTCTTTCTTATTCTTCTTTTCTTCTGCTGTATTCATATATTATACACTTACAAATTGGTTAGCCTCTGCTTACATTAAATTGCCTATTATGTTTAAAGGAAATAATTCTTTTTGTTACATTCTATGTTATTATTTGATTGATTCAGTTCTTTGACAGATTGAGTTGTTTCTATCCTGTTTCTAAGAATCCTTGACCTGGTAATCATTTCCATCTTATTTGCATTTTTTATATGAATTCTCCACCTATTCAAAGCATCAGTGAAAATTGAATACATTTTAATGGCTATTGCAAAGTACATGAAATAATTAATTCTGCTTTCTGCATTTCAATTTTCCTAAGCTATATTGGCATTTTTTAATGAAAGTGCAAGTCATACTGAGTGTAGTGGACTCTATGACCCTGATGTACTTTTATTTTATTGATTTTCCAACACTTTCATCCATGAATTTTGCTATGCATCTCTAAATATACTAACCTCACTATGTGTCTCAAATATATAATTTTGATTTGGACTATTTATCATTTTATGGCTAAAAAATGCTTCTAAATCCATAAAGCAAGGTGTATTTTTAGGATATTATGATGTGTATAATAGATTCAACTTCCTGCTTTCTCTGGGGAATTTCCCAAAGTGTTGTTAGAGATTATAAGCAAATTAAAAATGGTAACACCATATGAAAGATAATGACTACTCTTGATATAAAAAATCTGTAACTCCTCATGACTTAAAATTCTATATAAAAATTAATTTGTGCAAGAAAATTTGATGGAGATAGTGATACAAAGTGAAACAAATGCCACTTGAGACCTATTTGGCAAATTAGTTTAATTAAGTTTTGAACCATAATATCCATGGTGGAGAACTATTCATTATAAAATTAACAGCTACAAACTCTGAGTGCTAGCTCCTAGACATTGTTCTCAGTGCTTTACTTACATTTATTGTACACTGTCATTTTCTTCATTTAAAGCAGAGAAAGCATAACTCAAAAATACTGCACTGACAGTTATAAAGAAATACAGGGCTCCTATGTAGATCAAACTGTTAATGCTAATTCAAATACATTTTCCCTTTGTTCCCAGGTACACAGAATGCTTACACTTACCCTCTTCTTGCATTTAGGAAGAACACACAGAAATGTCACTTGTCACTATCTCTTCTGCAAGTACATTAACAAGTGGTAATCAAGATGGTGACCCTCCCTCAACTCCAGACTGACACGGAACAGAAATGGTCTTCTACACCTTTTACTACTTTTATACTGACCTTTACTACTGACTCATGTAAACAAGAAGCACAATCAAGAAGTTTCAGTGCGCTGAATACAGTAGAGTAGTTTCTAAAACTATCTGATTCTAAAACTTAGAAGCTCGCCCAACAATTTATCTGTATTTTATGTGTGTGCTTTCTAACCCATACCTTCAGAGTTGATCCAGCATCATATACTTTTGTCATTTAGAGTCCTTTATTTTCTTACATGCTCTTTTGAAATCTTATTGGCTTTTTCATCATTCTGGATATGAATATATGACTATTGGGTGTATGTGTCCACAGCAACTACTGAACATCTGAAATTCAGCTAGTTCCGTATTGAGATATTCAGTAAGTATAGATTGTACAGCCAGGCATGATGGCACACGCCTGTAATCCCAGCAGTCTGGAGGCTGAGGCAGGAGGATTGCTGTGAGCTCGAGGCCAGCCTGGGCTACAAAATGAGTTCCAGAACAGCCTGAACTGCATTGTGAAAACTTGTCTCAAAAAGCAAAACAAAACAAAACAAAACAAACAAAAGAAACCACACACCAGATTGTATACCATAATTAGAAAACTTTAAAATATTTTTTAAAATATATTTTAAAATTAATTATACTTTGAAATGACATATTGAGTATATATGGTTAAATAGAAAACATTATTAAAATCAATTTGAAGTTTTAACTATTTTTAAAATGGCAATTAAAAAATTAATATAACAAAGGTGGTTCATATTTGTGATGAGTTACATTTTTATCAGACAGTACCACCATAGACATTGATGGAAGAACAGTGCCTTCTTAAAAAATGCCCCACTGATGTAATTCCGCTATTTTGTTTCACTTTTTCAACAGACATGGAAACCATCTTTTCTTCACATTCTAGATTCATGGCTGAGGGCTCTATAACAAAAGATAGATGAACAGAGGAAAGCAGACAAATAGAAGGCTTCATTTTAAAAAAAGGACTCCAAAACAATTACAGTTGTTCGGTTTGATCACGAGTGGGCAGTTAAGAAGAAATATTTTTAGACCAGGAGTGTTATTTAATGGCAATAAATTAGAGAAAGCTTGTTCTTTCTCTAGTGTGTTTCCTTCAGGTATACCAGGACACTTTCCACATAACATCTTATCTACATTAGGGGAGAAGATCACTCTGGCCTTCCCACTTCTGCTATTTTCTTGAATAGCAAGCTTTCTTATCTTAATGTAGCATGTGCTAAACTGCATCATTCCACATCATTCTACACATGCATTCATATTGCAAATATTTCTTAAAGTTTATATTTATACTAAAGGCCTTTATGTGAAACAACTGTCTAGTTACAAGAAATGAATACTTTAATATCATAATGTATGTGCACATCTATGAAGTCTGCCAGTATTTTGCAGTGTATTTTGTAAAGTTTGCACATTCTAAGAACTGTCTTAACTGATTTAAGCCAGGGAGGTATTTAGGAAGACCTTAATAGCAGGCTGTTTTGATTTGTGGGTGTTGTATCTATTCCAGGCTCTGGCCAAATGTTTCCTGAAATAGGTGTTTCAGAATATGGAAAACAGTAAAAGGCACTCAAAAAACTAGCATTTGGAAGTCACTGAAAGATTATTGCAAAATTTGGAAAGAAATTCCAGTGGTCTACAAAAAAATGACTAAGCAAAATTTAAAAAGCGTAGAAAGAAGAACCATCTATACATGCTTAGGTATATGGGCAGCTGCCTTTCAAAGCAATGGTACTAATTTATGATTAAATATCTGCATATTGATTTGAATATTATTTTACCTACATACAATTTCTTTGACTTATGTCTATAAAGACAAAAGAAAAGTTATTTTTTCCACTCAAGTTAATATCCTGCTGCTTCCAAAGAGGAAAATTGAAGGACAATATATAGGTACAGAAAAGAATGGAATACAAATGACAGTCTGTTCTCTAGTGGAATGGAAGGAGCTTAAATTCTTATCTAGCAAATAGTTTGTTCAAAATCTCTTACAATAATAGATTGTGCTGAAGAAGATACTCAAGTGTGCAAGGCAGAAGCAATTAACTATGTCCTAAAGTAAACCGCATAAGCCACCCAAGGGGCTGGAGGGATGTCAAAGACCCTCGTGCACTGATGTACACCCCCACCCAAACCTGAGATTTGGTGACAGAGGCAGTTGAAAAGCTTAGGACTTTGCTGGTGTGACATAGTCCACACTCAATCTGTTTAGTTAAGTTTTCTAAACCTTTTTAAAAATAAAAATAATATCTAGAAGTCTTTTGGGATCTTCTATGTAGAGTATCATGTCATCTTCAAATAATCATAGTTTCACTTCTTCCTTTCCTATCCTTATTCCTTTAATTTATTTCTCTTGTCTAATTGCTTTGGCTGATGTTTCCAGAACTATATTGCATAGGAGTGGTAATAGTGGACATCTTGTCTTGTTCCTGATTGGAGTGAAAGATTTCAGTTTTTGTCCATTTAGTATGATGTTGGCTATTTGTTTGTGATAGATAGCTTTTATTAGACTGAGGTAAAGACCATCTATTCTGATTAATACCCATCAACTGAGGAATGAATAAAAAAGATGTGGTATTTTATACAATGGAGTATTACTCAGCTATAAAGAAAGAAAAACTTGAGGCTTTTGTAGGTAAATGGATGGAACTTTATTGTTCTTTATGGCATAATAGTACTCCATTGTGTGTGTGTGTGTGTGTGTGTGTGTATAAATTTTTCTTTAATCATTCATCAGTTGATAGATATGTAGCTTGCTTCCAAGACTTAGCTACTATGATTTGTGCTGCTATAAGCATAGGTATGTACATGCTATTGTAGAATAGTGTCTTTACTGGAGAATAATGTCTTTAGCTTTTTTGGGAAGACACCTAGAAGAGGAACAGCTGGGTCAAATTAAATTTCTAGTGCTGGGAACATTGGTCATTCACATGCAAAAATTGAATCTAGACTCATATACAGTATCTATATATGTACGGAACTAAAATCAAAATGGATCAACAATCTAAATGATAAAAGAGAAACACAATCTGCTGAAAGATAAAATAGGTAAAATTCTTGAAGACATAGGCATAAGTGAGAACTTTCTGAACAGAAACCTTTCTGGACAAGAACTAGTTCCAAGACTCAACAGATGTGCTCATATCAAATTAAAAAGCTTCTGCATAGCAAAGGAAGCAATCAACAAAGTGAAGAGACAACCTGCAGAATGGACAGAAAAGATTCAACAAGATTAACCAAACAAAAATGAAAGTCTCAATCAAACATGGGCAAGTGAAATGCACAGGAACTTCTCAGAAATGCAAATGGCCAATAAATACATAAAAAATATTCCACATCACTGACCATTAGAGAAATGCAAATTTAAACAGCACTGAGATTTATCTTGCTCCAGAATGAATGGCTATCATCAGATAACAATATTATAAATGCTGGTGAGACTTTGGGGGAAAAGGAACCCTCTCATATTGTTGATGGGAATGTAAAACAGCTTTTTAAATTTTTTGCTAGTGTTCCAGGAGCAGTATAAGGATCAAGACATTGTATTATACATTTCGTATCTCTAGAACATAGTACTATAAGTAGAAAACAGTTATGTGCCACACTGGAGTTATTTTGAACAGCCTTGCATTATAAAATCCATCCAGTCCTTATGTTATTTACATTAAATTGCCAGAAATCAGCATTGCCTGGTGCTTTCCTAATACTTCCCTAAGTAAGTGAGAGATATATTAATAACTAAACTAGATTGTATAAGTTTCATTTCCTGAGAACACTGAGTATAATCTTCCTATAAAAACGACAATGTGGGTCTTATTGTAACATCTTAACTGAAATAACAAGAAGTAGGAAATCAGGCAAAACCTGAAATATGTACACAATTCACAGACAGTTTAAGACATTTTACTGTCATTGGAACAAAAACTTAATCCCAAGTAGAATCAGTTTTTATTATTTTTCCCTGTCTTTGTTACTTTTCTTGTTGCTGAAACAAAATACCGAACATCTCCAAGGTAAGGCAGGAAAGGTTTATTTAATTTACAATTTGTAAAGGATTTAGCCCATTAACTGAATGACTCCAAGACAGAGTGTAACATGGTAGAGGGGCAATAGTTCATAGCAGCAGAAAACAATAAAAGCAACTAGGTGGAGTGGGGGAGGGGAGAGAGAGAGAAAGAGAGAAAGACAAAGAGAGAGGGTTCTTTCCGTCTCTTACACTGTATGCAGGCTACCTGCTCTAGGGCGGGTGTAGCACTTCCATCCTTAATCTCAGCATTGGACCAGGACTCAATCACAGACTCTAGATTCAGCCACCTCTGAAAAGACCACCCCCCCCCCCCATGATTGCATGAGGCTTTAGGGGAATCTAGACGCAAACCACAACATTCCTATTCTTACTTTCCCTTTTCCTCCTATTCTCCCTTCCTCCTTTCCTTCTACTTTTCCTTTCTTCTTTCTTCCACTGTATATCAATTTTCTTCTTTTTTCTTTTATTAGTACATGTTTCCAGTATGAAGTGTTCACCTTCATCTTGGGGAATGGGTACAATGAACAACACAGCTTGTTTGTCTTTTCTTAGTACCCTTCCTCTTCTCACCCACCTTCCTCCCTCTGCCTCTAAATCACTTTTTAAATTTTCATTCTTGTTATTATAGATCCTATCTCATGTTTATGACATAAAATGTTTATATTCATTGAGGTTATTCGGTTTCTATAGATTCTCTTTTAAAGAAAGCTGATGAAAGTTGAGTGCCCAGCTCTTCATGGGAGCCTGTTTCTACCTACATTCAGAACAATCATTTTATTCAAATTTGGAAGAGCCACGTCCTCCAGTAAATACCAGAAACAGCAAAGCTGAAAACCCTAATCACTAGGTGTCATACTAGGCAGTAAAAGGGGGAAAAGTGGTAGATGCTGAATCATTTACAAACGGACAGCACCAAAGCATTTGAGAATATGCTATAGGGAATACTTTTGCTTTATATTAGAAAGAACGATAGATATTCACGTGTCCTAATTTTTTGACTTTCTGCCATGGCAATGGCATTTAGAAAATGGGGTATTGCTTTCTTGGGAGTAAGAGCACTGCTACATCTGCTGATCTACAGAAAATTTTCCAAACAGGAAAAGCCTAAGGGGAATTCAGTGCCAGGTGGCAGCAAGGATTTCTAGTTAGCACTTCTTTCAAATGACTGTCACTCCAGGTGAAGAGCCACAGCTACCAGCAGGGAACTGGAGGGCCGCTTCCCATAGACAGAAGAACTCGCCAGGGTTCTTTGCAGATGCCTTCTTGCTTTCAAATGTACAGTTGAGGCCCACAGACTTAGATAACTTGAAAAGATGGCTATCAAATATTTTTTGTGGTTGCTTTAGCAAGTTGTAATTTTAAGTTGCCTTTGTCCCAGTGACATGGTTGACCATAGTTTTTCACAGGCAATAAGGATTTATGCTCAGCTAGTTTCCCTCAAAGTATTTGCAATCAAGTCATTATTTCTTAATAGCCTTGAAAATGATTTTTAATGGAGGAAAATTCACCTAAAATAAGATTGAGCATTTGAACACATATATTCACACTGTTGTGTAACAATCAGGTCTATTTCTCCTTTTTCAATATCTTTTTTATCGCCCCATAAAAATATCCAGTACTAGGTAAGTAATCACTTTCTCTTTTACTCACTAATGTAAGCCCCAATCTACTCTTGGTATATATAGGTTTATTTATTCCATGTATTTCATACTGATATTGATAATCTAATATGAAACCTTTTGTTTCTGACTTCTTCCTCTTCATATGTTGTAGAGGTTCATCCGAATCCAGGAATATGTCTTTACTTTGTTCCTTTCTGTGGCTGAATAAGATTCCACTGTATGTGACAAAATGTGTTTACTCCCTCCATTATTGATAATGTTTGAGTTATTTCTGTCTTTGGGTTGTATATGAATGTTTTTGCAAAGAATTACTTGTAGAAACATATTCTAATTTCTTTTTGGTATCTACCTAAATATAGAACTACTCAATCATACGATACTTCCTTTTTCACTTCTTAAGGAACTACTAAAATACTTTCCACCATGGCAAGACCATATTATGTTACCACCAACAACAGGGTTTATAATTCTCCACATCTTTGCCAATACTAGCTACTTTAAAGACTTGGATGTGTGTGTTTGTGTGTAGCAAAACAACAATACTTAAGGTTTTAAGGGCTTATGATAAAAATATCAACTTTTAAAAGCAGAGAAAGCCCTCAAATAGACCATGAATTTTGGATCTATACCTTAAAACTCTCAATTAAACACTCAAGACAAAATAGATTCACTGCTGAATTCTATCAACATGTAAGAAAGAATTAATACCAAAATTGCTCATATTCCTCCCAAAAAGTATGATGAGTAATGACTTTCCAACGTACTACATGATGTACTAGCATTACTTTGACATCAGAACTAAAGGAAAAAGGGCCAGGGATATAGCTCAGTGGCACAAACACCTGTCTGACAAACACAAGTCCTGAGTTCAATTCCTGGTATCAAAAACAACAAACAAAACAAAAACCAAAGAACTAAAGAAAAATACCATAAACAAGCTAAAGATCATCAACAACAATTATGAATACAGATGCAAAAAATCTCAACAAAATGCTAGCAAACAAATTCAATAGCACATTAAGAGGACTAGACACTGCAACAAAGTAGGATTTATCCTAGGAAAGTAAGTGTGTTCAGTATATGAAAATCAACTACTATAGCCCACCACATTATTAGCATGAAGGAAATCATACTATTTGGTCATCTGAATAGACACAGAAAAAGCATTTGAAAAAATAGAACAACTTTTCATGACAGAAACACTCAGAAAACCAGGAATAGGAAAATTTTCTTTATAGTTTTTATTTCTTTTTTAGTGGATACTTTAACAGCAATTGTTTTTAACTTTTATTTTTTTTTTATTTTTTTTTTTTTTGATAAAACAATGTAAACATTTATTGTTCCTTTCAATGAACTAATAGAAATTAGTAGTACAATTTTCTTAGCTATCTTGTGTACATATGTATTCATAAGATATATGTATATATTCCTTCCTACTTTTCTCCTTTCCCCCAACCCAGTTATTCTTTCCTTTTTGAGCAATTTTTCATAATGTCTATTGTACCTTTTGGGTTTTATTTACTCTTTCAGTTTTTTACACTAGGGAGACAATATGATCTTTACACAGGCAAGTCTGATTTATTTCACTTATGAGTATGGTCTCTAGTTGCATTCATTTACCTATAAAAGCGTTGAGTTTATCTTGCTTTTTAGCTGGGTAATACTCCATTGTGTAAAAATACCACATCTTTTTTATCTGTTCCTCAGTCAATGGGCATTTGGGTTGTTTCCAAGATGTAGCTATTACCAATTGTGCTGCTGCTATAAACACATATTGCTGTGGTATGATGTTTTTAATTCTGGGAAAATACCCAGATGTTTTTAACTTTTAAGTGTGAATTTTGTCCACCAACTATTACTAAAGTAACTATGCTTTAAAAATTCAAAAATTTTGATATGTTCAAAATAACCATTTATTTTTCTTTCTCACATATGGATCAGCTGAACTTGATTCAAGAATTGAGGCGGCATTTTATTACATGTTTCTTTAATTTACCTTCGAACAGTGAGTAATATAGACCAGGACAGACAGGGAAACTTCTTGTTGACAAATTATAAAGAATTAAAATTAAAACTACAAACATACACTCTGTTTTACAGAGGTGGTTGCAGACAAACACACTTTCACTTTATTTCAAATATAATTAGACAGGAGGGAAAAACATATGTTAAATCCAATGTCAGCAGAGTAGGTACCTGTCTTCTCTTGTCTACTCTACCACATGCCAGAGGGGATTAAAAGCCATCCAGTCTACCAAAATCAGGTCAAAGGAATAATGCAATCTTGAAAAAGCAGGTGATATAAGAAGTGAGAAAGGGAAAAATGTCAGAAATAGAAGTTGTCTGTAAATAAGCATTTTAAACTAAATGTAGGCTAATACCTGTAACATGTGCTTTCTCTCTCTCTCTCTCTCTCTCCCTCTCTCTCTCTCTCTCTCTCTCAGAGAAGTAACTAAGAAGAGTTTACTTCAATCTTACTCAAAATCAAGAACTGACGTGGCTGATCTTTGGGCTGTTCGTGTGGCTCTGCTGCAGAGTGGCTTGGGTCTTCAGAGTGCTTCCATCTTTCCATCTATAGCTCTATTACCCATCTTTTTGTCAAGGACAGAAAATGCATTTCTCTTTTTCTTAATGTTTATGAAAACAAATACCAAACTTTGCCATGGAAGTGGAAGTTTTTGCTCACATTGTAGCAGTTGGGGCAATCTCTGGAGTTGACTCATATCCAAAATAAGCAGTTAATGAATGCAGTCTTTGGGCTGGGCATCAAATAGCCCACTATGTTAGCACTCTCCCTAAGGATGCACAAGTGCTAGTGATCCACTACATTTTGGGCTTCAGAGAGAAAACTGGAATGCAAGCTTTTGAGCAGGAATTCCTATTTTAAATTTAATATAGAATGAAAGACTAGTAACTGTTTTTTTTTTTTTTTTGGTGGAGAGTGGCCGACAATCTAACTCATGACCTCAGGCTTGCCAGGCAAGCACTTATGCTGCTGAGCTATATCCCTGGGCCCCAAAAGTCTAGTAACTGAAAATAAGCTCTGTTTTGCTTTTTTCTAAGAAATATAGGAGGGTAGTGAAATTAGGTTTAAGTCAAACTGCTCTAATTTCTAGGTGAGTAGCTAAAGGTTTTAAGAAAATTTGCATCGATTTTATAGTTTATTTTAGCATTCATTTTAGATACTACCTCATTTTATGCAAATATTTGTATAGTTTTGCATATTATGACAAAGAGATCAACTATAATAAAAATACACTTGAAAGTATCGTGAGTAAATCAAGCCATTTCCAAAGGCTCTTGAACAACATGGTCAGGTACACTCACAGCAGTGACCCTACTCCTCTGGTACAAAATTCTGTCTTGGTTACTTTTCTCTTGTTGCTAAGACAAAATACCCGTTGCCCAAAATGAAGGAAGGAAAAGTTTATTTAGCTCACAGTTTGTGGAGGTTTCGGTCCATACTCAGCTGGCTCCAGAGTGGCACACGGCAAAGGGCAACAGTTCATGGCAGCAGAAAGCAGCAAAGCAACAAGAGCAAAAGGGAGGAGAGACAAAGAGCAAGCCTCTTTCCCTCCCTTATACTGTATGCAGGCTACCCCAACCCAGGTGGTGTGTAGCACTCACATAATCTCCTGCCCTGCTCTTGCACAGGCTCAGGCTGATACAAAGGACCTTGGATCCCTGCTGAGTCACATAGTTAACCTTTTAAACTTTTCAAATTGACACAATGAACAACATCCCAGAAGGGTAAGGACGTGTCCTTTTCACCCCACAATGCAGAACTGCTGAGTTAATTAACCAAACCTCTAGACTCCCCAAGTTGACGCAATGTATCAACCATAACATTGATCAAAGTTTATTTGAACAGTAGCCATTTATTTCTAAAATTTTTGCTTTGTTCTTATCAGGAATAGACTGAAAACATTCTTAGTTGCAAAAAATGCAAGTGAAATATATATACACACATATTCATATATACATATATATATGCTTGTGTATACACTCATAGACGTATTATATTCTTGCCAATTCAGAATAAAATGTAGTTTTTCTATTCATTGTATCATTCATTTAACAAGCATTGATGAAGCATCATCTATTATTTTGCTGCTCTTCTTCCTACATGTACTTAATAAACATGCATGAAGAAATAGGATATGGCCCTTGGTTTTAAGACTCACTCTCCACTTGGGCAGGTAGACATACAGATACATGGGAATAGAATCAAAATGCAAGGATGCATGCAGACACTGAGGAAAAGTGCTCCTCCTACCAAGAAATCAGAAAGTAAGTGCTAATGCATGTGTGTTAGTTTGTTTCAGAATAATGTATGAGCAAGCCAGAGAGAGTTGTGAGAGTGTGATTTCTCCTTCATCAGTAACAGAGTTGTCAGTAAAAATGTCCCAAAGCCAGCAGCTTCCTATTGGACCTTTCTGCATAAATATCTAACTACTGTAATGATGGCAATATAAACACTAAAATTCAAGGGTACAGTTGAAAAAAGTGATATTTAAATTTCCTTACAGTGTGGTAAATTCACCTGCTTTCACGTGTATCTCCTTACACTTCACTCAGGTGTACATGTACCAAGAAGCTGGAAATATTTTACAAAGCAATCGTAATAATATGCTTGTTTACAAGGGTGAAGTGGATATATGAAATCAGAGAGGATAAAACAAATATTTAAGGAAAACACTTTTCCAATATTATCACATTATTTTATCACCTTCCTGAACTCTATTAGGCTGTGGAGACATAAAGTTAAACAAGATAAACATTGTTGCTCCCTTCACAAAGCTTACTCCCAATGAAAAAGACAGAAAACATAAAAATAACTATAATGCAATATGTGTTATTACATTAGAAGTGCTCTGACCCCCATAGACTAGGAATAATTACAGCTATTACTAAAATATGCGGCAGTAAAATAAGGCAATTATCAAAATCTAACAAATAGGATATAAGTCTCTAGGAAATTCTTTAGAAGACTAAACACTAAAAGTAAAGCACATTCTATAACCATATTCATTTTTTCATTTCTTCCATATGAGATATATATATATGTATATATATATATATATACATATATATATATACATATATATATATTAAGCAGGAAGGTCAGCAAGCCTTCCCTAGAGAGGGCTGGCTGAACTCTATTAGCACACAGCATCAGAGAGACAATTCTGTCAGGCAGATGGCCCCCTGGTCTGGGCAGCTTGAGGAAAGTGCCTTTGTGTTCCTAATTAACAAGCCAACAACTGTGCCAATTGCTTTGATACATTTGAAACCTTCTGTTCTCAGACTTTTGATGAGCTGTTTATTCAGGAGCAATACCTGTCTGCTTTATTGGCCCTGGCCCCAGGTTACTCCTTCTAAATAGCAGAGCTACAGTGAGATTGACAGGAATTCCTCTGTACTAAGGAAGAAGATCATCAGGAAGCATTAGTCACATTCAGGGAGTCCACTTTAGGCCTCTGCTGATGGAAAGATAAAGTCTATGGGTGCAGAGTACAAATATTTCCTGGCAGTAACTCAATAGACCTAGAGCTCACAGCTCAGAAATGAGCTGCCACACCGATTCCTGCTTTGACTCTAGGAGTTCCCAAATCTGTAGCAGTGTTTAAAGAAGCAAGGTTTCCAGGATCTTTACTCAACTCTTAAAAAAGATTAGCAGTAAATTAGATGCTGGCATGCAGAGTAAATTGGAACATCAAACGATACTAGAATAATAAATGTTAAAGTGTATGCCAAATTATGTTTAGTAGTCAAAAGGAAAAATATGCTAATAAAGGCCCAAAGCCCCAGACCACCTTTGGGCAGATAATTGTGTGAAATGTAGTGGGAGGGGCGGGTGCTGGGAGCTTTTAAAAGATTTCCTTGACTAAATGTAATGTAGACAATCTCAAGGGTATATGATAAAAATAACTGTTATTTTGGTTTATGAATACACTACATTAAAGAAAATGATATTTTCACAATTGAAAACTACAGATTCTCAGGTATATACTTGAAAGGCTTTTTGAGCATTAGCTGAATGTCAACATCAGTAGTAGTGGCTATAGTAAAGGTAAGAAAGTGATGTCAACATTTAACGCTAAGACAAATTTGCAAGGTAGCCAATTTTATCATCTTAATGAAGAGAATGTTTAAATTAATATATCTCAAAGTTGAGCTATGGACACTTGGGTGGGATAATTTTATTATTGGTGACTTTCTTGTACATCACAAGATGTTTACAAGGGTCCTAGCCTCCATGCACCACATACCAGTAGTACCCTCTGTAGTGGATTGACAACTGGTGATCAATTTATGATCTCCAGCTGAACTGAGTTAGCGTGGTGCTGGGTATAGGAGGCCCACCTGAGGACTGTTGCCAGCAGCATAAGAGGCAGAGCTAGAGAAGGAGAGGCTGCTGGGAGCTGAGAAAGGCTGTTGGGAGCTCGAAGAAGCTGTAAGGAGCTGTTGGTTGTTTTGGAGGAGCTTGTCATGCTGGCTTTCCTGATGAACATGGTTGTTTCATCCTCTGAGGAGCTCAGGACCTCATTGATACTGAAAATGGCTTCGGTTCACTTTGGGGGATCTCTGGTCCTCACTCTGAGCATCGCTTCCTGGCTCTGGAGGGGAAGATGGTGCACTGCCGGTCTCCTGAGAAACTCGCTGCTTTGGCTTTCCTGATGGGAGCTAGGCCATCTTGATCATTGGAGGAGCTCAGGACCTCACTGTTGCTGAGGATGGCTGTGGTACCTTTTGGGGGAGCTCTGGTTCTTCTGAGCATTGCTTTCTGGCTCCAGTGCAGATCCCTCAGCCTGCTAGCACAGATCCTTCATCCTGCTGGCACAGACTTTCTAAATTCCACCATTGACTTTTGGGCCTTTGCAGCACAGATCCATGAAACAGACCTGCATGAAATAGTGTTATGGGCTCTGGGCCTCCAGTTGGACTTGTAGGAGGCACTGCTATGAGCTGTAGGTCTTCAGCTCAACTCATGTAGGACGTTACCACAGGATCCAGGCCCTAAGCTAGCTTCCTTGCTCTTAGTGTGTGGACAGATTTCCTGCACTCTTTTGTATAGCATTCTTTGAGTGACTGTTATAAATAATTTTATAAAATGAATGTCCTGTATTATATTGTTCCCTTTGCAAAATAACCCACAAACCAACATCCCCCCTCAAGTTGTGACAACCAAGAATGTCTCCAGATAGTCCCTGCCAACTGTGTCTGAGGGCAGTAGTGCTTAGACAACAAGTTGTTTAGGGACAAAAGACTGAGTTCAAGCTATATGGTGTGGTATTGTCTCTACCAGCCGGTTCTCACTAAGTAAATCTATAAACAGACACAGAAAAGTACGAAATGTAGTAATGGGAAGGAAAACTGCAGGAAGGCAGGACTCAAGGAAGAACATAGAAGCAAAATACTTTAAAAACTCAGTGCAATAGGAAAAGACAATTCAAACTCCATGCTTCTTGATGCCTCTCACAGAACTAAAATTAGACCAGGTAAGCTCCCTCCTTATCTGGGTCTAGCAATCATTAATCCAAATGTCATACTGATGATAAGAAGCAAGAGGAAGAGTACTGGTCTGCAAGGAGGGTGAGACTTCTCTGACGGGTAGAGACATTGCATTGCTGGAGGCCAATGCACCAGCAGTGTATACCTTACCACAGCCAGCACTGCTCAGTGTTGGAGTGGAGTCAAGGGGTTAGAACCTGAACTTGACCTTGATGAACAGAATTTCCCTAACTTGAACAAGAAAGTAAAAACAGACTGAAAAGAATCACAAAGAACAAGGCTTCTTGGATCTCTGGGACAATAATTAAAAAATCCATTATTAGTTTCTTTGGGACCCCAGAAGGAGCAGAGAAAGTGGAGATGAAGGTGTGTGCAAAGAAGTACCGGCAGAAAATTTCCCAGTTTATTTAAAAGATATAAATCTGCGCGATATAGAAACTGAGCAAAATCTATTAGAATAAACGCAAAGAACTCTACACCAAAACTCGTCATGATTAAATTTCTACAAACTAAAGCCAGTGCAAATAATCTTGAAAAAACCAGGGTAAAATGATGTATCACTTACGGGGGTGGAGAGCAGCTTTTAAAAAAAGCAGATTTTTCTTCTGAAACCAAAGAGGCAATAAGCAAGTTCTACATTTTCAAGTGCTGACAAAATTGTTCACAGGTAATTTTACATCTAGAAAACTATCCTTCAGAAGTGAGTGGAAAACAAAGACATCCTTCCCAGGAGAAAAATTGAAAGAACTTTTGACTGGAACACCTACCTTATAAAGAGAAATAAAGGCAATCCTACACTTGTAAAGACAATTTTAAAATGATGAAAAAGTCTTGATGCATCCAGAAGGAAGAACAAGAAGAGAAATGCGGGGAAATGTAATAAACCAGAGATAAATCGGCTGAAACACAGAAGGGAAGAAACATTTTAGAAGCACAAGTAATACAAATTTACAGAATGAGTTGTGGAAACAAAAATACATATTTGTAGACGCTCTGAGATATATCCTAATATTTTTATAACAGAAAGCATTTACTTGTTTGCAGTTGAGCCGTCAAAAAGGAGATCAGTAGATTTCTTGTTCCTAAGGAGTAGAATGAGCCATTGTCTAACCCAGCAAAGAATTCCAAAGCATGAATTTAGAGATTAGAATAAAATAGTATTTCTCCAACTTGAGCAAAAAAGTGAAAGTTGACTTAAGGAATTCTATAACAGGTTCTTTTTAATAACAAAAAAATCCATTTATAGTCACACTGGAATCTTATTCTCAACAATTAATTGAGGGATGAAAAAGAAAAACATATGTGTCCACATGATTAGCTATAGAATGGGTAGAGAAATGAGGTCAACGAGTCAACAATAATTGATAAAGAATGACATAATAATAATGATAATGACATTTCTGTATTTCATTTTCATGTTTCAGAGACTTAAAATGGTTATTATTTCTCAAAAAAGAAAAGGCTTTTACTTCTCTGGCAGTCTTGCCTTCTCAAACCCTGCTCTACTTTCTTTTTCATAGCACCACATAGTCTTGTAAGAAGTTGCCATGGGCTTAGTTCAGCCAGTGGGGTGCACTGGTAGGAGCTGTTGGGCTGAGGAAAAGAACCTAGGTAAATCTTTTAACGCCTCTGTTTTGGGTGATTTATCTAAAGGCTCTGCTACTGTTTTTTTCTTGGGTTTGATTACGTTGTGCAACTTTTCATGCTTTCAGCTTAACTTGAGAAACTCTGAAAGCACAGGGCTGTTTTTATTGCCCTTGAGCATCCAATTGCAGTGAATTCCGGCTGCTGTGCCTCTCTGGACTTCCACTTGGGCCCCTCGTTGGACTTTCAGTTATTCTTTCACTTAAGAAACTAATTTTTTGAATGAAACGCTCTGTGTTGTAAACAGTGAGATTGACTCTACTTTTCCTAGTTAGACTCTGACACATATACCTTAAAATCATGCATCAAAAGCTGAAGGAATCCCTAGAAGTAATCTAGTCCAAGTCAGCTCTGTTTGCTACAATGCATAGTCATTATTTGTGTTATTCTTTTTTTAAATTTAATTTAATTAATTAATTTATTTATTTTTTTCCTGTACTAGGAATCAAACTCATGACCTTGTGCTTGCCGGGCAGGCACTGTGCTGCTGAGCTAAATCCCCAGACCCTATTTGTGTTGTTCTTTTGAGTAAGCACACGCTTTAAAATAAGAAAAGTAAATAGTGTGAATTACTATTTGTGTGTGTTGAGATAAAGCTGATTTTCAAATCCCAAATTGAAATGCCTTAACTGATTGACCTCATTCTGTGCCGAGAAACAGGGGCATCCACTTTAAATGGTCTTGTACAAGTTCTTGGAATTATTTTCATTGCTCCAAGATCCCGTCACACTCACTTCTCAAATTGTGCAGACTCAGTGAAAACAAGATACATCTTGTTATTAGGAAGCAACTGATTAATAGCATAAATTCATGATGGCTACTTTTGGCAGTGTTAACTTACTAAGTAAAAGAATTCAAACTTGAGAGTGCTATCACGGTTTGTAAAGTTAAAATGCTGTGGAAAAACTATTATTTTTATTTTATTGCTAATTTCAAGCTCCTTGAGGAGATAGCTTATAAACTTGAACTGAATCTGATCTACCCTCTTTCAAAATTTAAATATCATGACCACTGTGAAAAGTTTTGGTAATTTTATAGGACTGCCCATTCTGTTGCTTTGGATGCTGAAACCTAAAGAAAAAAGGTAAATAAATAAACAGCAACTATGAAAGAAATTATAACAGAACAAGAGGTGAAATTCTATTCTCCTGAGCTTTACTTTCCCTCTCTTCTTATCTTCTTGGGGAATTCTCATATAGCTACTACCTACTGCCCTCATTCTGTCCTTCCTGTGACAGACTAAATTTATTGAAAATATTTGTTTCCATTGCCGTCCACATTTCCTTAACCCTTATTCACTAAACAGTGAATACGTTAGTTGTTTGAACCTTAATCTTTGAAGGCATATGGGGTTGTTGACTCAGTTTTGAACTTCTGAAGTGCTTTGCCTGTTTTGGTTTCTGGTGATTTCTTCTTAGACAGAAGTCTTTAACCTCTGCCTCCCTTGAATTCCTGATAATATTTCAGGGACCATCCACGGTTCCTTCCTCTCCTTGGTCTGAGTATTGTATCCATTTATTACATACTGGTTGCAGAGTTATTAGCTACAAAATCAATTCATTTTTATATGACTTTGCTCCTGAACAAAACCTCTTACTTGCTGTGTCCCTTATCTTTTATCACAATCTATGTTACCTACAAAAATCACATAGCTTAAACTACTCAAACAAGAGACCTGTGCAAATATTCTTGACTCTTCTGTTTCCTCTCTTCAATTGTTAAGTGCCCTTGTTTTAATTTTGTTAGTCTAGAAATAGATCCCTATATGTCAGATTTTGTAAAAGTCACTATATTCTAATTCAGAAACAAAACCACAGAGTATTCACATTCTCATAACACATGCAACAAAACTGCTAGATAAAAGCTTACTTGTTGTATTAATGTCCTTCCCACTGCAGTGAGAAAAAATATTAGACACCCACAACTTAAGGTAATAGAGCTTTATCTTGGCTAGTGGTTTTAGTGAGTCAGTCTATGGTCAGTTGGCTCCAAGGCAGAAGTAGCAAGGTAGAATGGCATAATCAAAGAGCAAAGAAACAAAACAAAAGAGCAAACAATTTTAAAATGAAAATACAGCAATCCATGAGGAAGAGGACACTCACTAGCCACTAAATATATCAGTACCTTGATCTTGGGCTACACAGTTCCACACTTGTGAGAAACAAATTGTATATAAGTCACTCAGTTTAAAATACTTTGTGAGAGAAGCCCCAAATGACTAAGACATTGAGTTTAGTTTTGTTTAAAAAAAAATTCAAAATAAAAGTATTTTTCCATTTCCCAAATATTTCCATGCTTTTGTGAACTCCATTTATTTATGTTTAATAGACTGTAATTTTGAATTAACCTAGCTTAATTCATTTTTCTCAGAAATGAGAGCCCAAAAAGCTTTCAGATCATCTCTTTAATTTTGTCACTATAGTTACATTCATGTAAAAATAATCTTTGCGTGGAGCTGTGCCATGTTTATTGGTCCCTCTATGGAAAGACTTCTCAGTTGCACTCTTTTGAACGCAAGCGTCTTGTGTGAATTTGTTTCCTAGGGTCAACGACAAATTACGGTTGGGTGGTACTGGAGAGCTCAGAACGACTGAAACGTTCTCGAGGGGTCTAGGACAAAATTCCAAACTCAGGAGTCAGCCAGCTTGGTTCTGTCCGGAGGCATTGGGGAGGAGTCTGCCGCAGGTCTTTGCCCGAGCTCTTGGTGCTTGTCGGCATTCCTCGGTGTTCCCAGAGTGGCAGATGCGTTGCCCAATCTCTACTTTCCTTTCCATGTAGCACCCTTCTCTGTGTCTGTGCGTGTTCACGAAATGACCCAGATGCCTATTTCAGAAGGTGAGCAAATATTATATGACCCCATCTAAACTAATTCTGTCTACCAAAACCCTACTGCTAAATAAAGTCTTACTGTGATGTCCTAGATTGGCATAAGTTTGGAGGAGATTTTCTTTTGTCACGTTGCTGTGGGATTTTTGTGTAGACAGGTGGGACACCGGGATCTCTTTCCCAGGAAGCAACTTTATTCCTGCCCGGCACTGACTCAGCAGATTCCTATCCAAAGGCTGAGTGCCAAACAGGGCCCAGCTGCACTCTTTTATACAATTGTTGGGCCTTTGTCCCCCTTACCTGGGCACACTCTAGCAAATCACAGTCCGGTTGGGTACACACTAACATTGTACAGTCTGGTTGCATATGGTTTCTGTTACAGAGTTACATCAGAACAATGCACGCCACAGAGGCTGATACCGCTACATTGAGAAAAGTTCCTGTTCCATAAGTTGGGAGTGGCCCTACCACAACACTGTATCATGTTACCTGCTTTGATCAATAAAGTGTGAGAAGAATTATCTTGCCTGGTTCTGAGCTTGGCTTTGAAGAGCTAACACTGTAAACCATTTCTCTTTTTTCTGCTAGCTCTGCTAATGTGCTGCGATGGAGTCTCCACAAGCCCGGAAAATGCCCCAGAGGTGATGGTGCAATACATCGCATACGCAGGACAATACTCTTTCATGACACTGAAATTTTCAAGTTCTTCTTTTCCACAGAAAATTTCTGACACAGAAATTTTCAAGTTCTTCTTTGCCACATAATAGGCCTACCTATTATGACTGCTATAAACCTTAATACTAGATCTGTATCCTTCCTAAATAGATGACCTGAACTATTTGGCGCTGGACTGAGGTCAGGTGTGTGGTAACCAGCAAATTTCTGTTAGAGACTAGGGGGATAGTAATGCACGTTATTCAATAGTTGATATAATTAGAAAAATATATCTATGGTCATATAGAAAGGAGAGATTTTGTTAAAATGCTTTATCTTTAAATGAGAAAGTAAAAAACAATATGGGCATGATTTTACTTTTTTAAAATTTTTTGTCTTTTTGAGACAGGGTCTCACTATGTAGTTTAGGCTGGCCTTGAGCTCACTTTGTAGCTCCTGCCTCAGCCTCCCCAATGCTAGCAATACAGGGGTGTGCCACCACGCCTGGGTACTGTTGTTGATCCCAGTTACAAGGGTAATGTAAGAGAGATGAGCCAAAAAATAAACTGTTTAAAGAAGAGGGGTGGGCAGAAATAATTCAGAATTAAATGATTTTGTGAGTCAGGAAATTAAAGGGTGCTCATTCCCACTTACAATGTAGAAAACTGTCAAAGAGGCCCCAGAAAACTCAGAACTAAGGATCAATTTTGGGGGTAAAGTTATAACACCCTTGTAAAACCTTTTAATGGATATACTGTTGCTTAGCAAATTCTTTCCATTAGAAAAATATGCCTGAGAGAAAAGGAAATAATGATATTTCTTAGCTATGAAAGCATCATAGGCTTAAATTACCAAGTCCAGGAAAGAGACACAGCTCAAACAGAAATGTTGGTATAACTATCAGCATTATTCTCATTGCAATCAAATAGACAGAAATCAATTAATTTTATCAGAGATTATGTAAGCAAACAAACCATTTACCTAAACTAAATAATTATTTGTGTGAGGCTTAAAATTTTTTGAAATCTAAAATGAATTCTATACAGGCAGAAATGATTGGTTTCATAGTAATTCATTTACCATCAGATATACCTTATTTTTTTAATGACAAACTGATTTCATCCTCAAGAAATGACAAAGTAGCTACATCTATAGGTAGATTTATTTATTTATTTTTTCTCCGGCACTGGGAATCGAACTCACGACCTCGTGCTTGCCAGGCAGGCGCTGTGCCGCTGAGCTAAATCCCCAGCCCCTAGGTAGATTTAACTGTACATAAAAATTCTTAATTTTTTTCCCAATAAAACGTACCATATATCTGCATAACCAGTTTAAAGATAACATTTACTATAACAACCATTGTTAATTTCTTATCATCTTGTTTGAAATTTTGTTACCATTTGTATTGTTTTTGTGTTGTTTTGTTTATGCCTTTGTGTTTGTTAATTTGTTTTTGTTCGGTTCTCTTTAAAATAAAATTTCTTTTTTATTTTAAAAATTAGAAACCTGACAAAATAACAATGAAGACAAAAATCAAAACAACACAAAAACAACAAAAATGGTACATGACCTCAAAATAAAATGATAGAAATTTAAAATGGTTGCTACATTACATACTGCTATCTTCAGTGAAGTTGCTCAGTCCATTAGACATAAGAATACAAGATTAATCAAGCAATCAAAGACAGTAACAAGTAAAAAGAAATAAAAAAATAATTTAAAAAGCATAGGAAATGATGCAGAGCTTCACTATTCAAAATGGTAGGAGTTCCACAATGGCTCTTATACTGCATATTGTTTTCAGACCAGTCAAAAAAGAAACTGCCATATTTTCTGGGAGTCATTAGCAATTACTCATTCTGTGCAGTCTATATAACATGAAAATAATCATATTCCTTTTCTCTTACTATAGTTTTTTAATAGTTGGAGATGAGTAAATTGGACATAGGCATAAACTTTTAACATAAGCCTTTTTTATTTTGGATTACTCTATAAAATATATCACATAGTGTGAAAAAAGTTAAAAATTCCTTTCACAATGTAAACTTTGAGGAAATTTTAAAAAGTGTACTGTTTCAATAACTAAAGATCAGGAATGATTTCTATTTTCTATTTTTTGTATAAGTAAACATTGATTCTCTTCAAAACATACTAATTTTACCATCAGGGACATTAAAATGTTTCAGATGAGATATTTAAGTAATTTTCCTCACAACACAAACTTGGATATACTGTTTCACTTTGCTAAAGCTTACAGAATCAGTGTGTGAGCCTGAGTCTTTCTCACAGCAGTAGATCTAATAAGAAAACAGAAGACAATAGGGGGGAACAAGGCTTCATACCACATTGTATATAAAACCAAGTAAATCTGATCTCAGAACAATGCACACTTTTGATGCAGTACTAGCTGCTCTAGCAGAGGAAAGTAATTTCATAATAAAACTAGAAATCGATAACAGGAATAAACATCAAAGAAAAGAAAACCAAGAAATGTGTTTTGCTTTAAGTGTTAAAAATATATTTCAGACCACATTTTGAATGTTAAGAAAACACGTAAGCTAAATGTTATGCATATGTTTTTCTCATTTAAAATCATGGTGTGAAATTCATCCATATTAAATGGGTACTTTTATGGACAGGTCTGTACCTTTGCCACACTAATAACTTTAAAGACTGCCTTTGACATTAGTTTTTGTTAGAATCTATGATGTGTATTAAAGACAATGTGAATAACTTATCAAATAATGAATTACTCAACCATAGTCATGTAAATGTATTTTAAAAACCTGTTCCAAAGTTCAACAGAAGCATAAAAATAAGTCAGGAAAAACTCAGTACAATTGACAAATGTCTAAAGAGCTGAAGAGAAATATAGAATATGGTTAGAGTTTCCTACATTTAAAAAGTGTGCTTATTGGGTTTTGCTGCTAAAAAGAATATATTTACTCTAATAAGCCTCATTTAAATATGTGTTATATTTTAATACCAAGTACTTAACCTTCATGATTCTGCTTTTCTACTTAATTTTGTGTGTAGAAACAATAATAAAACTTTGAAGTAATGTAATTCATACAGACATTAAAAGAAACAAAAAGATAATATTGATCAGGTTCTAGCACACTGCCAGCCTTATGCTAGACACTGAGTAGACACTGTGGTAGAGTGAGTAATAAAGTATTATTCATATTGCTGGGGCTATTACATAGTAGTAGTAGAAAAACAAGTAAACAGCATAACATAAAAATGGCACTGGAAAATTTTAGGGAAATGTCTTAGATTTGATCTAACTTCTCCCTAACTACCCTGAGAGAGGATTAGAGTACTAGTAATTCATTTGGGTGGTGATCTCAAGGATCTCTATGTGAAGTTTAAATTTTATCATCCAAATTCAACTATTTATCCTCTCCTGAGGGTTTCTTAAGGGCTTGAGTTCCTTAGCATTTCATCCAATCCAGCACTTGCAGGTGCTTTAATAAGATGTAGCCCAGAGAGCAAGGGAATAGTGAGAAGCAGGCACTGCAGTGACTGACTCTGTTATAGGAACTTACACAAATGCACTTATCTCAAAAGAATGGAGTGGGCAAAGAATTAGATGTCTATTCTCATAGAAAAATTAAATTATTCAAGTTTTGAAAGCTGTATTGTAGGGATAGCTGATGCTGGATATTGATCACACATGCATGGGTGAGGCAAAGCCAGTGTGAGAATAAAGAGTGCCTGAGGCAACCACATGAACAAGCTGCTTCAGTCCAGAAACACCAAGCCACAAGACAATCCAAGCAGTGGGTTGCTAGGCAAAGGTGTGTCATGTGATACCAACCTGCTAAATGTATAAATAAATATGTTACAGTGGTTGAGCAATTTCTTTCCTTCCATCTAGAAAGAGGGCTTCACTTGACCTCAGCTTTCCGTCTCATCTTTATTTCTCCATCCTCTCACCATCCTTTCCCCTCAGGAACTTTGACAGCTGTGTTGTATGCTGCACTATACAGAAATTAGAAAGTTGAATCATAGAGTAATATCAGTAATAATAGTAATAATAATTATGATGATAACTGGTTGAATGAAATTCAGCACACTTTCAGAAGACTTTAGCTTATTTAAAATTTTACTCTTTTTATTTTTGTGTTTGCTCTAAAAATGACCTGAAAGAGATAGAAAGAAGAATGCATATTTTTACTCTAAAATAGGCCTTAGTTACAAAGTCACTTTTAGTATAGCCAGTTATACTAAAAACTCTAAGAAGACTGTGAGAATTTTAAGAAGAGGATTTTGTTCTCTATTCTTTTTTTTATGTATTTCTTTTTCTCAAATATATGATTGCACCTTTTCTCTCTGTCAGGCATTGTTATGGGTATTCAAAGTAAAATAAAATGGCACAGAATGTAAACATGTTTGTTACATTGAAATTGGGGAAAACAAAAAGCAGTAGCAATTTTCAATACATTGTCACCATTAGGATGTTATGGGCTATGCAGTTGCAACAGGAAGAAGTAAAAAGGACATATCCTGGATTAGTGTTCATTGAAAATTTATACCAATCCGCTTTCCCAAAATGTGATCTTATTTAGAAATAGAATTTTTGCAGATGCAATTAGTTAAGATGTGTTCATAGGTTTAGGATAGACATAAAGGCAATGACAGATGCCCTTGTAAGATTATAAGTAGGTCATGGAAAAACACAAATAGCTCACAGAGAATGTCAGATGTTGAAGGAAACGATAAAAGTCAAGATATGTCTAAAATTTTCAGTGACCACCAGAAGTCTGGAAAAAGGCATGTAATTGTTTTAGAGCCCTCAGAGAAAGCATGGCCTGCTGACACTGGTAGTTTAAATTGTAGTCTGAAAAAACTGTGACACTCAAATTTTCTGCTGGTTTAAGCCCCTCGTTTGTGGTATATTTTAGTATAGATCCAGTAAACTCAGAGCCTCTCCCTGAGGACAACTGAAGAGAATGGTTAGAGAAGAAAGGCAACATTTTAAGCAAAATGCAATAAGATACATTAAAGTTCACAAGATGGGAATACTTTGCCCCTGAAAAACAAAAATAATTGGTATAAAATGAAATATTGATATGAGAAATGAGTTTGAATGAAGGTGGAATATAAGAAAGGATATTAAAAGTGTTTATAAAGCAGGCTAAGGATGTAAGAGATTTATCTTCCCAGCACTAAGGAGCCACTGAGAAGTCTTAAACTAGAAAAACATAGAGCTGTTCTTATTGTACATGGAATTTACTAGAAATACACTGTGTTCTCAGGACAAAGGGTATATGAGAGTCAAATCTGATGGTGGAAATATCAGATATAAAATGGTTTCAGAAATCTAGATGGAAATAACCATTTCCTAAATAAGGATAGTTCCAGTGTTAGTTGAGAGACATGGATAGATTTGAGAGATGTTTATGACACGGAATTTTTAAAACCTTATAACTATAAGGATATTGATAGCTAAAAGAAATGAAATAAATGGTTGTCAGAAATATTCTTGAACAATTCTGCATAGTGAATTTCATTGGTTTCAAGTGGAGAAGAAAATGAATGTGCAGACCATGGAGTTCTGATTTCAGGTTGGGACATATTAAATTGCAGTGTTTGTGCAGTGTATACATAAAAATGTGTAATGGGGAATATGTAGATCGGCAGCTCAAAGCAAAGGTATTTGTGAAATAGGGAAGCAATAGGAAGGTTATTGTAGTAACTCTAATGATAACTAGAAAGAAGAAGCAGTGATGAGGATTTATATGAGAGGAGAGATTAAAGACATATGGTGAGGTAAAATATACAAAGTTTATCTGCAGGAGGAAAATTTAGAGGAAGATGTGGAGCATATGTGCTTGTTAGAGTAAAAAGACCAGTAAAGATGAGGAAATTAAGAGTAAGTTTCCATGAGAGCCATGAAAATTAAAGGGGTCAAGTCCAGAAAGAATTCTTTGTGTGTGAAAGCTAATTATAAACAAATGAAATATTCCTGATGCCAAAATGATTCCTGAATTAAAACATCTCCCAAATTTGCTGGCAGTACAAATAAAAGATGGCAAGCATACTTAAGAATATTTTAACTTCTCGCATAATCAAAATGGTCCCATTTTCACCTCTGGAAGCATAATGTAATAGTGGAGGTAAAGTATGATATTAGATTGTGTGGATTGGAAAAACTTTAGAACATGAAAAAACACTTAAATAATAGAATCCTCATACAGATATTTCTAATAGCTTTTCTAACAGCTGGGCTTGCGGTGTTTTATTACATATTTTTGAGCACTAGTGGATTTTACACAGTCAGCAGAGCTGGGTTCTCCTTAGTACTCACACCTCTAGCTGGGAACTCTATAAAGACCACCAGAAGGGTGAAAATGAGGCACAAATTTGAGTTTCCAAACACTCCTGTGAAGAGAGAGAAAGAGAATGCATAGGTGAAAATTAAAAATATATTTGAAGATGTGGAATTTAAGAGCAAGAGAAAAATATGATTTGATCCTGTTCAAGTTCTCTGTAAGGTAAGAACCAAGGTTAATTTCTGTGAAGAAAGGTAGTAGGGAATAGTTAAAGGATGGTAGAGAATAATGAATTCCCAAAGTAGCTATTTATGCTTAAAAAGTATTGATTTGTAGCTAGTCTAAGTTCTTTTGAAGAAGTCATTACAATTCTATAATATATTGTATGAGAACTATCAGTTCTGGTGGTGCTACGGTACTTGTAAATCACAGGATACTAAGTAATTTGGGGCTGAGGCAGGAGATGAGGGCATGGCAAAACAATTGGGTAACTGGGCATGCCCTGGCAACCACGGAGACTCAGGACACATGCACAGAACAGTGTCTGAGCCCTGCACCTGCTGCCAATCAGAGAATACCATCTTCAGATCTTCTGCAGCAAGATCAGGAAGGTCCAGATGGCCTAGATCTGACCTTAGAATGGGAGCATAAATGATGACAGCCATTAACCTCGTGTGCACTCTGAACTTTTTACTGCCCTGGCTGCACTGTGCATGTGTACTCTCTCTCCTATTCTGACTAACCCACACTCAGTCTCCAGAGCACTTCTTTACAGAGCATTCTCATTTCTCTTATTACTTTTAACACCTTTAATAAATTGTAAAACCTCTATTGTTTTGCTTGTCTTGTCCAACCCAATTCTTTGGACAACTCAAGAGCCTGCAGGGTACCCCTGCAGGTGGACACCTGGTAACAGGCATAGCTTGTGACATGGTTAATGATTGGGATTTGTTGCAGTTCCAATTGGTATTTTAGTCTAGTTAAATTACTGTTTGTTACTAGAGTACTAATTAAAGCAAACGGGATCTTTCAAATACTTAATAGAGAAACCAGTCTGTGAAACAATTTAGTATTTAAAATTCACTTTCTTCTTATTTTCTTATTTTAACCTTTTCCTTTACATCTGTTTCCAGTTTCTTTCTTCCTAACAGTCATATTTCTCTAACCCATGCATTTATTATATTTCAACTTTATACACCTGACATTTGAAAAATTCAACAATAATTCTAGTCTTATGAGGAAAAGTAATTCTTTTCTATCATTATCTCCTGTAGCCCAAAGTCCCTGAACTTACCATCAACTTCTTGAGCTTTTTTTTGTATTGCTTTTGATATTTATCTACTTAAAGATTAGGTGTTAATTTTTTTGCCACTCATATGGTAGCTGAGGATTCAGCTGCCTCTGCCTATCACTCACAAATACATTTCCACCTCTATTCCTCTCAATATATTTGCGTTGTAGAATCAGATATACCATTTAATTATGTTCTATAATATATTGACTGTGTAAATGCTATTTTAAGCAGGGACAACGGTGGCACAATATTTATACACCTTTTCTTATACAATTTATCTTTACCCAAGTTAGTAATTGGCTAGATATTTCTTTGAATGACTATTCTATATATCATACTACTAATGCATCATCAAATTCTCTGAAATCATTGTTACATCTCTCAGTATGGTAAACCTCACCTAGAAATTTGTTTCACTTGTGTACTTTCCCTTTCTCGCACCCTCTGTTGTGAACGTAATGTTTGTGTCTTCTCTTTCACCAAGTTGTAATCTCTAATGCAATGGTACTTGGCAGTGTAGTCTCTGTGAGGTTTCATTTAGGTTTCCTTTAGGTCATGAAAGTGAGATTCTCATGATGGGTTCTATGATCTCTATACAGGTTCTCACTGGAAACTCTCTGATTTGAACTTGAAGTTCCTAGCCTCTAGAACTGTGGAGAAAATATCTTTTATTTAAATGATCCAGTATTTGATACTTTGGAAACCTCCGTTGACTAAGACATCTTACTCTCCCAATGTATTTTTATGCTGTCAACCTCTGCTGACAACAGACTGTTGTCAACAGCTGTTGACAAAGCACAGTTCTTATGTAAGTTTTTGTTTTTTTCAACATCTTAATGAGGATTTTGTTCATTTCTTTCTTGTTGCTTATCCTACTTTGAAAACTACTTCTTACACTCTCTTTGGAAACATGGTATTTATTTGGGTCACAGGAAAACTTGCACTGTACAAATTTAAATAGGCAAATAAGACTTAGCTAAAACTACTGTAAGAGAAGATCTTGCCAGAATGCAGTCTGAGTTCAACACCACTGAAACAACAGGTTGGTCACTTTTAAGTACTGAGATAAGGGGAATCACAGTCCATTTGTCCTGGCTAGTAGGATTTACTCAAGGAAAACTTAAGTCCTCATGACTTTATGGCTGGAAATAATTTTACAACACAAAGGAAGGTATCTGCTGAACTTAGAAATCTACCCTCTAAGGGAAACTAAGTGCTAAGGGCCCTGACTTCCTTGCTGATTGAACTTAAAAGAAATGGCTCTCTGGTCCTCAAGAAAGAAATTTGTGGGTGGCAAAAATGTTCAACTCTTAAAAAGATTTGTATCTCTCTCCCTTTTTTTTTTTTTTTTTTCCGGTACCGGGAATCGAACTCATGACCTTGCGCTTGCCAGGCAGGTGCTGGGCCGCTGAGCTAAATCCCCAGCCCCAAGATTTATATCTCAAAGGGGCAAAGAAATAATTCACAATGTCAAGTTTCTAAAGTAAATGCTCTATGAAAAGGGAGGCCAGTATCCTAGTTCAGAAGAAGATGGTCTAAAGTTTAGGGTAGCCAAGGGAGATGTTAACGTCCTCTTGGTCAATAGCCTTAGGAAGGTACTTTGCTGGCCTTTGGAACTTTTTTGAAACATTCCATGTCTCAACTTTGAATGACTATTTTGAGGTGGAAGGCTTATTGAAAGTAATTTTTCCTCATAATTAAAATGGCATTATTCCATTGTTTTAGTTGTAATACTTTAAAAAATGTTTAGTTTAATACTTTAAAAATATTGTTTAAAAATGATATTCTCCTTTGGATCTTTAATATATACGTATTTTGTTTTCTTTCTGTAAGACTGAAATCTCATTGTACCTCTTATAATCCTGAAATGTTATTAAAAGTATATTTTTGCATTGGTTTTCAAGCCAGTTAATCCTGATTATCAACATGATTGGACTAAGAGACTTCAGATAGGTGCTAGGATTGTGAGGGCACTAACTGATGAGTTCATAATATAAGGGTTTATTAGTGGGGGCTATTCAGGGAAAATAGGCCATGGGGGCCTAAGCTGACGGAGTGCATCTGATCACTAACTTCTTCCTTTCAGTGTGTTCTCCTGCTATCTGTTTCCTGGTTACCATGATTGGGGTAATTTTCTTTTGCCACACCCTTCCAAATGGTGTCCTGGCTTAGAGCAAGCTGGCCAGAGACTAACCCTCTGGAAGTGTGAGCCAAAATACACATATCCCCCTTTAAATTTTAGATGCCAGGTATTAAGTCCCACCAATGGGAAACCTGAGCAACACAGTGCCATCTAATTTGTTATGCTATATACCTGTTGTGGGCTCTTTCAATACAGTACAACTTCAAGGAAATTTTCTTGTAGTATTTCAGCAGTGAGTTTTTTCCATTTCATTCTTTTGTCCACTTCTGTTATTAGTTGAATGTTGAATTTTTCTACTTTTTAGTCTCACTTTTGCTACTATGTTTTAATTTCTAAAGCATATTCCTAACATTATTTTTCATGTTTCTCTAGTTCTGTTTTGATGTTATGATTATGTCTCTTGGTTACTTTCTCATTGCTGAGACATAATACTCAACACCCACAATTTAAAGCAGGAAAGGTTGGTTTGGGCTCAGGTTCTAGTCCATAGTTGTCTGGCTCTAAGACAGATTGGCGTAGCAGAGAATTTCTCATGGCATGGCAGTAGGAAGCAGAGAGCAACCAAGGAGGAGGGAGGGAGCTGGACCCTGCTAGGCCGTGCCCCAAATGCCCACCTCCTCCAACACTACACTTAGCTATAAACTCATCCATGGTCTAATCTACTGATGAGTATCAAGCATCCAAGATCTGAGCCTGTGAGACTTTGGGGGAACATCTAGATATAAACTATAATGGGGTAGTTTCTTTTGAAATTTATCTATAATTTCTAGAAGTTTTTTCTTATTCTTAGAGTTTACTCTTTCTCTTGTGTTTTTTAATTTGTTTGCTAACATTTATCCACTGTCATCCCTTATAGCTCTTTGAAGATTAATCATATTAAAGTGACTTCCACTCCATATGAAATCCCTGTTTCCTCCCAATTACTCTTTATTTTTATTTACTAATTTATTCATTTACTTATGTATTCATTTATTTCTGGTGCTGGTGTTGAACTCAGAGTCTTACACATGCTTACCACTCTGTTTCTTTCATTCATTTTTGATCACAGTCTTGATGCTTTTCCTTTTTCTGATCATGTTTCTCATCAAAATCTTCTCTTAGATATCTGTCAAATTTATCTTCTATTTATATTTATGTACAATGCACTGAAAAGGTGATTGTCTGCTGTTTGCTCATGGATAAGGTGTATTTACTATTAGAGCCTATTATGGGTTAAGAATAGAGAGACAGCTTTACTAGGACTTTCTCTACATGTAGTAATCTATGAATCTTTCCTCTTAGACTACTCAACCTTTCTGGTTAGATAGGTGGGTTCTAGGTAAATGGAGATAATTCTGCCTGCACTTACTATAGTGCCTATGTAGCCACAACTATCTTCTCAATTTTGCCCTGATAGGTAAGTGCAGTATTCAGCCAATTCACTCTCTATAGAAGGACTATCTCTTGTTCTCCTTCATCATTAAGAAGACCTAATTATGTACATACAAGAGGTACAGGCCACCGGGGATACAGCTGTTTCTTCTAAATACTTTCATTTAGAGCTGGCCATTGCTGCAATTCCTGCACCTCTTCTAGATCTGCTTCTTGTATGTTCTCCTCTGTGTAGATATCATCTTTCCCTTATTTGCTAAATTAGGGATTACTTCTATGCCATGTTACAAATTTATTTGACACGCTTTTCATTCTTTTCTCTTGTTTTCCTTATATAGATGGATTCACATGTTTTAAAATGTTTAAACTATTTTTGTACTCTTGAGGAGGAATTATACATAAATACTCACATTCAACCTGTATTGTTTCAATTCAAAGATATATTGATGTTCAGCATATGTAAATGCATTATTCATTAATATTTTAAAGTTATAATGTTTTGCAAATTTAGATGTTTGCCCCATTTATCAGTGAGTGACTACTAGAGAAACATTTAATGCAAGGTATACAAACATAAGAATTTACAAAATTTGCTTGCAATGGCTGCCCAGAGTCAGGTGAGAAAAGATGTAAGAGGTCTTACTGTGCACCAGAGATCTGAAGGATCCAGTTGGAGGCCTGGAGCTCAGTCTAGTGTCCTGTGTGAGCTTGTATCAGGAGGTAGAAGAGTCTGCAATGGAAGAATGAAGGGTTTTTGATGGAAGCTGAAGAGGCTATGCTAGAAGACAAGAAATGATGTCCAAGGAGAAGGCAAAATGGGATCTCCCGTGAAGAAACAGAAGCCCTCCTTCCTTCATACCTTCCATTTTGTATAATTCTGGCAACAAACCTCTGTAGGGTGGGTCTTCTACAACTGGAACTATATTGAGCCAATTTAGTTGGGTGTTCCGTACTTGGGGGCATGCAGATACCAAAATGACCAGGGGACATCTGAGCTTCCAGCTCTATGTTATCATTGTTGTGCTCCTGGTACATGCATCACCCCTCTGGAATTGAGTCCTCTAAAGTGGCAGAGCATAAGCTTATGGGAACAGGAAGCAAAAGTGTTGCTAGTGGATCATTACAGATTGTGGTCAACCGCACCATTTTCACTTGCACTCCTTGATTCCCTGAACTATGAATTTTGGCTATGTGAGAGACGATACCACATAATAGACACTGATTCAAAGCACATACAGCATTTTGCCAGCCCAAAAACTTTTGGTGAGTGTTTACATGGGATAGAGATATTTTTACATCCTTTGCCCATATAGAAAGGTTGACCTACATGCATTGTCCCCAAATATCTTTGTCACCAATTTTCTAGTTATGTTCCTTACAAATTCCTGACCAGCCTGGCTACAGCATATGAATCAGTATAGAGTTGCACATCTGGCCATTTTACATTCGAAGCAAAAGTATCAGAATGTACTGCAAGGTGTACTGCCTGAAGTTCTGCCAACTGTGATGATTTCCCTTCACCACCCTCCCCTCACTACTGCAATATGTTAGGAGTAGGAGCCATGTGTATGTAGGCAACTTCATGCAATTTACTTGCACCCACTGGATCTGCCTGGTTCAATCACATATATATCATTTCAGTTTAATGACAGATTGTTGCTGTGCACATCCAACCTTACGCCCAGTAGAGCAGATAATACCCAACTCATGATAGGCAACTCAGGTTGCATGGTAGCCTGATGTCACATAGTTAAGCATTGGCCCCCTAAGGCCCAGCTTTGGACAAGAGCTGTTTTTCAAAGGGAAAATAGTTGTCTGCAAGTGATGGCAGAACCTTGCTCCAAAATACTGCAGGTCTCCACTGCAATTTACTTATGGGGGCCTTCCAGAGACTCCCAACAGCATTTCTCCCTGCGCCTGACACTTCAAGTACCATTGGATCTGCTGAGTCACATGGCCCCAGTGGGAAAGCAGCCTGCACCACAGCCTGGGACTGCTGCAGACCCTTTTCTTTTTTTAGGCTTCACTCAGAACTCAGCTTTCTGAGTCACTTGGTAAATGGGTCAGAGGAAAACACCTAAATGAGGAATGCATTACCTACAAAATCCAAATAGGTTCCCTAGTCATTGTGCCTCCTTTCTGTTTGTAGGAGGAGCCAAGTGCAGCAACTTATCTTTTACCTTAGAAGAAATATCTCTACATACCTTATACCACTGAACTACAAATTTCACTGAGGTAGAAGGACCTTGAATTTAGTTGGGTTTATTTCCTATCCTATGACTCTTAAGTGCTTTACTAGCAAATCCAGAGTGGTTTCTACCTCCTGCTCATTGGCCCAGTCAGCATAAAATCATCAATATAATGGGCCAGTGTGATAGCTTTGGAGAGAAAAATGTGATCAAAATCCCTGCAAACTAAATTGTGACACAAGACTGGGGCGTTAGTAGAACCATGAAGTAGGACAGTGAAGGTTTATTGCTGGCCTTGTCAGCTGAAAGCAAGTTGTTTCTGATGGGCCTTATGGATAGGTATGGAGGGGGTATTTGCCAAATCAATAGCTGCATACCAAGTACCAGATGTGTTAATCTGCTCAAGCAAGAGTGCTACTTTTGGTACAGCAGCTGCAACTGAAGTCACAACATGTTTTAGTTTATATTACTTTACCATCATTCTCCAAAACACATCCATCTTCTGTATAGACCAAATGGAAGAGTTAAATGGAGATGTAGTAAGGACCACCATTTCTGCATCATTCAAGTCCTTGATAGTGGCATTAATCTCTGAAGTCCCTCCAGGGATGCAATACTGTTTTGGGTTTGCTATTTTACCAACTGTAAGACAACTCTAATGGCAAGGACAACTCTAATGGCTTCCACTTGACCTTTCTGACTACAATAGCACTCACACTACAGTTTTCAGAACCAATGGAGGATTCTACCAAGTATTAACTATATCTATCCCAATTATACATTCTAGAACAAGAGAAATAACTACAGGATGAATCTGAGGACCTCCTCAATATATACTTTATAATATATGTTATCTATAATAATAAATTATATATATATATATGCATATATATCCTTCTAATTGTATCTTGCTGATCTGAGCTGAATAATTCCATACAATTCAACATAGTGGAAATAAAGACACCATACAATCGTTACATGATTGTGTAAACATGAATAAGGAACTCCCAACTGAGTTGGTTCACCACAGTCTTGGGTATGGGACTGTCACCAGAATGGTATCAAGGGAAGAAATGAAGGAAGGATAACTTCTGTTTCTTCATAGGAGCCCCAGTCCTTGCATTTACCTTTGACATCATCTCCTGGTTTCCAGTGCAGACTCCTCAGCTTCCAGCACAAACACTTCAGTCTTCCATCACAGACCATTTGGCTTCCTGATATGGACTCACACAGGGCCGTACAATGAACCCCAGGCCTCCAACTGGAGCCTTCTCCTCTCCAGTACTCAGGGGGACCATTGCACTCTTCCACACCTGACCCTAATCAGTTATTGTAAAACAATCTTGTAAATTCTTATATATTTGTACATCTTTTTTTCTTTTCCAGTACCGGGAATTGAACTCACTGACTTGCACTTGCCAGGCAGGAGCTGTGCTGCTGAGCTAAACACCCAGCCCCAATATATTTATATCTTGCATTAAAATCTGTTTTTCTAGTAAGCACTGACTGATATAGGTTTTGGTACCAGGAGTGGCTCTAGACAAAAAGAACTGTGAAGATGAAATTCTCTCCTGGCTTCAGGTATTCTTGGAGTTGGCTGTCTAGTCTGATAAGACCTAAAGAGACTATCTGTATACTTATATGTGTGTGTAAGTAAATATAAATATTTCTGTATCAACAGATATAGTTCTAAAATTTTTTAAAGAATGCCAGGTACTACCAACAAATTTACATTTAGTTTTTAGGTATCAAACATAATTTTAACATGAAGACCCAATGCTATTTTACTTGATCTAAAATGTTGAAATCTATGAAAGAAATGTTTACACAAAGAAATATTCAACATGGTGGGGAAAAAAGTTGTATTTTATATTATTCAAAATAATTAAAAATGCTTCATTATCTAAAAATTATCTGTAATATGAGATTTGTTAACTTTTCTAACTACCTTTTATACTTTAAAAATTACTTGTGTTAGGCAGAATATAGTACTATACTAAGGTATAATGTGCAATTGTTGGTAAAATATTTCCTGAATTTTTTAGGGGAAAAAATAAAATATATTTTAATTAAAGTTTTATAGATTACACTTACCTATAAACATGCATATTCTGTATGAATTTTGGGGAGTATATTTAACATTTAACTTTAGGGGCTGGGGATTTAGCTCAGCTGCACAGTGCCTGCCTGGCAAGTGCAAGGTTGTGAGTTCGATTCTGGGTACCGGGAAAAAAAATTAAAAAAATAAAATAAATAAAATAAAATTTAACTTTAAAATCAAGTTTTATAGTTAATATTATAAATTATAATTATAAATTATACATAAATTTTAAAAATCAAAATTCTTGGGAATAAATCGAAATTCTCCTATTCTCACACTGATATAATTGCATTAAGTTAAAATCAAAATCATCTGGCACATTCTATAACTTGTTGCTATGATACTGTATTTAAATTTTCAGTTTCTATTTCCTCTATCAGCATGTTGTTTTATGCACTTTATCAAAAATGGATCTGTTAACTGCCATTTATCTTTCTCCTTTTTCTTAATCTTAATATCCAACATGTAATCTCAAATAAGTTTAGATGAAAGAAGCTGAACCTAAAGTTCTAAATTCACTGGAAAACACAATTGGTTTTTTAAAAGTAGATTTTTCAATAATGGTGATAACTACAGTGTACTGATAAGAGAAACTTAAAATGTGAGTTTGAAGTTGAAATAATTGGAATACTTATGAGTTAACACAATCTATACCTATCATGGAAAGAGTTGCTATCTGAAAATCAATCTCTTTGCAAATATAAACAGAACAATTTATGGGCAGTTGTTTTAAAACATAAGATTTTTGGGATACTCAGAATTTAGATGGCTCATTATCTGAGGTCCTTAAACCAGAATCTTCTGTCATTTCTGTCAGGGTGTTGACCTAGGTACTAGGGGATTCAATAAAGAAAAGCTTTGCAATTACCTAAAATTGTGGCACCAATGTCTAAACCATGACACCCATTGTGAGTGTCAAATGAATGAAACAGAAAGAACACAAGGAAAACCTTGGTCCCCTTTGTTTGTTTAAAAGGGTACCTTAGGTAGCATGTATTTGCTATGCAGGAGATTACACTTCATATGAATAACAACTGCCTATTTAACAAGTATTGTAACGTACACACCACTACTATTTTGCATCACATACATTCACATTATTTTTAGATTACTGATATTAGTTTACAATTTTGAAATCTAGAGTTGCACCATGAAGATGGAACTCGTTTTGTGGATTTTTTTTTTTTTTAATTATAGAGGGCCATGGTTTCAGATTAAGCTTCTACACTGGACTCAACAGACCAGGGTAGAAAAAAAGTCACACTAGTGTCACTCATCCTCAGATCCCACATCACCCACATGAATAAGCTTTCTAATTTATCTGACTTTCAAAGAAATCAGAATTGGAGAAATAGCAGTCAAATTTTCCAACTGGCCAGTTTCATTTGGTTTAATGAAGTTCCTTGTATTGTAATCCTTACACACAAAGGAAAACTAAGGTGGGTTGATATTAACCAGTTATTGTTCTATTGCTCTGTCTCAGTGTCCCTACCTTAGAGAGAAAATAAATTTGAAATGATGAATCTGCTTTTTGTTTTTTGTTTCTGCTTTCTTCTGGATTTTTCTGTCTATAAACACAATCTCTGCATGTCTCACTGCAACACTTTATTCTATGAAGCAAACTGTGGCTACATTCCACATAGAAAATAAAGCCAATTAAAATCTTTAAGCTGAGTTGTGTTAATTTTGTCCTCTGATAGATCTAGATATGGAATATCTATAAACACATTTTTTAGATGTCCACGTTTCTGGTGGCGACTCTGCCCTGAGGTCCAAGCTTCGTTTCGGCTCTGGAAAGGAGTTCACTAGGATTAGTAGCTCATCACTCACAGCATGCCTGGTGAAAGCTGCACGCACAATATCATTTTCCTCACATAGGGAGAGGTGGATGCTTCACTTGTCACAGGCTATTGAAAGTCGTCAGCTTTCATCAGTGGATCCTGACAATATGGAAGGAATGATTCACCTGAAGGAAGCAGAGTGCACAGCATTTCAAAAGTGATCTCTAAAGACTGATTATTTCTTGTCCTTGACACCCTGCCAACGGCTAGATACATCGAACATTTGGGATGTAATGGAGCCTACAAATCACTAGTTGCCTAGTCTCCCTTGGCCCACGAGAGGATGGTGTGCTTGACTTTAGTTCAGTTTTTATTACATGCTGTAAACTTTTGACTGCTCTGATATGCCTTGTCATTGATGCGTCAAGATTGGACTCTGACAGGGTGTCTGAGCTGATTGAAATCAAGAATGCTCTATTAGATCCTGTGGAAAATAATAGGAGAGTGTCTACTGTAGGAGCTTAATCATGTCGTTGAAAAAACACAGACTTATTTTAAGAACAATTTGGTAGAAGTGAAGAGGCTTTTTCTGGACTGCAAGAATTATAATTTAATCATACATGATAAAAATTCCCCAACCTATCCAGTCACAAGTTATTCATTTTGCTTTTTAAGAAGGCTAACTTTGCTGGTGGAAATTTCTCTCTCCAATTGTACTTACTCCTAAGTGGGATTTGGTTGTTGTTTTACTGTGGTTAATGTGAATGGTTTCTTTAGTACACAAGAGAAATCACAAAAGACTTGTTATCAAATGAAAGTAAACTTTGTCTTTGTTATTCTGGTATTCATTGCTCTCAGTTGATAATATTTGAAACTCTTTGACACTCTTCGTGAGATGCAGTTTTGCATAATACAATCTCACTCCGTAAGAACACTATCACAAATAACAGAAATTTACCCTATGGAGAAGGGATTGGGGATCAAACTTTTTTTCTTATCCAAGGACATTTCCTGCCTGTAAAAGTTAGCAAACAGGAAGATAAGGGTATTATTTTAGCCACTGTAAATCCTAAAGAAAGCATACAAGGACTGGTGGACAGGAGCAGCTCCAAAGCATGCTCTGGGTTGATTCTGTGATTTTTCTGAATGGCAGTGCTCCCTTATAGATTAAAAGATGCAGCCCATAACTGCTCTAGAAAGTTGTTATTTTAAAGAAGTTAAGTAAACAATCCTGTGCTCCCCCAAGTTTAGGAATATTGCCAGAGCAAATAGCTACAACTCATGCACTACTGTTTGAACCAAATGATCACATTCTTAAAACTCCCACGCAAAGTGGGAATTAAAAAAAAACTGTGAGGGTAAAATATTATTACCTCTAAAACTTATTTCTGTCTTGGTGTTTCACGTTTTTCTACCCTACACATGTACAATGCTAATGAAAACATAGCCTAACGATGGATAAACTAGCAAAACAGATTTTATTCAGGAAGCATTGTAATGGAGAACTCAGAGTAGTACAGGGTTTGATTCCTAATATAACAAGAGCAAGTGAGGATTTATAGCTAAGCTGTGAGAACTGTGTTGGTAGTTGGAAAATTACTAAATTACTAAAGGATAACATCAAGAATGTAAAAAAATGTTTTTGTTTCTTTGGGATAGAACCTTGCTATGTGGTCTGAAATGGCCTTGAACCAACTACCCTCCTCTGATCTCAATCTCTGAAATGCCGGTGTGAAGGCATGCAATACCACCTGGCTAGAGGATTGTTTCTAAAATGACTAAATATGATTTGTGCTGCAGGAAAACAAGGTTAGTCAGAAATTAGTGACGTGAGAAATTAAACAGGGGTGAGTAATTTGATCAGATACCAAAAGCTAGAGATTCTCCCCAAAGTTACATAGCAGGACTCTTTCAAAAACTGGGCATGCCCAGCAAGGACAGGTTAAAAGGTGAACAAACTGACTCAAAAGAGACTGATAATGTTTGATTTTTGTCAAAGGTAAGAGGCTAAAATATTGTACATAAACTGTAATCTTTTTATATTTGATTTTTCTTGTTATAGAATGAATGTTATTCAAAATTAACAAACCCACCATAATCTTCAGAAACTTTAGACATCTTTCATGAAACTCTAGTTTTGTTTTAGAGAAAATCAATAGTTGATCTAAATTACATATTAATGTTGGAACTATTTAAGAACTTTGAGTAATCATTGAGAGTTGGGTTTTGGATTAAAAAGTTTCAATCTTGGGTCTAAGACATGTTAGCTTTACAACCTTGTTAATTTACTTATCCTATAAATCTCAAATTCTTACTACTTAACCCAAAGAGCATGACAGGGTATTAGTTATAAGAATGTTGGAGAAATAGCAGAAGATATTAAAAGTCCTTAGTACGATATTATTTCACTGCAAAATAACTTAATGTTAATTATATTCAAAACAAAGGCAAAAATTTGGTTAAATAATTCTATTTAACTGGAAAAATTAGAATGGAATCATTTCTAGATTTGAATAAAACTCTTTAAATGAACTCTGAGCTCTGCCACTGCAATATTCTCTCTCTGTCAACCAGAGTTTTCACTCTTAGTTAAACCTGTGCTGCCTCTCAAAGTGTTAAATTATTTAAACAATATGCAATGTTTTCCCTTACTTTAGGTTTGGAAAAGGTAAAGAAATAGAGTACCAAATTTTTCAAAAAATCAAACTTGATGCAGAAATAATAATTGGGACAATAATTATCATATTTATGGAAACAAAGGAAGCAAAATATGTGGATGAAAAGGACCTATTAGCCTAGCTAATAATCTACTTTTACTTGCCAAAGATAAATATAAGAATGTTGTAGAAATAGCAAACATTAAAAGTCCTTAGTACAGTATTATTTCAGTATGAAATAACTTACAGTGATAACAGAGTCTGTCTGTCTGTCTCTCTCTGCATGTGTGTATGTGTTTTAGAGGCCTTGTATTCTAATTTTAATGTGCCCATTAAACTGAATTTTCCTGTTTTCCAGGGGAAGCGTCTTGCTGCATAGTCTTGAATATTTCATTCTGAGATGCTCATCCATCGTATTTACCTACAGTCAGCTTTACATTTCTTATCTTCAAATTTGATTTCACATGTCTTTTTCTATTATAATCTGCTATCATATCCTAAAATGGATTAATCTAATTTGGTACTAGTTCTCCTAAATAGTATAGTATCATATAATTAGAAGATGGCAGCCATAATATACATTATAGTCAGTGATCTATGATAGTTTATTTTTTAACTTGATCAAAAGGTGCTAAATGAGTGCTGTTATCTTTCAGATTCATGGTTACTCACAATTCTTATTTGACTTTAGCGTGTTTGTTGCTCAGATGAACTATGTGACAACGGTAAAAGGATATTTGCTCTTCTTTAATACAGGATCACATTCTCACCACTGCTTAAAGAAACTTTCACTTTTAGCCTTACTAAATGAAATTGAATCTTACTTTAAAAAGAACTAGCATGTTCTTTGGGCGAGGGAGAGTTTTATCCTATCGTGATTAAATGCTGTCCCAGGTGGTACAAACTAAATGCACCTCTTACTAAGATAACTGAACTTGGTAGCCTTTGAATGAGAATGCAGAGCAGTTTCCATAGCAGTTTTATAACCGCACTTAGCTTTCTCACTTACCTCTCACAACTACTTCAAGCCTTTTGATAGGCTATCCCTTGTTATTCCAACAGCAGAAATGTCACTGAGTTGTTGGGGAAGGGAAATGAAAGATCACTTTTCCAGCTTAAGAAGAATTTTAGGTTGCTCAGTGATCACCTTTGCAATGTTGTATGATTCATCTTTGAGAAAATTCATAGAAAGCTGATGCATGAAATTAGTTCCATTATACTGAAGTCAATTCTATTGTGAGTTACAAAGTGGAGGCAGAGGGATGAGCATAGAGAAGAAAAGGGAATCTATTCGGGATGAGTGTTAATGTGTTTTTTTGTTTGTTTGTTTTTCTCCAGTACCGGGAACCAAACTCACGACCTTGTGCTTGCCAGGCAGGTGCTTTTGCCGCTGAGCTAAATCCCCAGCCCAAGTGTTAATGTTTGAAAGTTTCTTAGACATAGCTTTCTATTGATGTTACAAAAATACATGAAGAAATCAATTCAACATGAGCAAAAACATCTTGGCTTATGGTTTTAGAGGTTTCAGTCATTGCCCAGCTGACCCCATTATTTCTAGGCTTGTAGTAAGAAAAGAAATCATTGTGGAAGAGCAAAATCATAGTGAAAGAGCAAAGCTGCTCATTTATTGCAGCTAGGAAGGAGCAGGAAAGAAAGAGAAAGAGGGAACTAGTGTCATTGAGGAAGGGACCAGGACAAGATACCCTTCGCTGTCACGTCTCCAGGGACCTGCTTCCTTCATCTGCACTGCACCCCATTCAGCTATAAACTGACTAATGAGCTATGAGATTAGTACCTTGATGAGACAGTGATATCTTTAGGCCCCACCTCTGAACATTGGTGCATGAGGATCAAGTCTTCAGTGCATGAGTCTTTAAAGGGCCTTGCATATTTAAGCCATAACAGAAAATTACAAGTAAAGTGACTTCTCCAAGGTCATAATACATTGTAAATCAATCTTCTATTATATTGGAAACACACATAAGTTTTCACATTTTTTTTCTTTCTTTCTGAGACAGGGTTCTGCTATTTAGTTCATGCTGGCCTTGAATTCACTACATAGCCTCAGACTGCACTGTTTCTCCTGCCTCAGCCTCCCAAGGGCTGGGATAAAGGTGTGCACCACCACCCCAAGCGTTTTTTCTTCTCCTTTGGCTTTGTGCTGCAGTTTCCCACCAGATTACCATGACATGGAAGTCTTTCCTTTTAGCTTTTATAGCTCCCCTCACTGTAAGATTATTGATGCAGTAATCTAGGGATATTAATTCTTTACAAAAATATCTCAAATGCACCACAAAATTTGCAATTTTTCTTGCATATTTTTAGCTTTTCATTTCCTTTCCCTGTGCAATCCTCCAACTTTTCATGTCATCTTTTGTTGGTCAGCATTTAGTTCAATCTTTTGAGCATCATCCTTAAATTTCTTTTCTTCACTCTGCCCTCTCATGAGTAAGTGGATTGCATCATGATCATCAGTGTGTTTGTCTTTATGTTCTTTAGGAAAACAAGCTTGGTAGGCTTCCTTATTTTATTTTATTTTTTTTTATTTTTTTTATTTTTTTTGGTACCGGGAATCAAACTCAGGACCTTGCACTTGCCAGGCAGGCACTTATGCCACTGAGCTAAATCCCCAGCCCTGGTAGGCTTCCTTAAAAAGAGTACTTTATTTGTCAACTTGACTGGGCCAAGGTGTGCCCAAATTATATATTGTTTCTTTGTCTGTGATGGTGTTTCTGGATGAGATTATCACTGGATTCAGTGAAATAGATTGCTCTCTCCAATACAGACAGCCAGGCATGTCAAGTGAAGGGGAAAGGAAGGAAGGGAAAAGAAAAAAAAAATAGAAGGAAAAAATGGAAACAAAGCATTTAGAAAAGGAAGGTAATGGGTAAAACAAAAGAATCAAGATATATCATGTACAGTTACAAATTATCATGAATGTGATTATCATGTATATTTAAAATGTACCAATGAAATTAATTACAAAAAAGAGCTATTTTAAACTTTTAGTTTATTGTATTTGTATGTAGTACAAATATTTTAGTTTATTATATTTGTATGTAGTACAAATATTTTAGTTTATTGTATTTGTATGTAGTACATAACATTTATATTTTTGTGGGACATTAATACATGTACATAACACTCTTGGTCTTCTTTGCTTTCAGTATTTTAATTTTATCTTAAGTATGTGGAAAGATCTGTTGAGCATATGAGAGAAAAAGCTGTTTCCAAAATTGAAAGAATTGTGTCATTTCTATGTAGAGCACTGCCACATGTGACTTTTACCCGAATGAGGAAGATTAACTAGGACCTTAGTATGATGTAAAGGCATCTGAGAAACGGTAGGAGATGGTACTTGACCTTTTGAGGCTTCTCAGGGGACTGAAGTTAGAGCAATTCCGGGTGGTCTTTGGAATCACTTGACATTTCCTATAAGTGATGGGCCAAATAACAAAAAGAAAAAAAAAAAAAAACAGAAAAGTCAGGTATAGTAAAGTTCCACCTTACCAATAGATTGGATATATTTACTGAAACTATCTTTCTAGATGTACAATTAGTATAGGTGAAATCCCTCTCTATGTTCATCACAGCAATCAATATGGTACTTGTATTTACCAAAATTCACCTGCGTGTCTTTTCCTTTGTAATATCCTCCCTCTCAAGACTCTTTCAGTGAATTCAGTTTTGGCAATTACACCTGTGTTGATAACAGAAATTCATGTTGTCAACCCCAGTATTTTTTTCTGAGGTTAAGATTATGTTTTAAAAATCTGTTTTAATCTCTGTATAGCCTATCATAAGTCAAGACTCAGATTTCTTCTTTGAAGAAAGGAATTGACCTCTACTATCCGATATGCCCAGTATAATGCTGCAACTATAAAGACAAAGCAAAAGCAAAAATAAAAACAAAAATTGAGTCTTTTCTTGAAGGATGTTTTAGTATAAACCATAGGCCACTCAACATTTTTTTCTGAAAAATAGGCCAGTTTGATCCAGTTCACAATAAAAGCAGGAAAAGCTTTCATAACATACAGGAGAAATAAAGTGTTTTCCCCTATTGGATCCATTTTGCACTATACACATGCTCTCCTTATACCTTTCATTATATTTTACTTTATTTACTTCATTTTTACCTGAATTCAGCAAAATACATATGTTTTATTTTAAAGGGAACAAAAATAAGAAATAAACAATAAAAATAATACGAAATCTCAAAACAAGATGATAGGAAATTAACAATGGTTGTTATATTGCATATTGTTATCTTCAAAGCAGTTGTTCTGATTACCAGATATAGGCATGCAAAATTGATCAAATAATTAAACATTAACTGTTCTTTTCAATAAACCAATAGAAATTAGTAGTACAATTATCTTAACTACTGTGTATGTATATATAAATATATTTTCCCCTTCTTTTTTTCTTTTCTCCTTTACCCAATCACAGTTGTTCTTTCCTTTTGAGCTAGGGATATAGCTCAATGGCATAAGTGCCTGCCTGGCAAGTGCAAGGTCCTGAGTTCAATTCACAGTACAAAAAAAAATATTTACACACAGCAAAATACATACTAAAAGCCAAATCTCCAGTGAGCTTTCATGAAAAATAAGATTACCAGTAATTTGGAAGCATTATTTTTCTTTACTTTAAAAAACCCTTGGATTTATCATTTCTGTGAAAGGGTACTACCACCCTCTGAGAATGTCAGGCTGAAAACATTGGACCCTCAATTATCCTAAAACTTCCTTGCCCAGGTCAGTTGACACGTCATGTAGAGAGAGCCTGTTCTTGTACAACCAGTAATTTATGACATGAAGGTTTTCTTTTAAGTAAAGAATTCTGATTTTTCATACACATTCCAATAGAAATTTGTGCAGCAAATATCGCAGTTCCATAAACATTGCAGTGAATCCTGCGTTCACATGTTCCTTTATTTCCTCTCTCTCTTTTGTTTAGTTTTTAATTTTGCTTCCCCCAGATGTCTTCCATGGCCTCATATGTTGACTTACTAAGGGCACTATCACAAATAACCACAACTGTGTTATTTAACAGAATATAATTTACTGCCTTGTGGTTCAGGAGGCCAGAAATTTGAGTTCAAAGTCTTGGTAAGGCTGATTCCTTCTGGGTGTTCTAAGCAGGCTAGCTTCTCTCCCAGCTTCTGGAGGCTGTCAGGGACTCACGTTTTCTGGCAGAGAGACGCTTTACTACAGTTTCTTCTTCTGTCACCTTCTTTTCTCTCTCAGTGGCCTCTTTTCTTCTGAGGATTCTGATTTTAGTATTTGAGGTTCACACAAAATCTAGGATAATTTAATTTTGATAACCTTACATAATTTTATTCTCCAAACTAGGTGACATTCTGAGCCTCTGAGTGGACGTGAATTGGGGGGGATATTCTTCAGTCCACTACATTTTCAACTCATTTCCTATGTGGTAACCCTTTACTTATCTCTGTGTGGTCAGCTTATGCTCACTGTCCATAGATTAAATTTCCTTCCTTACTCAGACAGCATTTACAATTTACCAGAGTCCCTGAGATAGGGAATACCTGCTTTTGGCATTCAGTGACACTTCCCCATTTCAGATCTGGTGCTTTTTATGAGTTTTCTCATCAGTAACTCTAAATCTGACCTAAACCAACTAATTTTCTTCTCAAATTAGACCACATTTTTTTCCTGAGTTTATGCCTTTGGCCACTCTTCTCTAAACTAGAATGGACTCCTAATGAAAAATGTCTATAATTCTTTAAGCCCCTAAATACATGCACAATTATAAGTTAATATCCACCAGGAAAAGCTTTATCCACTAAAATGAGTAGAGGATGTTTTTCTTGTTTTAAAACTAACAGAATATCAATTAATATTCTTTTCCATAAATAGTTATTAATTATTAAACACATATAGATAGACCTTGCCCATTTTATATCTTTCTCCAGATAGGGTAACATTAATCAAGACTCAGATTCTCACCTCTTAAAAAAAGAATTGTCCTGTACTAATTGCTATGCTCAATATATCACTGTGACTATATAGACAAAACAAAAACAAAAGCTTGAGTATTTTCTTGAAGGAGTATTTGGTTTAAACCACAGATCATCAAAGCTTTTTTTTTTTCCTGAAAAAAGCCAAAACCTAGATAGAACTCTAAATATCATTAGTCATTTGTGTTCTTGTTTAATTTTCCTGGAGAGCTAGGTGAGCATAATGCCTGGATCCTACTCATTTTTATAGTGGCAGCCTTCATTATTACAAGGTCTTAGGAGTAATATAACTCCTGTGTGCAGAAATTATTGTCCTCTGAAGGATCATGCTTAACATGGAGTCATAGGATTACAGGTATAAGTGTTTGTAAATATTTACTTGCTTCAGGATTTTGTACAGAATACTTTGAGAGCTTTTTAAAAAATTTCTGGAGATTTTATTGATAGCCAAATAATTTAATTGGCAATAATTAATTTCACACTGTGTGGCTAAAACTACAGTTCATTAAATGGAATCATAGTGAACACTTGAGGAATTGCCCGAGAGGCTTTATCTTGCTAGTAGCCACCATCCAATACTGTTCCCTTTCAACAGAACAAAACTTACTACTAAATTTTGGTCATTGTTCCAGTTAAAGTCACCACATATTTCCTTATTAAATGGTAGGCACTGGAGAAAAATAAATTATACATGCAATGTCATGGTTGAATATTTATCTTCCTAATCACTTCAGGGAAAATTGTTCCCCAGTTTAAGACAAGGATTTTTTGGAGAGAGGGCTCAAACTGGTTTACAGGAAAAGTTCATGGGTTGAAGTTGTAGGTAGAATTAATTAATTAATAGACATAATTTGCTTCTGAGGTCCAAAATAAAAGTGCAGAAGTCACCCTCTCCTTTTATCCAGAGCAGTTGCCCGGACAGATTGCACAAATGCTTTGGTGGTCTCTCTGTTGTCAGTCCTCGCTCACGAAGGAAAACTTCCAGGTAGGTGGCCCAGGATTCTCTGACAAGTAAAATATCCTTCTGTCATACAGATTTTATTTAAATATATTCCATTGAAATCAAAAGAGAATTAAAGTTTAGACAAGTTTATTTCCCTTACTATTCTAGAACTGTCCCTCCATAACAATTAGTAGATTAAAACTTGCCCCAGAAACTAGGAGCACTCTAAATATGTCAGATCCTAAAAAAATAATTTATCTGAAATATGAACCTGTATGTGTAAGCTTATTATGTTTAAACTTTTGCTCGTCCATATTCCTTAATGAAAAAAGAAACACAGCTCAAATAAGAATATTTGGGGCATCCTGCCAATTGCCGTCTTTCTGTAAAGGAAGTTTATAAAGCATCCTGTATAAAGAAGGAAGCAAAGAGGCTTTGAGTATTTTATTTTGTAGCAATTGGATCAAGATTTGACAACCAAAAGTAATGGCATTTCTCAGGCAGATTAGACATACGTTTTAAAAATCATTGTATTTCCTTATTATAAAAATGGATTTGATTGACTTCAGATATTTTAGGAGACAGTCAACTACAACCTTACCTCATATTAAGAAAAAAGTACACTTGGAAGAGAGGGGAAAGTACAATTAGCAGTTTTCTCATTTACGTAATCCCAAGTGCGAGGAAGAGTGAGATTCTCTTCCTTTATTTTCAACAGGGGGAACTAAGCCTCTTCTTTTAATTGTATGAGCCCTTTCAATTATTCCCATAATATCCCATAATATGCAAACTAGAAAAATTAACCCATACTTTTCATGAATCGGTGTAATTTAGTAGTACCTGCAAAACACACACATTTTCCTTAACTGTGTCCTCCCATACAGGTACCACTGTAAAAATAAAGAGAAAGCAAACCAAAAAGAAACCCTAAAAGGCAAATTCTGTGGATGTTTTCTTAAATGAAGCAAATATGGCATGCTCAGGGCATGATTATCCCAAGGTGTCAGCAGCCTCCAGCTTTACCACACTATAAATTGCTGTACATATCACACAAGCCCAGATGATTTCTGTTATTTGACAATTTGGTCATATCTGTAAGTAGATTTTTCTCCCAAAATATATGCATGCTTCCTTTTTGCTGGTATTTCTAAAGAAATTGATGAGACTATTCTGAATATCCAACACATATAGCTGAAGTGTTTCTTTTTCCTTTTTCTTGGAAGGCAGGACATATATTTTTTATTCTAAAGAAACTAGGGAGGGGTTAGAATTTCACAGTGCAGACTCAAACTACAGTCCCTGATTTTCAAGCTTCTGATACTATTCTCTGTGATCATACAGGTAATTTCTCATAAGTTATGAGAGAGATAGTATAAATTACAGACAGAAAAGAGCAGAAGTAAACAGAAAACTGAAAAGGTCAGTGGAACACTGGGTGAGTATTTCATCAGAGAAGAACAGACAATGTATTCTTTTAGCAAGGCTGGTGCTGTCAAATTCTTGTGTAAAATACAACTTAAAAGCAGGATCCCTTAGGGGAATCAAACTAAATGGGAGATAGGAATGCTTTTCTTTGTCATTTGAAAATGTTCCTTGAGGGAAAAATACAAATACAAAGGTAAAAAGTAGTATTTAAGGAGATTTTCTAACTTTTATTAAAAACATGCAAAGTGAAAAACAATATAACCACTTCAAGTTCCAAAGTCACAATGTGAAATAGTAAAGAGCTTCCTGAAGAATTACTGAGCACTTTGACAACTTCTTGTGCTGTTCCAGGTCACCTTGAAAATGAGATTGTGTCACCCTGGACAGACAGACCCAGCATTGTTCTAAAAGAGGTGGAAGAAACAGTAGTGTTTTTTGTAACTCAAAAGGTATTTAACTGAATATTGCATAGTATCTTAAACTTTAGCATTTTTGATAGTTATGGGAGGAAAGTTAAATTGGTAATTATATTTTCTATGTTTCCAAGAAAGAAAAAAAATATCAATATGTTAATAGGAAGATGCCTAAGCCTAGAATTCTTCAAATTAGGGTCTAATTTACTAATTGAAATACTTGATCATTTGTGTTCTAAAATATATGCATGCTAGTTTTTACATATTAAAAACATTATTTTAATAAATAGTGCTTTCCTCATCTCTCTAATGCTTGATTATTTCTAAATTCATAGATAATTATATGCTGAAAAATGCAGGATATAAATTATCATTTTCAATGAGTTTAAAATTAAGTTTAAAATTAAGTTGAAATTATGCAAAAACTATACATTAAAAAAAAGTAATAGAGCTGGGCATGGTGATGCATGCCTGTATTCCCACCACTTGGGAGGCTGAGGCAGGAGGATTGCTGTGAGTTCAAGGCCAGTCTGGGCTACAAAGTGAGCTCAAGGCCAGCCTGAACTGCATAGGGAGATCCTGTCCCCAAAAGACTTAAAAAAAAGAATAGAAACAAATTGCATTGTTCCAGTGGTAGAAATATGTCACATAGTAAGACTTTGTCAAAAATTGGCAAGCATGCTACTATTTAAAGTTCTCATTTTTTTTCTGAAACAAAGGCATTACTTTTTCCCTTTTTTAGAAGAGGAAAATGAGGTTCTGTGAGATTTCTAGTAAGTTTCAAAATAATTTCAAAACTTTTGTGATGAAGCCCCTCACTGCTCAGAAGCTTCTCATTGCTTATTCTTTTGGAAACATTCTTTTTCTCTTTTAAATTCTCTCAGCCCAGGATATCCCATGCCTCAAACCATTTCCTCCATCTGGACAGCACACTTAACTCCAGGCTCCCACCTAGATTAGTTGCTAGTCACCTCTCAGAGTGCCAGGAGTCCTTTCCCCAGGCAATGTTCTTTAACACTAAGGAAAAGATGTTAGTCCTCTTTTATCTTCCATGTTACCCTGTTTACTTCTTCAAAGTATCTACCAGGATCTTCAGTAATTCAGTTGCTATTTATTTGTTTATTTATTATTTTTTATTCTAAAGAGAAAACAGGTTAGTAGGAGAGTTGCAAGAATTAATTCATTGTGTATCATTGTTTTGTAATAGTTATTCAGACTCAAAGATATAAGATGATGTCCTGTCCACAAAATATTAACACAAACCTTTCCTTTCAATGAACTAAGAGAAACAAGCTGTATAACTATCTTAACTATCTTGTGTATAAATATATATATTATTTCCTTTTTCCCCTCCTTCCTTTCTTGTTTCCCTTATCACAGTTTATCTTTTTTTGAACAGTTTCTTTCAACTTCACAATATCTATTGCACAATTTGAACCCTATTTACTTATTGAATTTCTCACACTAGTGAGACAATGTGGTGTTTACATATATGGTTTGATCTATGGCACTAATGAGTGTGGTCTTGAGTTGCATCCATTTACCTATAAAAGTCTCCAGTTTATCCTTCATTATGGTTGAGTAGTACTATATTACATAAAAAAACTCCTTTTTATTCCATTCCTTGGTTGATGGGAATTTGGGTTGTTTCCAAGATGTAGCTATAACAAATTGCACTGCTATAACACGGGTGCACATATATTGCTATGGTATGATGCTTTTAATACTTTTGGGAAGATTTTCAGAAGGGGTATGGGTGGGTTGAGTGGAACCTCTAATCTTAGTATTTTAAGGAATTTCCACACCAATTTCTATAGTAGTTGCACCTGTCTACACTCTCACCAACAGTGGAGAAGGGTTCCTTTTTTCCCACAACCCCATCAGCATTTGTTATTGATTGATCTTTTCATGATAACCGTGCTTTCTGGAGTGAGATGGAATCTGTGTTGTTTTAATTTTCATCTCTCAAATGATCAGTGGTGCTGATCTTTTTTATGTATTTGTTTGCCATTTGTATTTCTTCATCTGAGAAGTATGTATTCACCTCAGATGCCTAGTTTTGGATTTTGGGTCTGAATTTTAGAGGTCTGATTTTTTTCAGTTCTTTATATGCTCTAGATATAAGTCCTTTGTCTAAATGACAACTGGCCATAACTTTTTCCCACTCTGTGAGTTTTCTTTTCACTCTATTGATGATTTCTTTTGTTCTGCCAAAGCTTTTTAATAAATTGAGATCCCAGTTGTTGGTTCTTTGTTGAATTTCCCATGTGGTCTAGGTTTTGTTCATGAAGTCTCTACATCTATGTCTTCAAGATTTCTACCTATTTTCTCTTCCAGCATATTTAGTGTTTCTGTTTTAATATTTAGGTCTTTGATCCATTTTGACTTTAGTTTAATGCATGGTGATAGATCTGGATCTAGTTTTAGTTTTTAGGATGTGGAAAGCCAGTTTTTCTAGTACCATTTGTAAAAGAGATTATCTTTCTCACAGTGAACATATTTGTCTCCTTTATGGAAGATAAGGTGGTTCAATATGTCTGTAGTTGTGTTGTATCTTCTAATCTGTTCTCCTTTTTTTTTTTTTTTGGCAATACGATGCTGATTGTATCACAGTAGCTTTATAGTATAATTTCAGGTGTGGGATTGTGATGCGCCTGACTTTCCTTTGTTGCCCAGACTGCTTGTGCTATTCTAGGTCTCTTCTTATTCCAGTGAATTTTAGAAATGTTTTCTCTAGTTCTTTGAGGTACACTAATGGTATTTTGATGACGATTGCATTAAATCTGCAGCAGTTTTGGGAGTACGGAAGCTGAGAAGAATATGTCTTCTGATGTTTTAGGAATATTCTACAGACATCTACCAAGTCCATTTTTCAGAGGTTTGGTTTAATTCTAATATTTCTTTGTTGATATTTTTTGTCTAGTTAATCTATGTGTTTGTGAACGGGTAATTAAGTTTTGCCAGTACAATCATGCTAGTGCTTATTTGGTTTTTCCCATCTGTTAGAATTTGTTTTATGTAGTTGGGTGAACCTTTGTTTCATGCATGAATATTTTTGACTGTTATCTCCTCTTCTTGGAATTTTCCCTTAACAGGTATGTAGTGACCTTCTTTCTCTCTTTTGAATAATTTTAGCTTAAAGATTACCTTTTCTGCAAATAGAATAGCTACCCCAGCTTTTTTCTGGGTTCCTATCCACAGAGAATTGTTTTCTGTCCTTTGAATTTTAGTCTATGGATTTCTTTTTCAGTTGAATGTATTTCTTGACTGTAGCATATGGATGGATCTCACTTCTTGGTCCATTCTGCCAGTCTGTTTCTTTTGACTGGTGAGTTTAGACTATTTAAGTTGGTGGTTATAACTGATATGCATTGGCTTTTCTTTTTCATGCTGCTTTCCTGTTGTTTGTTTCCCATCTTTCTCATCTTTTTAATTGCTTGCCCTGCCTGGCACTTTCTTTCTACTGGTGTTCTAGTGTTTGTTGTCTTCATTATCTCCTTCCTTTTTTTTTTTTTTTTTTTTTTTTTGGTTTTTGGGTTTTCTCTGGTACCGGGAACCGAACTCACGACCTTGTGCTTGCCTGGCAGGCGCTTTGCCGCTGAGCTAAATCCCCAGCCCTTTCATTATCTCTTTCTAATATGTCATTCAGAACATTCTGTAGAGCTGGTTAGGTGGTTATAAATTTCTTCAGTTGTTCTTTGTCATGGAAGTATCTTATATTTTCATTGAATTTGAAAGATAGTTTTTTGGAGTGAATCAATCTGGGTTGAAGACTGTTTACTTTTAAGACTTGAAATATCTCACTGAAAGCTCTCCTTGATTTGAGGGTTTCTGTTGAGCAGTCTGTTGTGATTCTGATTGGCTTTCCTTTATAAGTTATGTGTTTCTTTTCTCTAGCTGCTTTTACTGTTTTCTTGTGGAATCTTAATTAACTTAATTAACAACTTAACTTAATTAACTTAACTGCTTTGTTCTTTCTGGATTCTTAATTATTTTATGCTTTTGTGTAGATTTATTTTGGCCATGGCTATTTGGAGTTCTAGATCCTTCATTTATTTGTATGTCAAATTTTTTATCCATGTTTGGGGAGTTTTCTATCATTATTTCTGTGAAGAGATTTTTAAAGGCTTTTCTGCTATCTCCAGCTTTCTCACTGATTCCGATCAATTTTATGTTGTTCTTTGCTTCTTCTTGTACCTGTTGGACTGATTTTTCATGATCTCGTGCTATTTTTAATATATCTTTCTTTCCTGATTGCTGGCAACATTCCTGTCTTCTAGATCTAATATTTTATTGTCTTCATTCAATCTGCTGCATATACTTTCAATAGAATTTCTTATCTGCATTTCTGTTTAGATCTGTTTCTTTGATTCTATTTCTTTCTATGTTTGGCATTCATGGTTTCCAGTGTTTTCCTGAACTCCTGTATTAGTTTATTTGTGTCTGCTTTAATATCTTTCAATTTGACAATCATTTCTTTTGCACCTTATAGATTACTTTTTAAATAAAGGCACTATTTCCACTTTCTTTATTCCAAATGTAGTTATTTAACAATTATTTTTTTCTATGGCCCGTTCCATTTGTTTTTTCACATCTGCTGCTATCATTTCAGAGAGTTCCATTTGTAAGCATTGGATTTCCTCTTTTCATGCTCTTGACTTGTCCTGGGTAGGCTGGGCATTTGAGACTTCATTTTGCTTTTTCTCTTGTCATTTTCTATTTTCTATTTTACTTTGTTTTCTGTGTTGATACTTAAAATTTCTTATGTTAGATAGCCTTATCATTGACATCAAGGCTTTCCTAGGAGCTGTCTCTCTGGATGTCTTCTAGATATAGGTGGTTCTTGGTCTTTATGTCTATCCCAAGAACCTACCTTCCCAATGTGTTAAGATTGAGGAGTTACTATCTATTTGACTTAGGGCCAATTCCTTTGGTACTGTGCTATGATGATGGTTAGGACCCCTTACAATCACAGTCATTTGGGTGGTGAAACTGGTCATAGCACGTATGACATCCTGGTTAAAGTAGTTCAGTCAGCAATAATGATAGACTCAAGTACAGCTTGGCTACTGACAAATTTTGGTAACTAGTATCCTGATATCTTCAACCATAGAAGAGAGCTTTACAGAAATATAATATAATCCAACTTATACCAGGAATTTTTATTCAATGAGTTTCCACTTAATAGAGTGATTTTACCCTGTTATGGGGGGTGTTCAGGAGGATGGGAGTAGGATTAAGAGATGAATGAAGTTAAATAGAGTAGGAGCAAGGTTGGAGGGCACCAGATGATCACCCAGGTTTTAGGTAATTTAGGACACAGAAGGGAAGGTTTAGAAGAAAATGCTTAGAAGTTTTGCAATGAATTGGAAAGAGAAGAGACAATATTTCCACACATAAAATATAATAAAGTCAAGTGAGATAGTTGATTAAAGAGAGCAAGAGGATGAGTAGAATAAAGCAAAAGGAAAGGTTAGAGATCTAAATCATGAATGACAGAGAAAATAAGGGAAAAAAGAAAAAGGAAAAAAGAAAAGAAGAAAGAAAAAATTAAAAAGTAAACAAAACTATCCTCATACATTGAAAAAATAATAACATACAGAAAACAAAACAAAACAGAGAGAAAATGAGAAAAGAAGGGGCAAAACAAAAAAACAAAAATGAAATAAAAAAATGAACAAAACAAAACAAAAGCAAGACACTAATCCAGTTGAACACCAAGAGGGAAAACACACAGAGAAAAATGAAAGTAGTGAAACTCCTCTAGTGTCTACAGTTCTGTGGTAGGTCCAAGCTGGATCCCAGAAATGTATACTCTGACCATGACTGCAAGTGGAGTTTTGGTGGGTTTATATATGATCTTTGTTTCTGGATTTGGAGAATGGTATTTGTTTTCTGTGTCTACAGTTCTCCTAGTTATTTGGAAAAGAAAATGGAAAAAAAAAAAAAAAAAACACAACAAAGGAGAAGGGGGTGCCCCCACCCATCTGTTTCTAATCCTCCTGTCTTTGTCCCCAGGTACAACACTGTGTTGCTGGCATTCCCACAGGTGTCCAGGCCATGAATTCTGCCAGTGGAGGGAGGGAGGGGTAGATATCAAACTTTTCTCCCCAGGTGAATCATCCAGGTTATTGGAGGAAGTGAGGAACTGAATTCACACTTCTCTTCCCTGCTATTTATTTACTTCATGTGCTTTTATCTGGGCTATAATGTAAGTTCTATGAGAGTTGGGACTAAGTCTGTCCTGCTTAATTTTATCATGTAGCACAGGCCCTGTACTGAATACATAGTGCTTGAAAGAATGAGCAGGTGAACTAATCAATTAATATGAAATGTAAATGTATAATGGAAATTTTTTCTAGGCCACATCTTTTTTTTTTTTTTTCATATCTTTAGGCAGTAGAACTAGGCTGACAACATGGCTGATTCTCCACACCAGAACATTAAGCTCACATGGCCGTGAGACGGGCAAATTTAATTCCAGGATGAATTTCAATTGCTGTTGGAAGATGAAGGCATTTAGAAACACGGCTTGGATTTTTAAATGTTATTATGTTAATGTTATTATGTTAATGCTATTATGTTAATGTTATGAATAATTCCTTAATTTGGGTGTGACAAAAACTACATTCAATTAGCCAGTATATTCTCCTAAACATAAAAGAATGAAAGGGTTTTACATTTAGTTTGCAGGACTATTCCAGTGTGGTGTCGATTTCTTATTCTACATAACTTTAGATAGCTGAAAAGGGATCGACATTTAAGAACTGTCTTCATTTTTAAAGTAGTACAACAAATGCCTCCTGTGCTGTAGGTTCTTCACTGACCAAAGTGAGAGCAAAAATTATTTTATTCAGAGCCCAGAAAGATTGCATATGACTCTATTAACTACAGGCCAGACTGCTGGTGGGCTTCTTATTAGAGAAGTCTGCTGACAGGCATTTGCTGTAACCCTCATCACTGCGCAGTATTTGTATTTATGTGTGATTGCTACTGTCCTGTATTTGAAGACTAAGAGGAACTAAGAAAAAAGACTCAAATGTCTGTAGATATATTGCCAGCAAAATACTGTTGTAGTGGCAGCAAGAGAACTACGTAAAGTAAAGGGGGCTGGTCTCAAGATAGCTCGACTTTTGCAGTTTTTATGTTTTAGCATATTAAAATGTGAGAGCTGGATGCGGTGCCACATGTGCCCATAATCCCAGCACTGGGGAGGTTGACACAGGAGGACTGTTGTGAGTTCGAGGCCACCTTGGGCTACATAGCGAATTTAAGGGCATTCTGAACTAGATAGAGAGACCTTGTTGAAAAGGGGACAAAGTTAAAATATTTATAAATTTTAATTTTATTGAATATTAATTGTGGAAATACAGGCTACATTTTTGACGCAATAGGGCTCTTTCATTATGTTTTTAATGCACATTTACAGCATAGTGAGATGATTATTTTATGCCTGGGGCAATTATTAATGTATTAGTTCAAATTAAATTTGCTCTTTAGTGTTCCTGCGCTCAGTAACGGACTCTTCACGCACGCTCTACTTTATAATGAGTACAATTCTAACTCTGGTCAGTGGAGGCGCCAGAGAGACACTGCCGACGGGAGAGGCTGCTCTTTCGTGATTTTCTTGCTTTTGTCACTTGGTCCTTCAACACAGCTATGTGGAGACACACGCAGAGCAACATTCCCAATAATTCAGACCAACCCGTAAGTTTTTGTTTGTTTCTTTGCTTGCTTGCTTGTTTTTCTCCCTGCCTGCTTTAAAACGGTAGAATAGCTTTGACTCAAAGTAACATATAGGCTTCTTCCACTAGGAACAAACCCTACCCTGGACGGGATCCATAGGGTTGAAAGTCACCCTTCCACCTGGGGCCCCTCTTTGTTTAATTTTCTTCAGTTCTAAAGAAAGAGGGAGGAACCCTTTGTACTTTACAACTACTGTCCATCTTTTCAGTTCCAAGTCTTTGATATGTTGGTAATTTCTTGTATTAAAATTTCCATACTTAAATTATTGTGTGGCTTTGACTCCTGGGTGATCCCAGACTAATATATAATCTTTATGTGATATAATAAAGGACATTTTAGAAACACGAAACAAGTTTTTGTAAGTTTGTAAATGATTATGGTAGCTGACATGCATTTTTTGAGTAATGTTAAATCTTTGATCAGGAATACTCCTCAGAATTATAAACATTTTTTAACCCCATAGGGAAAAACCATCATACACTTAGGGTTAGTATGTTTCATTTCCTGCTGATTTTACATGTAAATACATATTATACCTTTCACTTTAAGAGCACTGTTATTTAAAAGAAAATGTGAAATAACTGCTTGTACTTAAATAGTAAGGGAAGCTGAAGTGACTATGTTTGTGATATGTACACATTAAAGATATTGACACTCAATTTCTAAATGTATGATCTTCACTTATTATTCTATCAAAAACTAAAAAGAAAGCAGAGCACAATTATGTTTTAAAAATGTGAAAATAAATGAAATAGAGTAGCCTCACTGATTTTTTTTTTTTATTACAGCGACGTAATTGCCTTATGTTTAGCTTTCATACAGCAATGTTTCGCCTCTAATCAATCTAAGACTTGGAAGTAGCAGAAAGAGCTTAAGTTGGATGGAAGTGGAAGGCTAAACACCAATACTGAGATAAAATCAACTCTTGGAAATTGAACCAGAAGCAAGTGATAGAAATCTACCATAAAGGCAAAGCATTTTATCTGGAGAATACAATGGTCAGTACTGGGCAGTAATGGATCAAGACAGGCAGGCGGATGGGCATCACACTGGTTTCAGGGAAATCTAGTGAGAGTGTAAGAGTTAAGTGTTCAATAACTTAAAGCTAAGTTAAGGAAGTTAAATATGAACACAGAGATTCTTGAAAGGATTACAGGAGTGCCAAGAAAATTGGAAAAAGTAGTATAATTCCCACCTCAGAGATAAAATTTTCAAGACAGATTACAATGCAAGCTCTCTAAGTACATGATGGGACTAAATCTGGGTGAGTAGTGAAATTACAGAAAGGAGATTAAATCAGAGAAAGAGAGAGGATCAGTGGATTGACATAGAATACAGAATGGTTTTATCTCAATAAATAAAACTGAGATAGAGAAAGTGACTACAAGGGAAAAATGGAATTAGCAAGCTATTACCTCAATGTGAAAGTATTGATTTGCTGTATTGGAGCATTTAAATTACCTGACTGAAATTTTTCTTGACCCTGGAGCTAAATTTACAGTAGTGAGGAAGGCAATGCAAAATTAAGTATTTCTGGTTATTTCTCTAAGGGATGGTAATGGATGAAGACAGACAAATACTTAGGGCATTAAATTGCCATCACAGAAATTATACATTTTTATTTTGAGTTTCACTTAGAAATAAAATTCACTTATGTGTATTATCTTCCTATATGGGCAGGGTCTAAAATTGTTAGATAGTAGAAAACAGTAAGATAAAAGGAAAGAAACAAGAGGATGAACAAAAACATTTTCCGACTTCCATAAAGTTGGTCTTTTGATATTTAGTCATTATACTGTAACAGCATTGTACATTCTCAGAATGTCCCCCATCCTGAGAATAAGGTGTATAAAATACGAATATCCTAACTTTACATTCCAGCCATCCCCTTATGCCATTCTACAAATTTATGCCCGTTAGTTTCCTCTATCCATAATTTTCCCTGCTCAGGATTTATTTATTAAAAAAGGAGCTGATATTTGAGTTGGTTATTACTATGGAACAAATGAGTGGAAAAGTTAGTTGTAAAAGTTTCATACCACTCTGATGTAACTCACAGCCTGTTTGCAGCTAGATGTCTAATAAGTAGTAGACCTTGGTGGGATAATTTCACTGGTCCACGTGCTATATTGGAGGTTTCTAAATGAAGTTTAACTGCTCATATGGTGTGAATCATAGGGCAGGAGCGGCATAGTCACATTTCTTGTCACTGGGAGGATGTATGCAAATGACTGAACTTATTTGAAACAGTCAACAAAATGCTTAAATATGGTCCCATTAGTATGGCTTTATCACTTAATTAATCTTTTTGCATTTCTGTTTAAACATTGTCTATACATAGTTACATAAAATTTAAAAATTTTTAAATGAAAATATGTTTGGAGAGTGAAATGTACTGTAACATAATTAGAAATATGAAGAGTTCTAAAAATTCTTATCAATACTTGATATATCCCAATATATGCACTCACATATTTATAAATTGCTGAATAGATGAAACTATTATATTAACAGATCCAAGCTGGGGGTGAAATTTGCATTTGTATGATCACATTTCATGTCACTCAATGATTACTTAGTGGTTTTGAACTTTGTGGCAATTTTAATTTGTATATTTGCAAGTTCCTTGTAAATTTATTAGTACTGATGTACTTATCTGTGCAAGTTAGTCATTCAGCAGAGGATGAGACGTTTCTGTTGCCTCCTTCCATTATGCTACAGTTCTGAGTCCAGCAGCAGTTAACAGTGCCAATTAAATGTAGGTTATTTTCCCGTGCCAACTACATTTTTATGTATATATCTTATCATTTCTCACATGCTTAAGAGTTATTTGTGTCTTGTGTGCTTAAGAGTTTCTTATATCTCACATACTGAAATTTCTTTAAGTATGACGATTGTGTTTTATATATTTTTGCAACTAGTCAAGTGAATCTAATCAAATGAAAAGTAGATCATTCAAATCTGTTCTTGAATTCAATTTTTAGTGCTTTTATATTGTTTATAATCATTTGCAAAAATCTGCTAAGGAGCAGTGGACACGTCTTCCATTTACTTCTGACCACTGCACAGTACTATTGTATCACTGTCTTCCCTTATAATTTCAAGCATATATTTTGTTTCACTGCCCAAAATGCAAAGTGTTTATACTGCAGTTTTTAGTGTTTTTGAGTTCATATTATACTATTCTTGTGAACTACAATTTTCAGACTTTTTACTCATGTGTTTTCAAGTTTCACAGCTTTTAAAAATATTGAATTTAATGCCTCACATTCATCCCAGTGAATTTTTGTCCTTGGTGTTTGTAATAAAATCTGTTTTCTTTTATTTTTTATTATTTTCTCCATCAGATACTTAAGTCCTTCATTTATCTTTCAAAAGCTGAAACCTATTACCTAAAGAAAACCATGTCTATTAGAGATGAGAGTTCTTTTCCATTACATGTAAATTTCTTTGCGCATAAAGTGTGACTTTTATGATAGTACTTTGTAACTTTCTATATACATCTGTTATTCTGAAATAAATGTTTGATCCCAGTGTATTGGGTTTTTAGTAAGTGTCAGATGAGAGTGTAAAATAATACAGCAATTTATGACCAATTTAGGACATAAGTGGCATAATTTTTCATTTTTATGCTTAGATGCTTATAGATATTTCTGATGTATCCTTCAAATTTTCGCATTAAAATTTCCTATAAATACAAATGAATATTTACTTTCTTTTTACAATGTACATCTTAAAAATAATATGCAATATGTACATGTACCAGTTTCCCATGATGAGTATGTTTGTTAGGTATTTAAAATATATCCTTATAAAAAGATAAAAAAGAACAGAAAAATTAGATGTACTTATTCAATTTATGTGAAGTATACCATTCTCAAAGTTAGTAATTTTAAATAACTCTGCTGTCAATATCAGTATATGAAGAAAAAACAAATGTATGCACAAGAGACCAAGCTTTGTAACATTTTTTGGCAGGTATCATACATTTATACATACTTTGCTTTGATGCCATTTAGTGAATAGATTCTCGAGTAGCACTAACATTTCTGCTATTTTTCCATTAGAGATGTATTTGATCATTTTTCTATACCATTTTGTGCCTTTAGATTTTATGTGAAATTTCTTCACTATCATACAACAAAATAAATGCCAGATCATTTACTCCTGTATCCTCACAATGCTGTAATAATGACACCATTACTAAGATAGCTCTCTTTCTCATAACTATGAGTTACTCTCAAATTTTCTTTCTTTAGCCTGTTACTAAAAACTGATGGAAAACAATTTATCACAAATTCTAGTAGATGAGTAAAAATAGTATAATTTTCATGGAAATGGTTCCTGAAATGTGTAACTATTACTTTAGTATATATTTCTCTTCTACCATTATGATCATTATTTTTCTTGATTTTATAGATCTATGTGTTAAAAAGCTGAAAAGGATATGACTTCCTTTTCACCTACATTGTAAGTTGGGAGAGACGCTGATCCCTTTTGAATGTCATTTCATTTCTATATGAAGAAAATGTTAATTTAGATCTTTACAGGAATAAACTACTGCTCAGCTATCAGACAGTTTAATAATGAAACTGCATTTATTTTTAGATAGATAATACTAAACTGAAATACTTCAGGTCAAGACAGGGAGATGAGCCAATCCTGATATTAAAGCAGATTATTTAAAGTGGAACCTAATGGAAGCAAATGAAGTTAATGTACATATTTACCTTCATATTTCTGCTTCAGTATGTGACTCTGCTACATGAAATATGCTAGTAAAAGGCCCATTGCTTCCCTGTATTCGTGTCTATTCTGGATAATTTAGCATCTGAACTCACCTCCAGCATCATGCTCTCTACTAAGCTACTCTATGACCTACAGAATCCCATAACATCATTTGTTTTCTGTTGTGGAATTGTCTGTCTACAGTAATAATTCATTTACTTTTCTGTTTCTTTCCCCTATGCCTATCAGACTTTGACATATTGAAAGCAAGATTACAATTTATTCCTGTTACCTTGTTTTCATTACCTCCATTTTACCCACACCCAGTGACTAGGGATACAGGACGATCATATATCCAATGCAAAGCTCATCAACTTTTCAAGTTTATCACGTTCGATTTAGTAGGAGTTTATTCTTCTGGCTCACTATTGGAATCCTTTCTTTTTTTTGGATTCTTGGCACTAGGTTTTTACCATCTTTTATCATCTACTGTATATCTTCCTACTTATCTTTATTTTCTGGTTCTTTCTTCTCTAGCAGTTTACAGGTTATTAATTCATTGTTTTATCATTGACTCTTCCAGGTGCTTTAGGTGGAGAGGCAAAAGATAATAATTAAAAGAAAAGCTCCTTAGGACTTTGTTGTAGTCTCTCTCTCTCTTTACTTTATGGCTATCTTTAGATTTCTTTATTAACGTACATAGTTTTAAGTTTTACACATATTTATAAATGTAGTCACAATTATATTTTACTTTGCAGATATATCTTAAATCTAAAATTAAAAAATATCTTTGTATTACTGTAATATTTCCAAATATAAATGGCACATATTGGATATCTGTTATGGTTTTTACCTAGAGGTCCCTGCAAAGCCTCATGCAGCCATAGGACTTTTTCAGAAGTGGCTGAAACTAGAATGTGTGTTCTTAGAATTAAGGGTGTGTGATTATTAAATCAGTCCACTGCTTGAATTATCAATAATTAGGATGATTTTATCCTAATTCCAGTAGTCTGCATAAGACAAAGGAGACAGAAAGATGCTGTAAGGTCTCTTGTTGTTTTGTGTCTTCTAGTACCATGAACAATTGGCTCTTTGCCATGTGGCACCCTGCCTTGGAACAAGCAAAGTATGAACCAAAACCTCTACAAATTGACAGCTAAATAAACTTTTCCTCCCTTAACTTGTGAGTGTTAGTATTTTGTGCCAACAGTGAGAAGAGTAACTAAAACAGAATTCGTTACCAGAGTAGTGGGCTCATTGCTTTGACTATACCTGGCTATGTGGTTCAAGAGCCTTTGGAATTGGCTTGTGGGAAGCAGAAGAGTTAGGAAAGGTTTGGAAATGTGGTCTGAAAACAAAGATTTGGAATGCCTTAGGTTGTACTATATGGGAGATTCTGGTCAGTGCTCAGAAGCCCAGAAAGCCAGTAAAGACCCAGCTCAGGAGGTTTCTGCTGGAAAGACTGCATTGTCTGCTGGACTCCAGATGACTTGACAGAAAGTGTGTCTGCATTTTGCTGATATCCAGAGACTGCCTGAGACTGATATTAAAGGTGGAAGACTAATTAATCTTGTAGAAGAAATTTCAAGGCTGTTGAATGCTGAGATGATGGCATGGATACAGTTGGGAGCTTTTAGCCAGACCTATGTTGAGAATCAAAAGCAAAGAGCACAGCAGAATGATTTAAAACACTGTGAATTTGGCCAGAAAGGAAGCAAAGGACTGCAAGGATAGAGCAGAGATCTCAATTGCTGAGAAGGAACAGGAGAATAAGATGATAGCCTGTGGGCATTACAAGCACCAGAAAGTCTCTACCCTTATCAGCCTCAAAATTGGGAAAGTGAAAGACTCTGCTTTGAGAAGACTCTGAGCAACATGTTCCAGAATGGCAGTGGCCTGGAAAAGTTGTTCCTTGAAATTGGATTCAGAGTCCTTAGTGATTCAGACACTTGACTCCAACAGGCAAAAGAGAGGGAATCTTGGAGACTGCTCCAGCTGGCAGCAGACCTTGGAGTCTTCCACATGGCACTGGTTTTAGGCACCTGCAAAATCCTAGAGTTATTGGGTCAGGAAGGCTTCCACCCAGATTTCAGAAGAAGACCAGGGAGACAGACACTGTTCTCCTGAGAGGGCAATGTGTGAAGCTGAGAGAGTGAAGCTGAAGGTGCAGTGGAGACCCCAGAAGTTTGGAGAAGGCAGGAAATTTGGATTTTCTGAGGAAAACTGCAAGGAAGGAAAAGAGGCCCAAGAGTGAAGCGATGGGAGCTATAACAACTGGCAGTGCTGTAGGTGCTGTGTCAGGCAAGCCCTTTGAAGTTCACATCTTGCCAAAAATTGCCCAACATGGTGCACATGGAACTACAGGATTTAATGTTTGCTCTACTGGATTTTAGGCTTGCTTTTGTCCCATTTTTTTTTAATCCCCCTATTTGTAACTTTTGGTGGTACTGGGAATTGAATTCATGTCCCTGTTTGTAACTTCTGGAACGGAAATATCTATCTTGTGCCATTATATGTTGAAAGTGTTTAAATTTCTTTTCATTTGTATAGGTACTTACAGCTAAGTGTTTGCCTTAAATCTTGGAGGAGACTTAGGACTTAAACTTTTTAGCAATGCTGAAACTGTTAGGACTTTGACAACTCTTAGAGATGGACTAAATTCCTTTTGTGTAAACAAATGTGCATCAGTCTTTGGGTGTCTGGGAAAAATGATATGGTTTGTATCTACATGTCTCCCGAAGTCTCATGTGGTCATAGGGCTTTTTCAAATGTGGCTGAATCTACAGTGTGTGATCCTTGGATTAAGCCTATGCGATTTTTAAATAAATCCAGTGGTTGATTTGGCCCTTCCCTAAGCCCAGTACTCTGGAGAAGGTCAAAGGGGCAGAAAGATGTTCGTAAGGTCTCATTGTTTTTGCTGTCTTCCACTGCCATGAATGATGGTCCCTGTCACATGGGCCACCCTGACTTGAAGCCAGTGGATTATAGATTGAAACTGTGGGCTAAATAAACCTTTCCTCCCTCACCTTGTGGGATTGGATATTTTGTCTCAACAATGAGAAAAGTAACTCAAAGAAAGTCTAAAGCTCAATTCTTATGACTGGGTTTGTGACTCAGTGGTAGAGTATTTGCCTAGAATGTGGAAGTTCCTGGATTCCATCCCCAGTACTGCAAAAACCACTGAAATTAATTTCAGGTAAAATAAAAGAGATTATTATTCATTAAGAAGGGGACATTTTAGACTGAGGTTCAATTCTCAGTACTGTATAAAAGAAAAAAAAGGAAAAATGAATTTTTAAATTAAAATTATCTTTTAATTACATGGAAAAACTATCAGAATAAAAAGACACTGTATTTCTATTCTGGGTTTAAGTATACAGGCTCTTCCAGTAAGTAACTTGGCAACCCTGGCGACCTCTCAGAATCTTGTTTAACTGCCTATAAAATGTTTTACATGTCATCTAGATTCTAAAAATTCCTAAGCACCATAGTATTAACATTGTAATAGGATTTGGAAGAATAATGAAAGTAAAAGTTCAAAATCTCTGAACCTAGTAACTTTATCAAGGTCTGTCCATCAGGTTACTTTAACATCATATTGTTGCTCCCTCTTTTCTGTGGTTTGAGCTTTTAATATATTCTTTGATGTTCTACCTGTTCTCCATTCAAACTCATAGACCCAAACAAGGACTTGCTACTAACTTTTGAATGCTTATTTATAGTTACTATTTTTATAAGCAATCTGTGGACACAACACTAATTTTTTCTTAGTGTAAACTTGACATTATTGCAAACTAGCTCCTTAAAATCTTTTTTTTCCACAAGATTTCCAAGCATGGGTTTCACTGGATAAAGAGATTTTTAGAGAACATGTCATACTTCCAAACAATAATCTGAAAACCTACAACTCAATATTGGTTTATGAAATTAGTTATTGCAACAGAAAAATTACAATTTGGTGGGTTCAAATATATGATGTACTAGAGAGGATAATGGTAAACTTAGACACTGATTTATGAAGAAAGTGATGGAAAGTAAAGCAGCTTTGAGAAGGGCAGAGAGAATTCAGTTGTACGGAATTTGAGGAAAGTAGGAAATGAGACAGGTGGCACAGAGTCAGAGCAATCCTAATAAATGGTAGGGGACGGGTCTCTTGCATGCCTGGCTCTGATCTTTGGCACAGTGAACGCACATCGTTCTGATTCCTCCGGCCAGGTGGTTAGGCTTGTGTCTTACATCCGAGGGTCTGCAGCACTGTCGTGAAAAAACTGCATATGTTTTTACTGCTACTTATACTGTGGCTTATTACTGTTCAGAATTAGATCTCATTACTTTGCTTTCAATCTGAAAATTAGAAATTACTTTTCATATTTTATAAAAAAAATCTGAAAATAATCAATTACACCACAAAGGCCATCTCTGAAAACTAAATTTCTGCACAGAGAAAAGTCTCATGTAGCTATCAGACGAGTGATGAAACCTGTGTTATTTTTCTCTTTGTATTGTTTTACAAACAGTAAACATTCTATTTAATGTTTATATTTTTTTGTCTCATTTCTCTGCTTATTACTAAAAAGCAGTACCCATACTTCTGAAAAGCCAAGGAAAACTTTGGTTTATATATATTTTTATGTTAGTAAAGATATATTATATTGTAATAAAATATTTGTGTATTTAACAATTATATTTAACTAAATATATTTACTAGTTAATATTAATAAGAATATATTTGCTTAAAAATCTAATAAAATTTATATATTAGGATTTCCTTTACTTATGTTTTATAGTAGCAAAATACTGTAAGATTTAGAATTAATTTTGAAAATTGGAACCTAGTATAGAGAATTGGTCATAAGAATTATGCATTACTTAAGTGTTTCCAAAATGAAACACATTTTGAAATTAGCAAATATTTGAGTAGTATTGGACCCACATTCAAAAAATCTATGCTTTGCTGTTTTAAAAATAGAGTACATATTTTAAAGGATTAATTATAAATTCAAGTAAAAACTATAAATGCCCATGGAGGAAGGAAAGGAAGTCTGGATTTAGAATAAAGAAAAAATAAATAACCAATGTTCTGAAAACAGCTTTTTCACTTGCTAGCAAAAGGATTTAGAGAGATTTATGACCTTTCAATTTCAGGTTTTGTCATTTGCTAAACTCTAATAAGAAAAGTACTCACCACAGAATATTACATTTTAGAATATTAATTGTATCTGTATATTAATTATTCAAGCAAAGTGAAAATGTTAAAGAGATTTGCATAGAGAAACTTAGTATTGTTATTTTCCTATTATGCAAATGATCCAATTTTTCATTATGTATATTTTTATTCAATTGCATTTCAAAAGCTTTATTTTTTACTGCAATCATTAAAAATAATAAAGGAAACAACTTAATGGGATTGTGTAAGATGAAACTGCTGAATTTTTCTGTATGTTTACTTAGAAAATGTATTGAACAGCTATATTTGGATTTTGGGAAAGCCAAAGAAAATATCTAAATTTCTTATCAATCAGTTATATGTGCTAAAATAGTACTTTCAACTTATTTTGCTTCTAAAATAATATGTGGATAAAACAGATCTAGAAAAATACATGTTATGATTTTCAAGAAGCAGATAATAAGGCTACTAAATTATTTTTTAAAAATAGATATTTCTATTTTTTCACTAGTTTTGGCTTTAATATTCCAGTTTTACATCTTGCATGTAATGTAATTTTTGAATTTCTGGAAATTTCAATGAATTAATTATATAATCTTAAATTTTAATTATATTAACTGAGTGTTCTTAACACAGTCTGCACTTGTCAAAATTCTTTTAAAAAGTTATCTAGTGTGCTTACAAGCATTACTACTACAATGTACACTTAAAATTTTGTTATCATGACCAAACAATTAAAATTTACCTGGATATAATTTATCTACATTCATAAATGCCTATAATTATGTAAAAAGTAAAAATCTCTATAGATTTTATTTTCCACAAGCATATGTGTTCACATATAACTTATTTCAAATAGTATAAATGAAACACTTTATATAGAATATATTTGAAATATCTATTGGACTACATAAAAGAAAAGCTAATAATAGTAATCCTGTGAAACAAGGTTATTTGCTCTTATAATCAAATCTTATCAATGAAAGGCCTTTGGAATGGATTGTGCTTACCTAAAGATTAATTCCTTGTTGCTTTTATATTACCATGTAAATATTAAGTCCTCATTATTGATAATTATTTTTGTGCCCTCTATAAAAATTTCAATATACATTTTTTATTTGATTTAGTAATGAAACTTAAGGATATAATTAAAAATAGGTGTACTTGAAAGGTTTAAATTCTGGTAGGTTAACTAAATCATTTACATAATATTTTGGAAAGTAAAGGAATACTACATAGTGAACTAGTCAAAGTAAAACTAAAATTCTTGTGTGATACTTCCTTCCTAAATGACTTTGATGAGCTATGAAACTTGCCTGACAATTGTTGTCTAAAACATTAACAGCATTATAGGCATTACTGAGGTTTACAAATTCAGGGCATACTAGAACATGAAGGAGTGGAAGAGCAAGATAAATAAAAAGTTCTGAAATCTGTCTCTATTCAGATTTGGGTGACTATTACTATGATATGGAATAATTCTAAATGAAAAGAATCTGTACTGAGGATGCTTCTGAGAGAGAGAAAGAGAGTGACAGAGAAAAAGAGAGAAAGAAAGAGTGGGAGAGATATAACTGTGTTAGGATCCTTGATTAATGAAGAAGAGTGGCTTATAATTTTTTTTATTTTCTGTGAAAAGTTGTCTTTAAAGTTGTTCCCAAAGCAATTAGAAGAATCCCCAGGCATGCACTTAGTCTACTTGATGACTTTGTTAAGCCAGTGATTTCCTAGGCAAATATAGCAGAATCAGCCTTAGGAAACATTAGGAAAGGCTTAGAAAAAGTACATATACATACGTGTGTAAGAGAAATATAAATATATATATATGTATAAATAGCTGATGCCTACATTGGCAAAAACTGATATCATGTACATATGTATCTATCAGATAAACATGACAGTGAAAACAGATGTCTACTTAAAGTACAAAACGCCACTTGTGATTTTTATGTATGGTTCAGCATTACATTGTTTTCTCTGTCAATGGTATGTTGGTTCTGACTATGAGCGCAGGTCTCTCAGATAATAATTAACCTGAGACTAGTACTGTAACATCTGGTACTCTCAGGTACCAGAAATGGTACATGCATTCATGAAATGCATGAAAAGTACCTACCGGTTTACTCATTGCCATCCTGAAAGTGTAATAATACCCTCAACAGGATTAAAGGTGAGTGACTGCTGGATCAGTCCACTGATTGGATTGGCCTCACCCTAATCCTGGCAGACTGGAAACAATATAAGAAACAGAATGAGACTTGTTTTGCTCCCTCCTTGTTGCTTTTGCTGTCTTCTGTGGCCGTGAACTGTTGCTTTTGTGCCCTGCGTCACCCTGCCTTGGAATCAGTGAATTGTGGACTGAAATGTCTACAAACTGAAATGTTAATAAATGAAATGTTAATATCTAAAATATCTGCATGAAATGGGACATATAACATGGTCAATATCATTTTAATCTATCATGAGTTAGAAAATGTTACAAGTATATTTTTTGCTACTTTCTTTAATGAATCCCCTTGGGAGGAAGTTTGAAATAGAAATACCTCAAACAGAAATAAATTTTACACTAGGTCATGTTATAGCAAATCTTTAAGTTACTTAGATACAAATCCTTTCATTCACTACTTTTTTTATTTTCCAAATTGAAGTTCTTCCAAAACAGAAAATGATTAATGCTTCATTTTTTGATCAATTTTGCATGCCTATATCTAGTAATCTGAACAACTACTTTGAAGAGAACAATATGCATTGTAACAACCACTGTTGATTTCCTATTACCTTTTTTTTGGAGATTCTGTATCTTTTTAAATGGTTTCTTAAGTTTTTCATTCTCTTTGAAGTAAAAAAAGAAAAAGAAAAACAGAAAATGATTATCCAGAATTCACGACAATGTTGATATTTTTAAGAGTTGAAGACCACATCTTTTTTTTTTTTATTTTAAAAATAAAAGGAGGAAAACATTAACATGAAGACCACATCTTTGACCTTGGTAGAAACGATGGTCTATGAATATTTTATTTATTTAAACTTTTTTTAACTTATTCCTAATTTATTTATAGTGCTTGCTGGTAACTGTGTACATTTACACCTCTGTTTGGAGTATACACCCTGCCTGGGTACATTTCCTTCCCTATTTCTCTGTAATATTTTTATCAAGTTTTTAAATGGAATTCAGACATGGTATATGATATCTTTAAATTTGGAAGCATAATACAGTATCACATATGCATAAATAAGAATTGTTATCATAAATTGATAGTGTAGTTCCATTAATGATCAAATGTGTATTTAAAGTTAGCATACGTTTAGCATATCTACATATAGATTTAAAATACAAGTTAATATTTTATCTTATTTTGAAAGTACATAAAAGCATTCTGGTGCTTAGAAAATGCAAAAATGTCAACATTGAAGATTTAGTTTTGCTGTAACTCTTTCAGAAAATGTATATTCTACAGTTGTTTTCATTGGTTTAGGTGGGAGTGAATATATTACAGCAGTGCTTTTAATATGCTATTATCTCATAAAGTTTGAACATCATTCATATCTGCGTTTTTTGAGTACATAGGATATTTCAGCAGAGATACATGTTTTTAAATTTGATAGGTTTCAGAAAATTTGAGTTCCTCTCTGAACTACTTTCTGAGAAAGTCTTTTTGCTGCCACCCTCAATTGCTTTACAAACTGATAGAACTTGGCGTGTTTAACTGATGGGTGTCCCCGAATTGTGATTAACATTGCAGATGGAAATGGTAACAGGCAAAGCTACGCTAACAATGACATGGGTGTTCGAACACTTCAATGAGAAATTTTAGAAAATCAGCTTCTTAGCACTAAATTTAATCACTGAAGGAAACGGCAGCTTCCAGTCACTGACAGCTCTTTTTTTTCTTTTGACTATAAATGAGGTTCTATTTAGAATAAAAATAGTTTAGGTTGAGAAATACATATTGTGGTTTTGTAATTTGAGTTGTTTTATAATTTATTTTCCACCATTCAGTATTTTGTGATATTTACTTGGAAACTTGTTCATTTAAGAATATGAATATTTGATATACAGTAGAATGTATCGTTAAAAACTAAGACAATTTCCTTTATGAAAACTCACTCTTACTGCCTGGCTTCATATTAGCGAGTCTTCTTAGGGCAAGGAATGTGTTCCAGTGTCTTTGAGTCTAAGGGAAAATAACAAGAATTGTTCAAGTCAGGCCTATCTTTTATTGCCGTAAGAATGTTTACCATTATCCAAACAAATCACAATGTGGAATGTCTTGCACATCTTATACTGAATATTATTATAGGTACATATCACTAAAAATAGTACTTTCATTTTGAGCTTATCATTATGCTTGCATGTTTTGCAGTAAAACACATGATATTTACAGAAAAAAATGTTTTAAAGACATTTCTATACTGTTACATTTGCTATTTAAAGCCATTTATAGCTAAAATTGTTTTTTATTATGGACTCTCAGTAGAAGTCAGGATTTCTTAGGCATATTCTATTTTTGTATCTCCTTGATTTTTACTTTATTCTTCAGACAGGACAGTTTTCTATTTTAATTTTTTTTTCTTGGCTAAGTTAACATTAAATGATCGTTAGACCACTGATGAAATGAAAAGAAAATTGTGTTTTAATTCTCTATCAGGTTTCACCCCCCTAAAAGGATTTAGCAGCCAAAATTAATATAGGTGTTTAGTTGCCTTTTAACAAGGGTAAATGTGCTTTTGAACAGATGACAAACAAATCTGAGAAATTATGGTCTTATTTTGGTTGTCATTACCTTCAATGTGATGCTGGGGTCTCTTTAAGTGTACGTATGACTCTAGACTATGTCTGCAGCGTGATCAGCCTTTGATCTCATGAAATATGTACGGTTGAGGGACTTCAAGTTGGGAAAGGAAAATACTGAAAGGATGTTATTGTTTTGGTGAGTTTTTGTGTTTTGTGAGTTAAATCTCTTTAGAGTAGAAATAGCTGGGACATTTTAAATTCCATTGAAAACAAATACATAAGATAGGTAAACTAAACAAAACAAGGCAATATTTTTTAAGGTAACTTTCCTCTATTCTGTAAGATAAATATCCTGGTGTTAAGATGAATGATAAGACTTTGCTAGCAACTCCAGAAGCTCCACCCTGTACCACTTCTGATTATAGCTGTGTCTCTTTCCAGAATAATAACCACTGTTTGGAAACGTGAAGTGAAGAATCTCTGTGTGTTTTTATATTTACTGTCAGCGTGCATCTCTTGACACTCTAATTTCTCCTATAAACAACAAATAGTTTGAGTTTCTTAATTTCAGGTTATTCCTTTGTGCATGTCTGTTTTTGTAACTGATGTGTAATAGTGTACATATTTAAGGACACCACGCAATTTTAATATGCAGCCATACTGTGTAATACTCATATCAGAGTAAACGTACCCATCTCCTCAAATATGTACTATGCATTTCTGGGGGAAAACATTCAAAATCCTTTTTTGTAGATTTTTTTCCCCACTCTTCCCCAGAGTTTATCTTCTGAAAACCTGGGCTCTGTGACCTCAGGTCGGTTTGGGCCTTGTGGATTGTACATCCCTTGCAATCTTTAATTGTAATTTCTACTGTCACCTGCGTGTTCTGAGGCTTGGCAGATGGGTTCAAGTTTGGGACTGATCTTTGTGGCAGTTATATAGGTGATGTGTTTTTCTGAAAGGAGACATTTAACATTGCACATTTAATTCATAAAGAAAAATGCATGAATATTTAATCATATTTATTAATTTACTAGTTATTGAGATAATTGTTTCTCATATGCCCTCCTTTTTTTAAAAGTTGTAATACAAGCTCATCAAATTGAACATATTTTATAAATTTTAATCAAATAAAATTAGTATAATTTCTTCAGCTCATTTGGTAGCATGTTGACTTTCAAATCCTTTTGACATAACCCAGTAAGTTTAATAACTTCATGACTGTGTGGTATGATGGCTTAACAGTTTGGGATCAAATTGCAAATTTTAAAAATTTAAATTGTTGCTTTGAAACCGCACTGTAATTGCTTCCATGGTAACTGTTCCATGCACTTTTAAAGAGACTTGAAATCTATAGTATCATTAAAAAAAAAATGTACATATATAAAGAAGCTAAACTACTTATGTATTGATATATCATTGTATGTATCTTTGTATGTTTTCAGTATGTTAAAATATCTCATGAGTTCATTTACTAGTTTCCCAATCAGAGTCCTAAGTATAAGATTTTTGCTTAACAAGGCGAGATTTGGACATATTGTATATGTTCGATGATTTCATATGTAGAAGCCTCATTCTCAATATGACGATATTTGGAGATGAGGCCTTTGGCAGATATTTAAATGATGAGGGTGGCACCCTTATGAATGAAATAAGTGACCTTATTAGCAGACTTCAGAGTGCTCTTTCTGCTGTCCACACATGAAGACAAATGGCTGTCTGCAGAAGCCCAGGAGTCCCATCCCTGGACACTAGCTCAGCAGACAACTTCATCTTGAACTCCTGTCTCTAGAACTGTGAAAAGTAAATTTTTGTTATTTAAGCCACCTGATCATTTGTCTCCTGATGGAACTGATGAACTGACACAACTTACTCTGATAACTACTGCAGTTTTCAATCTGTTTTCGTTCTGGCTGTCAGGGAAGAAGGGAAATATAAGTGAAATGTCCTATAATTGTGAGTTGCTTTTTGCCACATGACACACAATCATCTTAGGATAATAAAATTAACAGGACTTTTCCCAATAAAATAAAGAAAAAGTTTTTAAAATATTGTGTGTATATTTCTGCATTCTTCATTCATTGTTCAGAGTTGCATTACATTTATATTGCCAAAGCATACAGCCACTATGTACAAGTTCTGTCCTTTATGTGATTTTACTTCCACAAACAATTACACTTTGAATGCTCGTTATCTAGTCATGTTATCTATCAGGGACATTTTTCCAAAAGGAAGAAAGGAAGCAACATTCTCTGCATCCTCACATATTGATAGTAGCTTGCGTTTATCCTTGTTGCTATACAGCATTTTGGCTGCTACAAATCTTTGACTCATATTTAAACTTTTGAGTCATATTTTTCTTACTACAACATGTTAGTTCATATTCTTATTTAAATTATTTTCCAGTCTTCAATATTTATCAACTCTTCTTTTCCACTTTTCCTCCTTTTTCTTCTTTGAATCAGATATCTTTTACATTTTTTATTAGTACATATTTGCAGTACTAATGTTTACATCCTTTGGATGGTGCCTGTCCATAATACATATTAATTTCCATTTTCAACCTGTTTCTTTCTTTCTTTCCTCTTTCCTCCATGTCTTCATCCTCTTCCCATTTGAGAAAGATTTATCTCCCTCCTTTTTATTCTCTATCTTTTATTTTTCTCTTTATTGATAATTTGAATTTCTTATATAAAGAAACCATGCAATATTTAACCTCATGTGTCTGGTTTATTGCACTTAACATTAAGGCCTCAGGATACACTCATTTTCCTACAAATGACTCAAAATTTTCTTCATTAATGGCAGAGTAGTACTCCATCATGGGTAAATATCAAATTTTCTTTATCCATTGACCTGTTGATGGATGTATAAGCTGCTTTCAATTTAGCTATTATGAAATACCCATGTTTATAGCAGCACAGCTCATGATAGCTGAGTCAGGTTTCTTGAGGCAAAATTAATATACTAGAAATTCACCATTTTAAATGTAAAATACTATGAAGAAAAATTTGTTTTGTAGAATTCACTTTTCTTAAAAGTATAATACAGATCTACACAGTAATGTAATCACCACCAAAATTACTCTACAGAAGATTTTTATCACTTGAAAAATCCATTTTGGTTCTATTTAATCAAACTCTTACCTCATCCTACCCCTTGGCAGCCATTGATCTGACCTTTGACTCTTCTTAGCACTCTTCTAGTACATCATAAAAATGGAACAGAGCATTATGTAAGTGTTTTGCCTCTTTTTTTTAAGATGTCTGTTTTCTTTTCAATGCATTTAAAATGTGCATGTTCCAGATACATCAGTAATTTATTTCATTTATTGATTAGTACTATTTCCCTCTCTGAATATACCACAAATTGTTTAGTCTCTCATCAGTTGATGGCTATTTGGATATTTATTGATTTTTGTCTATTATGGTCAAAGCAGCTTAACCATTTCACATAGATCACTTTGTGTGCACTTTACACTATTTAATTGGATAAATGAATGTGTGTTCACAAGGTCATAGTCTAAAATATACATATATACATATAATGCTATATATGTGTATATAGATACATTATAAGAATATATATGTGTGTGGTGTGTGTGTGTGTGTGTATATATATATAATCTTTATGAGAAGCTGCCAGCCAGTTTTAAAAGCCACTATATACATCAGTCAGCTTTCATCGCTGAGACAAAACACCTGACATACACACTTTAAAGGAGAAAATGTACATTTTGGCTCATATTTTCAGACGTCTCAGTCCACGGTTGGCCTGCTCCAAGGCAGAAACATAAATCAAGGGGCACGGAAAGGCAAGCAGATCCGCTCATGGCATCTAGAAGGCAGAGCCCAGAGAGCAGAGATGCGCTCTCCAAAGGGACCCACTGTGGCCCATTTCCTCCAACAGCAACTGCCAACAGTGCTTTCAACTATGAACTCAACAGTAAATGAATCTATTGATGAGGAAACTGTTTTCATGATTTATTCGCTTTGCAAAAGTCCCACCTCTGTTCACTGGAGTCTTTTGAAAGACATTTTTTTATACAAACCATAACATGGTACAACTTTTAGAATTCTTACTGATCAAGAAGAAGACCTACCTTTTGCTTCACATTGTTTGCTGAACTTACTACCATCAGTCTTTTAGAATTTAGCCATTCTAGTAAATGTATGAAGATATTGAGCTGTAGTTCTAACAAATATTTCTCTCATGAAAAGTTCATTTGCCATCTGTATGACTCTTTAGCCAAGAATTTACTCAAATGTCCCCCTGCTCTCACTTTTGTCTTTTTATTGAATGAGCTTCTAAAAGTTTGTTTTATATTCTGGATATCAGACCTATGTCCAGTATATTTTTAAAATATTTCCTCTCAGTCCACCTTTTTTCTCATTTTCCTGGGTGTCTTGCAAAGAGCAGGTATTTTTAGTTTTGATTCTCCAATTTGTTAATTTAAAATATTTTCTTAAATCCAGATACATTTTTAAAACAATGATGTTGACAATGGTATTTGATTTTGTTTCTAAGTGTTTATTGTTAGTATATAAAATGTAATTAGCATCTGGCAACAGTGATTTTGCATAACTACCATATTATCCTCCATCAAATTTTTGGAGAGGGCTGGGGATTTAGCTCAGCGGCAAAAGCGCCTGCCTGGCAAGTGCAAGGTCGTGAGTTCGGTTCCCAGTACTGGAGAAAAGCCAAAAAAAAAAAAAAAAAAAAAAAAAATTTTGGAGATATTTAATGATTTTTGAAGAGACAGTATTATGTTGTGTATAAATAAGATATGTTATTTCTTTTAAAAATTCATGACTTTCATTTATTTTTTCTTCACAGTTTTATTATACTGGTTAGATCTCTGCTACAGTGTTGAATACAATGTTTGAGAAAAGACATCCTTCTTTTCTTCCTATCAGTGGGGAAAATATTTGGTCTTTTAAAGTTCAATGTTAGAATATATTACCTATAAGTGTTTTGTAGGTCTGTTTTAGCAACTTACAGAGTTACTCTCTATTGTCTCCTGGAATTTTTATCACAAGTGAGTAGTCATTTTTTTCAAATACTTTTTATATTTACATTTTATATTTACTTTTTATATTTATATTTTAAAAAATATTTTTCATGTGTTAGTAGTGTTTATTTATCAAGCGTTTAAGTAAATTTTCATTTACTATATAACTGGCACTTAGTAATCATGCATTTGACTTACACAGTCGTGTGCTGCATAACTATTTTGGTCCGTATGATAGATCTCATATATGACACTCATCCAGAAGGCTATAATGGAGCTGGAAAAATCTTGTCACCTAATGAGGTCCCAGTGACAATTAAGTGATAATGCAATGTGTTTCTAGAGATGTCTGTGTAAGCAAAGCTACTTGTATAAAAGTGCAATTACAATATATTGATGATAATAAATTACTACATTACTGGTTATATTTTCACGATATGATATTTACTGAGCTATACCATCTAGGTTTGTATATATATCCTCTGTGATATTTATTCAGTGATAGATTGCCTATAATGCATTCTCAGGATGTAATGCTATAGTTCTGGGATGCGTGCCTGAATATCACCTTTATAAATTTGTCAATATGTTAAGGATTTTATATATTATTTTACAAAATAGCTTTGCCTGTAGTTTCCTTTCCTTGGCATGAGGTAGGTACAGTGACTACAGAGTGTCTACAATAATGATTGCATAAAGCCAAGGCCACAAACCCAGGAGAAGTCTGTTGTGAGAGTTCCCAAGAAAACTGCAAATTCAGTGAAAACTGAGAGATATTAGAGAAGAAACGACAAGGGAGATAGCAATATAGGGATATGGGAACAACAGTTAACTTCTGAGACCATAGCCAGGAATAAGAAGACATACTCTCATTTATATGCTGAGAGGTGAATTATATCTAACAGAGCCAGAAAGTAAAGATTTGCATACTATTTCCAAATAGATTGAAAAGTAAATAACATGCAAAACAGATCAAGTGTAAAAGGTGGATAGGACAACCTAATGCCTTACACTATTTGTCGTATTTAGTTAATTAATTATTTGTTTATTAAAACCATATATATACATTCTTTTATAACTTCTTATTGTTGTCTGCATTTCTTTAATTTGAAGTCCTCTGTTATCATATTTTGGTCCTTATAGTCTCTTTGTAGGAAACTGTTCTACACAAAAGTGATACCACCTCAGACAATGCCTTTACACCATCTATTTTAAAGCATGGCCTTCTCAGTAATGTCTACCATATCATTTTGTTTTGCATCTATACACAAAGACATATCTATATCTATGTATATCTATATATCGTTCTCTATCATCTCTATCTATCTCTATCTCTATCTATCTCTGTCTCTATCTCTATCATCTATCCCATCTAACTATGCTACACTCTCATTGATCTGCCTCTCTCCACCAAGCTTCAGCTCATAAAGTCACACACAGGCATAAACCCATCCATGGACTAATCCAGTGATGAGCATCACATATGTGTGATACAGTCACCTCCCAAAGTCCCACCTGTGAGCCATGAAACTTTGGGCAACACCTAGATATAAATCACAACAAAAATGATGTCAACAGTTTGCAACACTTATTATAGGAAAGCAAAACTTTCACTAAAAAATTGTTAGGCAGGTGTGGTGGTATAAACTTATAATTCTAGCATTCTGATAACCTGAGGCAAGCTGATCTGAAGTGCATGCCCAGCCTGGACAATTTCACAATTTTGTCTCAAAATACAAAAGGGCTGGCCATATAGCTCAGTGTGAAGGCCTTGGTTTCAATCACCAGTATTATAACAAATAAACAAATTTTGCAAGGTCATATTATTTAAAGTTAATCTTTGGCATTCACAAGAAGAAATATCAAAGAACACGCCTATTGACATTTTGCAAATATTAATACTATATAAAAATGTCTCATTGGACCTATTCTGTAGTAAAATGCAATATTTTGGAAGACTCTATCAAACAACGATGAAAGGTATTTGGGAAATAGGATTTTGCTTTAACTACACTGATTAAGGTTTTACATCATATCTGAGCAATAGATCTTGACATTATTAGGAATTAAAGTGAGTTATTAGAACATGAAAGAGTAGTATTCATAACTGTACATATTTATGCTTACAAACAGTGTAAGATGTAATTGCCTATATCAATGATCACATGTATTATGTTTGCAGATTTGAATTGATACTGACAGAGTTTTAAGAATGCAATTAGTTTAGATTTTCTTTGTAAGCACATTAATTTTTTTCAAGTGTGACATTTAACAAAGTATAGCATTCACCCTCTTGAGAAACAAAATGATCAAATACAGGCTTAACATTGTACAAGCAGAGTCCATTAAAATGATTTGCTGAAGGCCTATAAAATAGGATATGCAGTCTTTTTGTCAGACGGCAATGAATAGTAGGTGGGATATGAGAACAGGGTGTAACATTTTTGCAATATTCACAAATACATCATTTTTCCATGTTGTACTCTGCTACACCAGCTATGCATCTTCTTAATTATTCAAATCAAGTCTTGGATTTGATGAATCTTAGAACATTTTGCTCTTTATCTCATTCTAATCTCTTTTCTCAACTTTCAGTGTTCTTTATTCAATTTCATTCATTTGCCCTTTCATTTCAATAGCAGTTTGTTTGATCTTTACTCTACTGTCCTGTTAGAACTTGCTAGAATTTCTACATTCATTTCAACCATTGTAACCTCTCCTAAAACATTTTAATTTTGCATAAGTAAATAAAAGACAAAGTTGCAAAATAATTTACCAAAACTTTGGAAAAGCTTACCATTTTTTATATATTTTCAAGAGATATTTTGTTCAAAATATAAAATTCAAAGATTCTTCAAAATATCAATCATTGCTGTAAATAAACACTATCAATGTTTGTTATTCACTGGTGGCAATGTCAATTATTAAAAATACTTTCTGTTTCTGGATATTTCATTGTTAAAATGATTACTTTAAAATAATCTTAAAGTGAACAAAGGGATACTCACAAATTAGTAGGGCAAATTCATAGGATTATTGGTATCTATCTTCCTCTTCCTCCTCATTACTATTAAAAGAGTATACATTTGTCATCAAGAGGTCAATTTACCAAGTCAGTAAAGCCCCTAATTTATGACTCCTACCTTGTAGCTACAGAAAACTAAATTTAAATAGCATAGGTGATGGTGCTATTCAGAGTCTGGGAAAGCCAGGAATATTATTTCATTTATAGACTATGCTTTGAGAGGATTACTTATGACTGATCATAGTATTATTATTAGTGAATAAGCCTTCCTTACTATATCTAACCAAAGCAATATTTTTGTACCTAAACTCTCTCCTAATGTAACTATAGAATTCAATACCCACAGAGATTAAGGAACAGTTTTAATTTGGTAGATATGAGCAAAACATAATAAATTATTTCAAAGTCAATTAACATAATGATAGCAATCTCTTTTGTGCTTTACAGAGGTTGTCAGGCAAGAGATTCAGCATTAGCCTATGAGCAAAGCAGAGTTTGAAGCAAAGTTATATGGGTTATGTAGCTTTTATATGAAAAGTCAAGTACTGGTAAAGACTTCTGATACACTCAGACTGGAAGTTACTTCTTTGTAAGACATTCTGTAGCTATATGTCATAAAAGACTGTGAGTTTGATTTGTGGCAAAATTTGGATTCTGCTACCAGTTGGTCCTGAGTTAGTTACTTCATTCTGATGGACGTATTGGGTAAGAATCTCTTGAACTGTAGAAATATATGTACTTCAGCAGTAAATACTCTCTATGTAGTATTGAAACATTTTTGAATGACAATCCTAATTTCTCAAAGTAATACTATATGTAAAAATATACTATCTCTTTGAGTACTGAAGCTCTTTCTACTACTGACAGAGAGTACTGTCAGTAGTAGAAAATGGAGATGCCATTTGACCCGTAGTAATGTCGTGCAAAATTTTCTGAGATTCATGGTTGCTTCCATTTGGTTTAGGGAGGTCCACAAGATGATTTATGACCCTTGTGACTGTTTTATGAACCTTAAAACACAGCATCAGTATTGACTTAGATAATTTAGGTTCAATGAGGAACTAAGTTGTGGACTTGGAATCTTTGCTTTTAAGGAAAATCTTTCAAAAACAGACATGGCTAGTCCATGTCAGAAGAATTAAAGGCGAATAAGTTCTTTATAGATTATTTCATCAGACTTTCAAAGTTATATTTATTAATAAGAATTATGATATAATTTTGCTAGCTTATTACCCAATATGCTAAAATTGTGCGTGTTACTGGAGGAAAAGATTACCTCCAAATAAAGAGAAGTAGAACTCTTCCTATAACTGTCTACATTTTCTCCAGTGATAAAAGTTAAGCACTGAACATCATTGAAAATGATACTCCTCAAACTATATTCCAACATGAGCAAAACAAAGCCCCCAAAATATTCTTATAAAAACAATTATAAAACAGAAGTAATTAAAGGCTCCAGTGATAACCTGAAGAACCTAGAGAACCAACAAAAATTTGCCTCATTTGTGCAAAATTCATTCATAATAGCTTCTTTTGCATAGAAAATATTATCCTATGATTATTAGGATGAATATAAGGAATAATATATGACCTAAACTAAAACTAGAAAGAATTTCTGGGAGAAATAATTCACATTCAATGAGGAAATATACCCTTTTCATGTATTAAAAGACTTTTATTTTAAAGAGACATGTCATTTCCACCAGCATCAATCTATATTCCATATTATCCCAATCAAAATCCTAGCTGTTTGGGAGGGTGGCTGTTTGTTTGTTTTTTTTTAAAATGGAAATTCTTGGTCAGATTCTGTAATCTAAAGAGATTCAAATATCCTAGAGTACTTAGGACTATCTGAAAAAAGAATCAAATGGGAAAGACCTAAACTATCTGGCCAGCTATTATTGCAAATAAATATAGCATAAATGAGTCTCATAGACACATTGTGATCACAAAAATTCAGACCTTAAGAGTCTGTTTTGTTTGATTCCATTTAGACAAAATTCTAGAATAGGCAAAAACATTAAAAGCAGAATAGTAATTACTCTTGAGGCGAGTTTTAACACAGTTGGGGGAAGGAGCAGGGGCATTGTACAAGGTGCTGGAGATAGTCTACATATTGATATGCATGAATTACATTACTTGTTCATGAATTACATGAACAAGTTTTTATGCATACAGAGAATTTTATGCTGTATATTCAAGATTTATGCACATCCTAATGCATAAATTACGCCTCAGCAAATACTAATTAAGAAAATTGCAAATACATTTATATGCTATTTCATATACGTATAGTGTATAATATGTGTATATGTGTATATGTATAATATGTACTTCAAGTATATGTAAGTACTTCAGTTGTTTCCTGTATGTCCTCATAGTTTCCTGTTTTAAATAAACAAATAAAACATAACTTTGATGCAAAAAATATTATTTCACAAATTTTTGGTCTCAGCTTTCTCTAAATCATACATTTTCATAGTTGTTTTGAAACATTACAACTTCCTTAGTTTAGCACCATATTATGAAGCTATAAGTTATTTTGGTATCCAAACAACTTCTCTAACATATTTCAATTTCTGTAGTGTAAGGTTTTAATCACAGAGGCCCATAAAATACCAATCTAGCTTATTATAATGGATGATTTGAGTGTCTCTAATTTGTCAGGGCTTTTTGATGAATGAGGGAAAACATGCTATACACAGTCCAATAGGCTTCTAAAGATAAAATTTAATGAAGCCATGGTTAAAAAAAAAAAGAAAAAATTCCCCAAAATCCATGTAAATTAGAATCCAAATGATTCTATTGTCCTCAAAAAATCAAATATAAAATCCAAGTTCCTTTAGAATACCATGAGCAAATTGAATTTTCTGTTGAATAGTCTATTAACTATTTGCTCGGGGTTGATTTGCCTTAAGAAAAGGGGAAAACTCAACAACCCGTTTTGTGCCAAAATTAATTCTAACAGTAATACATTTTGTGCTCCACTGACTTTCAATTTATTACCAGTGGAGCTTGGTTGATTGTTTTGATCTTCAGTTTATTGGCAGTGAAGTAGGATTTACTATGCCACCGCCTTTCAGTAACATAAATGTTTATTCATGGAGCTAGTGCTTCATTGTAAAACACTGCAAGAAAATAATTTAATTGTATGTCTTTGCTTAAACTTCTAACAATGTTGAGTGTGGTGGAATGTTTTATGTCAAATTTGTTTCTTTGTCTATTTATTTTTGCAGTTTCAAATCTTAGGAGATAAAAAATGTTTGTCTAAGTAGCTGCCATTGCAATTTAATTATAAAGATTCCAGATGGCAACGAATAGGTCCCAATACAGGTGCCATTATACTCAAAGTATTATATATTTTAAAAAGGCAAATACATTAAGTAATATTAAAAGTAACCTTATAACATAAAGATAAATTCTGAGATAGCTATAAATTAATTTTTGCAAATATTTTATTTTTTGACTTGAAAGTTTATGTTTCCAAGAAAATGTTTGTTCAAGAAAGTGTAGGTGTTTTCCAATTTTTGTTACTTGTTTGCACTTTTGTTGTATTCTTATAAACTCAGTTTTACATTCATACCAATATTTTGTCAATTTGGCAATAAATTCAAAGGTATGTTCCATTTTATCCTTCAAAACTACTTTCTCCAGAAGATGATTCAGGGATTAAGACTGTCTGGAAGAATCATCAACATGTTTCTTCACATATTTCAGTGTAAAATTTTTACTTCTCTTAAAAGAATTCCTACAAATACAAAGTAAAATTATACAAGCACAGTAGTGCTTTATGTGAAAATTGGGAAGGTGTGGAGCTGGCAGCTGATCCCACATTAAGACTGATAAAGAATTGCAGGGTTATTCAAACATCTCAGAAGGCAGCAAACAAACTAAGCTCGATAAAAGAGATTAATAAGTAATATCCCAGCACACGAAAGGGAGAAATTCTAATGTCATGAAAATCAAGGGAAATGAAAAAAACTGTCAAGTAGAAAAATCAGTAGTAGCACATTCTGCGGAGTAATCAAAAATAACAGAAAAAAGCCACTTTTTTGGCAATGTGTATGTCTTGGTTACTTTTTTCTCGCTGCTGGGACAAAATACCTGATGCCCAAAATTAAGGAAGGAAAGGTTTATTTCGCTTACAGTTCGTGGAAGTTTCAGTCCGTACTTGGCAGATTATAAGGCAGGGTGGCACATGGCAAACAGCTGCAGCTCAGGACGGCAGAACACAGCTAAGCAACAACCACACACCGGGGCGGAATGGGGGAGGAATGTCCTCAAGCTCTCTTTTCCTCTCCCTTACTTATGCAAGCTATCCATCCCAGGGTGGGTGTAGCTCTCACACCCACAATCATTCAACTCTAATAGCCTGCCCCATGGTCACATGAGGCTTTGGAGGGGACACACAGACATAAACCATAACAGTGTAATTTACTAATAACTCTTGGGAGATATTTCTGTGAAGGCATGGGAGAAAGAGCCAGAGGAGAAGCTGAAGATGTTGGAGTGGACAGACTGATGAAAGGAACCCTACTCTTTATAGTTAAGTAGAAAGCAGAAGGTTTTAGAAATGCATTACGGTCTTTAAAAGTTACCTGGGTCTATTAAAGACTGGAGTTTGCTTATACTACAACATCCAGGTTCAAATCCAGCAATTATATTCTACCTATTGTCCCAAAAACCAAGGAATAGCTAGCTATAATATGAAAATCTAATCTGATCACTTGTGCTAATTTGGTTATTTATTGATAAATAGGCTACAATAACTGTTAACCCTTATTCTTTGCAAGATAGAAAATATATCTGCATTTCTGATATTTCTGTGTGAGCAGGAAGAGTGTATTTTTGAGTGCATAAGAAGAGAAATTGCTTAGTTGATTGCTGAATTTTGTAAAAAGAATTCTGCATTCTATACCCTCTTCTCCCTCTCGCAGTCTATCTCTGTCTTTTGTCGGTGTCTCTTTGGGTGTCTGTCTATCCCGCTCTCTCATACACCCGACTTTCACAGATTTTTCCCACCCTGCACATGGGGGTCCCTCAACAAGTAAAGGCTTTAAAAGTACTGGAAACTGGAAAAGACTACTTGATAATTGAAGTACCTATTTTCAGTAGAGTTGAGATTTCACTTTCTTATGGCATTATCCACAAGAAAATTATACTTTGATCTCTATTAATGTGAATTCTTTGTCATCTCATAAAAGTTTCTAAATTTGGCTGGGAAAATGAGGTTTTATAAAAACAATTCTTCATAGAGCCAAAAAAATGTAAAATCCTGAAGCAGATAGTAAGGACTTAAAAAATAACATGGCATTACAGAGGAAGGACGTGCCACTTATCCTTTCCTGTCTGCCCTCAACTTCTGGCTGCAGCCAGTGTACCTGTTATTTGTGCATGATTTCCTAGCATCTGCAAAGGTGACTTGGTCTTAACAAGGGTTCTGTCATGTTGTCCATATAATCTGTGTGATGTGTACCCAAGTCTGGACAGTTACAGCTTTGGAGGAATTGTTTGATACGTCCCTTGACCTCTCAGGGGGCCAAATGGACATGTGGCTGCTCCTGCCACTCCTAGTTGACATGGTCTTTTGTAGATCTCAGCAAATCTTTCAGAAGCTCTGAAACAATGCTTTATGTAGACATTATTCAAGACCTTTCCTATCCATGAAAATGCTATTTCTTTTAGATTCCTAAAGTGCACACATATTTTTCTGTCTGAAAGTTGTCGCATCAATGTTCTAGACCTTATGTTTTAACCAGAACTTAGAAAATTGTCAAGAAAACAACACACTGTCAATTGCAAGACTAAGGAAATGGTTGGTGAAATTTCTTTTTTCATTATATGTGTATGCTTTTTATATCAGGTTGAAATATTGGGTAAATTCTAATTCTTGGAGTGGGGCTAAAAGACTTGTTCTTTAGTTTTTATAAGGTGGTGCATACCACTTTCAACTTTAGAGTTTAACCTTGCTAGTTGTTGGGGTCAGTATGAATAATTAAAAGAAAACACTTTTCTTCCATGTTACTCTCCTGTGATTATTTTTTTCTCTTACTAAAGAGAAAAACCACAACCAAGTTTCATGTCATTTTGCTTCCTTTTCCGCTCAGTAGTTTATGACGCAAATATCAGAGCCTGAATCCTAGTATCTTTGGTACACACATGTATGCATACTGGAGCACAAGCACATGAACTCATAAATCAATGCCAAAATGATTCTAAGGATCTTTTCAAAACAGAAGAAATAAATTTTGAATCTAGTTTACTATTTAGGGTTCCACTTCAGCTATTCTATTCATTTTTTCTTGAACTGCATCCATTCAATAGCAAAGAAACCTGGTGGGGGCAGGTGTCATACAGGAAAGAAAAATCTTAATTTTTAATTTATTATCTTTCATCTCCATGCCTAATTACACCGAACTTTCATCTTGCTTCATTTGGGTTACAGTTAAGGCCTGTTTATACTACAACATCCAGATTCAAATCCAGCAGTTATATTCTATCTATTGCCACAAAACCAAGTAACAGCTAGTTACAATATGAAAATGTGATCTGGTCACTTCTGTTAATTTGGTTATTTATTGATAAAGAATAGAGCAGGCAAGAACTTCATGTGTTATCACATTGGTTACTTTTACAAAATTAGTTACTTTTTTTGGTGTAGAATACATTCATGGGTAAGGTAAGGGATTCTTCTTTTATATTTCATGTTTAGGTCATGCTACCTGAGGCCTACTTAGGGAAAATGTGCTGTGCTGCAATTCCACATCATCTTCATTCAGGTGTCTGAGGCTTGGGTGGAGAAAACTGAGGCTGTTCTGGGCTGGAATAATCAACTAGAGCACACTTAGGTGGCTCTTTCTCTGTATTTGGAATTCTTACAAAATGGCCCAGGGCTTCCATGGTGATTATTTCAAAGGATTAGTGGTGGGTATTGACCATGGGTTAATGCTGGGGAGCCCACAGTCTGAGATTCAACCTCCGCCATGTGTCTTTCATTAAATCTGTTGTTAAGAATACGTTGAAGAGTGGAATTTGTCCATTCAAGTTGTAAAATGGAAAGAGTGATGAAGAATTTGAGCCATGTTTAATCTGTCATATGACTCTTCTGCTCAAAATAACATTTTTACTTACTTTTTAAAAGAAATTTAAAATGACTGTGATCTGGCCACCGCCTTGTCTTATCAATTCTTTTCTTAAAATTTGTATTTCAGAAAATTTAAAATTTTCTATTTGTAAAAAATGTTAACACATTTGGGATCATTATGAAAACATCAGATATATTGACACATGCTATCCTCATAATGAACCTATAATATAGTTAATAATTTAAAAATAAGGACATTAAGGGATAGAAAGTTTACACAACATTCTTTATACCTTTTAGTTAGGAATTTGTAGAATTTTACTTGAAACCCAAAATTGTGATCCCAACCTCCTTCTAAGCATTACCATTGGCTTTCAGATGACTTTCCTCGGGTGTAAATATCTGTTTTCTTTCTATTAGATGATCCATGTGGCAAAAATTAAATTAATTTTTCAATACAGCTCAGTTAATATTTTTCTGTGAAACCTCTTTAGGGCTGTTGATGTGTATGTACTTTAACAATGGTCATTTTTTGTTGATACATCAGTTTTATTGTTTTTAGACTAAGAGCAATAAATATGTTTTCTCATTTTCATTAGAAAAATTTCAGCACAGTGCCAGTCACATGACTGATGTGGAATAATTACTTTTTGGAACGAACGAATGACTAGAGGTGTCCCAGAGAATGTTCCTTTTATTCCGTATCATGAAGACTGACAGTAAAGTCTGAACAAATTCTATGTGATGTTCACACTGGAATGTATGTTAAGAATACATAGGAGATGGACAAATATTCTACTTAGTTTGAATCATACTATACATTTCATAAATCTTACCAGTTTTTTTCCCATGCTAGTAGTACTTAAAGTGCTCCATTTTAAAGGGAATGTTTTATTTTAGGAGCTCTCACATTGTGTAGAGACATCATAAATGTCATATGTTTCTAGCTGAAGATTCACACTGAGACATTGACTCTAAAAATTCAGTGGCATCAGAGAATACTGCGAATATTATTACAGCTAGTGAAGCTTCTAGAGAGCGAAGAAGAAAAGAAAATCCATATTTAATTAAACCTAAAATAGCAAGGCATATTGTGTATAAGCAAGAGATGATATACATGCACAGTATTCATTTAATGCCTAATGAGAACATCTGGTCATATTTCTAGATTTTAAATTTAGACTGTAGGATGATAGGGAGAGGCTTTCTTTCCCACAGGCTACAATATAAAGTCAAAGCTTAAATGATGTAATGAGTAGATTTATGCAATTCAATTGTGTCTGTAAACCTTAACATAAAATTATACTGCGTAGGATGAAAGGTGCTCAAAGAGGATAGGAACCAATATTTATCTGGTAATCAAGGAGCTGTGCAGCAAGAACAAGGAATGCATAATGCAGACAGACCCTCGCAGGATCGTTTCTTTTGGTCAGTAACCCTTCAACAAAAAACAGAGAATTTCAAAAGGTTTAGTAAGAACATAGAGAGGAGAGAGCTGTAATAGAATTATATTCCCAAAGTAATAATTTTTAAATGACTTGAATATGGTATCTCAATGAGTACGTTTGCAACAATACAAACACGTTTCCCTAGAATAAAATAAGTAGAAGTGTTTGGGAATATTCCAATGATATTTTTGAAATAACATGTTATATAATTAATGTCAATTCATGAATAAAATAAAAGTGATGGTGGCATACATAATGTAAGTTTTGATGTTATAGGGCCTAGAAATATTTCAATTACTTTTCAAGAAGTCCCATATAAAGGACAGAAAAAATTTGATATAATTATAGTGGTTCATACTGTAAAAAAAGGGACAGTGTCATACAGAGAACAAAGTAAATGAAAAGAGCTTCTAGGAGTATTTGTATCTGCTGAGAGTAATTTTTAAATATAATCTAATCTTAAGTATCAATCTCTTATAGTTTGTGTATTTAGTAGGTCATTGAGTAAATTATAGAAGCTATTTAAAATAATGATGATCTTAATAACCAAGAGCCAGAGTATCCAAGGGAAATATATTAATTTTATTACTCATTCTTTAAATAGTAATCTCTATTTGAACTTTAAATTGAGAGGTTATAAAGAATAATTTCATAAATATAGAAATTATCTAGTTAATGAGTATTTATGATGTATCACATAATTGAAATCTAAAATTACCACTTTTTTGTTAATGTAATACTTGGATCATTTTTATTCAGACATTTTCCACTTCTTAATCCAATATTATTTAGAAAACTATTTTCTAAATGAAAAATTTTAAAATTTTATCTTCCAAATCATGCTTTAGAATTCCTATGCTTTGCCAGTTAAATCTCAATATGTTTCTTTTACTTAAAAAAATACATACAAATTTAATATTTACAGCAATTATTTTAGTTTCCTTCATCAAAATATATTTTGATAGGCTGTATCAGATTGCCCAGTGGTGAAATTATTCATTTGCTAAGAATTTTAATTGCAAACAGATTTCTTGAATTGACTGTTAAAATTCAAAGTGTGGTCTATGATTTCCACTTGTACATTTTAACTTTAGTGTCTAAGACATGGGAATACTGAGTCCAGGGTCTTGGGCATTCTCTTGGACAGTGAATGGATGAGCACCCACAACATCTGACTTCTGGACCCAGTCCTTTTCAAAAGATAGATTCTCTTTCTACATCTGGAAAGACTTCATTAAGTTGTATGTATTCCAGTTTAGGACATTTTCTCTGTCCTTAAAATTACATATTTCCAAGTGTAGCATTTTATTTGGGCCTTCTACCTCAACTCTCTATGTAGATGTGATTTTTTTTCTTTGTTATGGGGGATGTCATAGGTATTTCTCATATTTTCTAGAGAGACAGAGCCAGAGGCAGGTACACATATAAGGCCATACATCATATCATGTTCATCCTGGGTTGTGTGAACATAACAAAATTTGTATTTATATATTATATCACAGAATTTGGAGGCCAAAATGAATGTCAAATTGTAAACTCAAAGCATAAAATAAAAATAACAATGGGATTATTTTTAAAGCCATTACAAAGCAATAATTTTCAGACATTCTCATGGACAGGTCTGAGTTATTCAGGCTAATGTCTTGGGTAAATTCATTTCTTGTTATAATGTGTAAATTATCTCAGGTTTGATGTACTACACTGTCATTCATATCTATATCTATATCTATATCTGTTAGAAATAATTTTCTCATAGTAAATATTTAAGTATTCGGTTTAATCCATTGAAATAGACTGCCTGGTAAAGGGAGAATTGGGATGAAAGTAAAAACATACACAGTTTGAGTAAAACCTGCAGTAAGTTTAAATAATCTACAAGGTTGTCACCATTCAAGAGTAACTTTGGGGTTACCTAAAAAAATTATAATATCTTCTAATTTGAAATAGGACATTCTAATGAATATACATTTAAAATCACTAATACATTCATAACACAGCCTAGATTATTCTTATCAGGGCTACACATAGGTAGTGGGCTTGAAGATCTCAGTTTTGACATGGAAACACTGCCTCCACACATCTGTCTCTTAGGTGGGAAGATCATTAGGATATATATATGTATATATATATGTGTGTGTGTTAACATTATGATATCTTTAATATATACGTACAGAAAACAAAATACACTTTATATGAAAGACAATGCCATTTTTAATGAAAGTGACCTACATGACCTTTCCAAAACTGTTGGTTTTTCATCTGTAACTGAAGGAAAATCATATATTGGATTTGGTGTCTTGATCTCTGTGGACAGAGGAACATGAGATATAAGTTGTGCGGTGTGTGGGAGTTTTGTACATGTGAATGGTGTGCAGTATTCATGTGCGACTGCGTGATGGGGATAGTGACAAGAATGTGTGTGCTTGCCTTCTCTCCACATTTTTATGAAAGATTTTCAACAGATTTTAAATGCATATATATGGAGCTTGCTTTTATTTTTGATCCTGTAGAAAATCAATAGTGAACGTTAAAAGCTTTTTTTTGTATGACTACCACAGTCCTAACTTTTAAGAACTAGATTAAATAAAGTGAATTTGATTTTCCTGAATATTTATCAGGAATATAGTTAGAGACTTTTCTAATTTAGGTGTCTTTTTATATTCATTGCAATCATTATGGATTTAAATTTAAAATTGCAACACTTTCTTGGAACAAGAAATTCTCAGTGGGCCATTATCTTTTCTAAGAAAAACACATAAACAAAATCACCTTGACAATGAAGAATGTATAAAAATACCACTTGGAAAAATTTTAAAATGTTATTAACATTAATCATAGTGTTTATTTTCCTTCATTGCCTGTTTCATTAGTGTTCATAAGTGTTCCCTTTGAACACTTATTTACCTTATTATGGTTTGCATGCAACAAATGGAGATGCGTCAATATATACATTTAGGCAAGAAATTTTGCGACACGTTGGAGGGCAAAGAGCAAGTACTCCGTGTCTCAGAAGTTTCATTTTCCAGGAGAAAGAAAGGAACTAAATTGAAAGGGAAAATACTCACCATCTTTAGTCTTTACACTTATGCAGTATTTAAAAAAAAAATACATCTACTAACATCTTACCTTAGAGGCTGGAAAATGGTATCATGAGTACACAGATTCTATCACCAGGTCTGTTGTTCTTGATGCTTCAGAAAATGAGATAAAATCACCAATTCTGTGGTCATGCCGGTTCTCAGTCTGGCAGGTAAGACGAGGCTTCTTATCCGTGTAGTTGAACTCAAATAACAGAAAGGCTAGAAAGAAATTTTCTGACCCTTTCAGCTTCTAAATTAGGATCCAGGTTCTGTCTGACATGGTGGGGGATTTTCTAAATGTAAGATGGAGACTTTCATGTTGGTCTCTAGAAAGAATGATAGACACCTGTCTATGTTTCAGTGCCGACGGTCGAGAGTGCATCGCTTTGCTTCTACATCTTTACAGAAACCTGGTGGAAGTTCAATTGATTCAGAAAGTAGCATCGTCAACTTTCAGTTGATTTTCTTTTAGGTGCACAGATAGTGTGAGTCTGAGAGGCTCCTGACCATCTTCCAGACCTAGCCATAAAAGGATATTTGAATGCAACACTAGAAAATGAATGAAGCCTAGATCAAGGACGGAAAAGCAGTGCTAGAAATGTAGGGAAAGATATTAAAATGCTAATTCTGTTCTAAACATCTAATAACAGTCTTGCTTGGTCTTAAGAATTACCTAAGGACCTTGTTATAAATAAACATTCCTAGCATAAATATGGACCAAATAATTCAAAGATGCTAAAGGACTCAACAAGATTATATTCCATGTATTTTCCAGATGGTTCTAGGCTCAGTTTATTTTAGACAATCTTAGAGATTTAGATCATGCTTGTTGCCATTATTTTTTAGATGGTAGTAGTTGCTTGGGTCAGTATCCAGCTGTGTGATATGGCTGTGATAACAAGAACACAAGAGAGTCTAAGAATTGCACTTTTGTCTGTTACCTAAGGGATTCCTGGCCTGAACAACTTTCTATGCTCAAATAATTCTCCAGAACTTCCATTAACTCCTCTGGCCTTTAAGATGCAGTTATGAAATAACTGTCTATGTCCAGGATATAGCTTGTATATTCTCTTTTGACCTATCAGTTTTTAAAATTCCTCAACCATGAAAGCACAGTGTTTGATATTTATCTATTTAATAAGACTTCTTTTTCTGATTGACTGACTTCCTGCCTATATCATTTATTTTTAAAATGTTCTCTTTCTTTTGATCTGGACTCTTAAATTACACATACACTTTAAAAATCACCAGAATAGAAAAAGCTGTTAACACTTTTGATCTCTTTAATATACATGTACAGAAAATAAAATACACTTTGTATGAAAGACAATTAATGCCATTTTAATGAAAGTGACCTACTTGACCTTTCCAAAACTATTGGTGTTTCATCTATAACTGAAAGAAAATGCGTATGTTGGATGTGGTGTCTTGATCTCTTGTGGACGGAGGAACATGAGATATGAAGTGTGTAGTGTGTGGGATTTTGTTTTTTGTTTGTTTTTTTGTCTTTTTTTTTTGAGACAGGGTCTCGCTAGGCAGTTCAGGCTAACCTTGAGCTCACTTTGTAGCTCAGGCTCGAACTCACAACAATCCTCCTGCCTCAGCCTCCCAAGTGCTGGGATTACAGGCATGCGCCACTACGCCCGGCTGTGTGTGGGATTTTTGTACGTGTGATTGTGGTGCGCAGTATTCATGTGTGACTGTGTGTGATGCGGAAAGTGACAAGAATGTGTGTGTTTGTCTTATCTCCACACTTTTATTAAAGATTTTCAACAGACTTGAAATGTAGTATTCACAGGAGGTAACATATTGCATCTAGTGTCCTTTTTGATATTAATAGACCTCTAGGTATTTACAAAATATCTGCCCGTCTCCTTGGCACAGGTAAGAATTTCTGATTTCTGTGTTTTCCTTTTTTTTTTTTTTTTTTTTTGAGAAAAAATCAAAGCAGAGGCAAGTTCCTAGGAAAAATCTAATGGCCTATTCAAAATAAAAAACCTGAAAAAGTCCTTGAAAGTTTATTTTTAGCCTACTCCTGTGATTAAAGTAAAGAATGTTTCTAAATTTTCTGTCAGAAGACTTTAATCATTGTTTTAGATGCATCAAACTGGGTATTTACTTGATTCTAGTTGTGGCATTTCCATTTTGTGACATGCAGTTATCATTTTCCTTCATAAATATTTCTATGACCTGTACTCTGCATAACAACCACTTGGTTAAATACTTTCATCAATTTTGAATTGTTTGGGTATATGGTCAGCTATCCTTATTTTTCTCAAACAAAGTAACATTCTTGAAGGAAGGGAAGCTTTAGCATGCCTTGTTTCTCAGGTGTTCCAGGTTTAAAAACTCAGTGCTAATCACAATGTGTGCAATCAATGAATAGTCACTGATTTCAGGTTTAAGAATTCGATCATGTAATTGCTTTCTTAAGTGTGTGAGCTCTGTCTTTGCCTCAGATTCTAGAAAATGTGGTGAGTCTCATAATTAACTGAAAAAACTGAGCAAACTTTTGTCTCATTCTCGTTGGAGAAACAGCGTCGCTAAGCCAACAGGTTGTCCAGTAAAGCTCTAAACAGGAACCAGGGAGGTGTTTCCATCCCTTGCACAGAATATTGGTAATAAAAGGAAACAAGAGGAAAAAGTAAAATAAAAAAAGATTAATTAAAAGAGACTGGACAAGAGTAAAGATAAAAGAGAATCATTGAAGTCATAAAGAACAAACCAATGAAAAGAGAAGAAGGGGAAAGACTTAGCACCTGAAATCATGGGTTGAGCAAGTTGACTAGGGAGCTTACAAAGCCCAGACACCATCATATAGACTCTTCAGTCTGGGTAATACTGTAATTATAAATATTATTACTTTGTATTCACAAAGTTTAAGGCTACATAATAAGTAGGAACTTCTGATGTAATGTTTTTTATTTTATTTTATAGATCTAATGTTTAGTGAAGTGAATTAACAGAATACTAGGGAGCTTTCTAAGATGTTTCAGATTTACATTTACTCAGTACAGAAGATTCTGTGAGACTCCAAATTACTTGGAGAAAATGACTCTTCAATCCCTTATTCTCTTACTGTTCAGACACACATTACAATAAAGCTTACAGACTCAGAAGACCTGAGAGTCAACATTACGACCTCCAAATCTGGCATATGACACAGCATTTCCAATAAATAATTTAAAGAAAATATAAATGGCTTATCTTAGAACTAGAAGTAGGTGAAAGCGAAAATTGGAAATTGAACTAGTTTCATCTTTTCCAAATTTTGATTTTTTTTTGAAAAATTTGTACTATGTCAGATGTCATTCTTCAATATCTTCAAGGCCAAATCAGTTTGGACTAGGAAACATTATTACACTTTTTAGGAGCATTTAAATAGTTTATTAGAATTTGGTGTTTTATTTATGATTTTTATTTTCCTTATCAGTAATATACTTACTAAGATGTGAGCACCTTCTCATTTTAGGTATAATGTTCATAGCTGATGCATTTTCACTCTCCCAGGTGTAATCAGATAACATGTTAAAAGGAAACTGAAAGACCAGAGACAGAAGTCATGGAGAGAGGGACAGACAAACAGAGAGAGGGAGAGAAGGAGAGAGAGACAGAGAGACAGAGAGACACAGAGAGACAGAGGGACAGAGAGAGAGACAGAGAGAAGAGAGACAGAGACAGAGAGAGACAGAGACAGAGAGACACACACACAGAGAGAAAGACAGACAGACAGAGAGAGAGAGAGGGAGAATATGGAAGAAAAGAAAGAATAGGAAGGGAGTTAGTAGGTCAGATGCTTACAGACATTGCAATGAAAACACAACAGCATACAAACCAGAACACAATGTTGACTTCATGAAACTGGCATAGTGGAAAATACCACAGATAATACACAAAAAAGATATAAAGAAAAGAAAATAAATGAAATTTGTGACAAGTTCAGTACAGAAAATAAAATGTGGTAGAGAAATGTGTTTTTATTCATGCAGTCAATAATTGGACAAAGCTTGTGAAAAGTGTTCCAGAAAGAGACAATATACAGTGTTAAATTGTAGAAATGGGAAATAAAGGGGGAATTAACCCAGAAATGGAGAGAGTGTTATGTAATGAGAAGAGATGATGGAGGGAAGCCAGGTGAGGCAGATTTGCTGGAGCGCAGAGTTAGAATTTTATAACAATAAAAACATACGGATGAATTTTAAGCATTAAAGTAATCTGATTTGATTGACATCCGATTTCCAAGAGCTGAAAAGCCTTAGACTAACATAAAATAGACAGCAAAATGAACTGGGGAATTTTAGTTATATTTGGAGGCAAAACTGAGGAACTATAATAGAAGTTTGGTGTGATAGCTGAAGAAATGTAGAAATCAAACTTTCATTTATAATGAGTAATAGCAATTCAGATGTCAAATAAATATATTTAAAAAATAAATAGAGTAAATATATCAAAATATATACTATTTATTAAATATGTAAATATATTAAAATACAACACAACCTCAAATATATGCATAGTATTATGTAATGATTAAATTCTATGCATATTCTATATAACCTTACATGTATATGTGTATATATATATATATATATATATATATATATAAAAGTAAAAGGAGTCATACACTTTTGCCTTCAGAGCTGTCTGACTGGTGATGCCATTGACTGAGATGAGGAATGCTGGGAAAAGACTTTCTAGGGAAACCCCATAATTATTTTTGATATATTATATGTAAAAGTTCTAGTGAACATATCAACCTTCTACCTGCAAGTGAAACAAACCTAAGTCAAACAAACTGCCTGGGTATGTTTTCTGAGTTGTATAGGAAAATCACAATGAACTAATAGAAATTAGTAGTACAATTATCTCAGCTATCTTGGTTTTTTTTGTACTGGGAATCGAACTCAGGACCTTGTGCTGACCAGGCAGGCGCTTGTGCCTCTGAGCTATATCCCCAGCAGCTATCTTGTATATATACATATTTCCCCTCCCCTTCCTTCTTTTCTCCTTCTCCCATCCCAGTTGTTCTTTCCTTTTGAGCAGTTTTTTTTTCTTTCCCTTTCACAATATCTATTGTACATTTTGGATCTTCTTTACTCTTTCAGTTTCTTACACTAGGGAGACAAAACGAGATTTACACATGCAGAATTCTGTGTCATTTTAGTTGTTTTTTTCCTCTTTAAAATAAAAAGGAAAGAAAATCACAATGAACTTAACAGCTTACAACAAATCCTCATTGTCGCATATCTCCTGTGAATCTGTGATCTGCGCATGGATTACCTGGTTTCTCTAAATACTGTACTCAGAATGGTGACCAGGATTAGATTCTCACTGGGAACCTGATCTGGAAGGGTCTGCATGTAAGCTCACATAGTTTGCTGACTTTATTTCTTTAAAGATGTAGTGTTGATGGTAGCTTTCTTCTTCAAATCTGGCAAGGAGAGAAAAATTTGGCAGTAAGTGTGCTATTAAAGTGGATCTTACATAATGAGACAGAATTGCAGGGGGCTTAGAAACAGGTCACAAGTCCTCAGCTGTACAGAAATGGAACAGCTTGGTGATCTAATTGCAATGAGTCAACCTGACTTGAGTAAGAACTACTGAGCAGATTAGTAAATTCTGAGTGTGGTAGTGGATGATTAACTGGAGACCAGCAAACCAAGTGGAGGGGACAGACCCATCCTGGAGGTGGGTGGTACCAACCAACAGGCTTGCACCTTGAGAAAGAAGGAAGAGATTTCTTTTTTGAAAGAGCTCCAGTCTTTGTCATTGCCTTTGGACATTTGTCTCTGTGTTCTTCAACATTCCAAAGCCGACTTTTCTGTCTTCCAATGCAGACCTACACGAGAGGCTTTACAGGGGGTTCCCAGGACTTTGATAGTTGTCTGTCACTGGACTCTCTGTGCATGGATGGTCGCTGGACTCTTCCACCTTTCATCCCATAGACAGGCACTGTGCCTCTTCTACTTCTGCTGCTGTAAGCTTACCAATAAATGTCTTTGTAGAATTACACATATGTCATATACTGATTCTGTTCCTCTAGAGAGCCTTAATGAATACCAGGTGGTACAGTGGTGAGTATACCAGGAATAGATACCAGTGGGATACTTTAAATCTGCCTGCTACACTAGCTTAGAGAAAAAAATGTTTATTTATCTGTTAATGTAAGTGAGATGTTGTATAAGAATAGGTTTATGTTACAGTAGGATTGAGACTAACTCTAGCCTTCTTTTCAGGGATGTCCAGAAGTCATGTTCTGACAACTGGACACAAGGAAAATGAGATGTGCTACTTAGTGATTCATGTCTTACTGTTTAAAGATTGAAACTCACCCAGGGGCAATCTATAGGATATTATCTATATTTTCTAAGGGATGTTGAAAATATTGATTTTTCACCTACTTTATACAACTCAAGATCTTGGTTTTACTGTGTGATCATTGCATATAATATACTTCTGTGTAAACAGGTACAAGGATTCTTCTGAGTTTGAAATAATTTCCACAAATCATAATCTTTCCAAGCATAAAGACAAATTGAGTTCTCTGTAGGAGAAGAAGAAAAGATCACAGACATTGACTGGAAGTTTTGGAGCACTCTGGTCATTGTCTTCATCTGCTTTGCACTGTTGCTCAAACTTTTTGCCTTCCTTCAAGTCCTTCAGGAGTACGCTTTGTGGAGTCCTCTGAGTCCTTAACAGTATCCAGCTCTGTGTAACTGCTTCGGTTGATAAAAGAAACAGAATCATTTAGCTAATGTGTGACTTTATAATTTAAATTACAGCCAAGGCTTTACTTTAGAGAAAGGTGAGGAAAGATTTTGAAAACACTTTATTGAAGATGTCTTCCTAGCTACCTCATGGGGTGAAGTTGAATAAATAGTACAATGATTGATAGGAGGAAAAAGCATATGAATATGGGGAGGAGGTAATAGGTGAATGGTTGATAAAAGCAGCCTGAAAGATAAAATAATTCTAACAGAGAAACCAGCCAGGAGAATACGTGCCTTAGCTTCCTTTGGTTACTTTGATGAAAACAAAATAACTGAGAACCTGCCTATAATTGGTGAAGCTTTTGTTATGGTTAGTGATTCAATATGTTAAAGACAAACTCTTGATTGCCAAATTGAACTGGACAGACCTTCCTATGAATGACATATGATCCTTGTCTGACCAATAAGCACCTTAAATCTTGGGTGAATGTGGGGTAGAATTAAGAAAGAATATTCAGCAAATGGAAGTCAGTGTTGAATTAGGGGCCACATGGTAGATACCACAGATAGGTCTAGATTCTCGTACTTATCCTCTACCTGACATGTTGACTTGAATATTATAGTAAATATAATTTTTAAATTTTTACTTTACAACTACCTAGTATCATTCACTCTCTCTCGTGACTGTTTAAATTGCTCTTTTACTCAGTGACACTAAATGCAAATGTACTAATAAGACTTCCATTTGTCATTGCCAAGGAGTAAAGGGACCAAACAAGGTCATAAAGGTTACTGGAGTGCCTATATAAGTTTTTGGCATATTGAAACTCAAATATACATGCCTAATACACATGTGGGATTATCCTGAGAAATTATGAATAATAATACTCTGTTTTGGAGGACAAAATAATGATCTGGATGTAGATTTTTTTCTCTTTCTGCAGTTTCCCCAACACTTAAAAGATCAAAGAAGGACAAAGACTCAGGAGCTCATGATGAACACTTAAAGTGTTTCAGAAGAAACAAGAATGCTGGACTGCTACTTATGGTCTTAAATGATTGATAAACAGACTAAAAACTAATTCAACATCATGATAAGGTACAAAAATGAAACAAAGAATGCACACTAATTCGAGAGCAGCTAAGTTACTCTCTCAAAGAGAGCTATGGTAGTTTAAGGGAAATCTTGTGACATTTTGGTAGGAAAAGCACGAGGAATAAATTTATGGGACTGTCATCTCCTCCTTCATGAATTCTATAGAAATTTCTAAATGGTAAATATAATTTGCACAGGTACTCTGTAACGACCAAGTGCCACAGATCAACACCAAGTAGATTTACCAAATAGTGCAGAAAATGAGAGTAAGAGTAGAAAACTATTTAACTTACTAGGATTTTATTCATGGGAGAAAACCAGGTCTTACTTAAGGGTGAAAGACAATGTAAAAACTGTAGATGCAGCTTTGCAGTATGAAACAAAGCATGTAGCTGTGTCCTCAAGAGACTTGGAATATGGAACAAATACTTGGTCTTTAAGATGCAACCTAAGATTGCATCTAATATATGAACAAGAGTTAGCATTGCGAATGCTGAGAAAATCCTATTGGTATATTTTACAATATGTAAAGTAGTATGCTCATGGTTTGTAGTCAGTATTTTGTGTATTAATAATGTAAATAGTAAGACTCCTTTAGCTGACTTTAACCAATTCTATTATACTGACATTAATGTTTACACAAAAGGAACTCTGCTTGGCTTGAATCTTCATTTCTTTGTGTTGGTACTTGTGGGTTACTAAGTTTATTGACATGATTTGTTTAAAAGAGTGTCCAAAAGTAAAGAAAGATATTCTTGTACTAGCAACCAGGGGTAGGGTACTAGAGGCAGAAAAAACTGCAAAACAGAACCAGATTTCCAGTGTGACATTCAAATGATCAATTCAGGTAAAAAAAAAAAAAAAAAAAAAAAGCTATAGAAAGTTAGACCTTAAGGTTGAGACACAAAAATAGGTATGTGCATTTGTATTGTGTGTAATTAATCTAAAGTTCATAAATTTAAGAGACTAGATGAGATGAAGTAGGGTTACATTGCATTCAGAAAAGGAAAAGGGGCCAGGAACTCATATTCTCTGCACAGGAATTGTTTGTACTCAGAAATCAATGCCTCACATTTTAAAATATGTCCTGAATGTTAAATACGAAGTAACAGTGCTTAATGTTTGCCTTTCTGGAATTTAGTCTTTGTTTGGTCCAATATTTTCTATATCACTATCTTCCTTTTTTGAAATAAGATCATTGTCATTGTTCCTTGGGATGATGTAACTTGTTCTTTATATTTTATTGAGGTGCACAGGTAAGAGTTTGCCTTGATTCTCCAAAGAGTCTTGAACTTGGACTTTTGAAAAAATGATGAAATTATTGAGACTTTGGGGAAGGGATTATTGAACTACCAGTTATATACTGGATAGCTGCAGTATGTGAGGGTGAATTATGAATTTATTATTGTTTTATTTTGGGATTAGGTATCATTGAAGGGGATGTGTTTGGGTAGCAAGTTGGAAAAAAATTGAGGGTGTGCCCAGAAAGTAGAGTTTAAACTTGATTGTCTTTTGGATCTACCTCTAGGGTTGGTGGGTTGTTGGAGCACATCTCTACATATGTCTGGTTGGGTAGTGTAGGCATCCCCTGGGGCCTCTATCTGGTTCCTCACCTCCACTACTGTGACACTTTACCCTTGCTTTGCTTTCTACCTGCCACAAATGAAGTAGTTTTTCCTCACAATGGTCTTCCACCAAGAGGTTTCTTTCTGTGAGCCTTCTCACCATGTACTGAATTATCCTGTACCTGTGAGCTAAAATGAATGTTTCTGACTTTGAATTGTGTCAGGTATTGTGTCTCAGGGACAGGAAAACTGACTAATATGTACATGTATGCAGCTCTATCTGTGTGCATGCATATGTATGCATGTGTTCATACTTTCGTGTCTCTATGTATATATAGGTAGGTAGCTGTGTGTGTGTGTGTGTGTGTGTGTACATGACTTTGAGTGTTAAGGAAAGTAATAATTTTTAGACAGGAAATTATATTTTATAATGCCAAAAGCAAAAATAAAAGATTAATGATTTGGGAATACCTGAGTTATATATGTCACAATTTTGTAAACTTGCTGTCTGATTTTTTAATGTATTTTTAATGGCACTAGAGATCCTGTACAAAAGGGTTGTGCATGGGAACTAATTAAGTATGAGACTTACCATTCACTTAACGTAATCTTCATGTTACAGTTCCTTCCTTCTGACCATGAGAATTTGAAAGATATTTCTGAGCTTTATCCTTTTTGAATTCTTCATTTCAGAATGATTTAGAATTGGGGACACTTGTCTGATTTTCTTTGTCACTTTGGCCAAATAGGGAAGAAAGAAAATGTATGAAAATAGCTTTTTGAAACTGCATGATACTTTATATAAACTTTCTTGCAGAAAAAAAAGAAAGGCCATAGACTTGACAGACAGGAAATCACCTCTTTAAATGTCTATGAAATACTAAAGAGAATATCAGTCTCCTCTTCTATCAGCTGCTCATTCTGTTCTACTCCTGAAGGAAGGATACTCAAAGAATGATATTTACACAGAGATGCAGATTCCATCTTGCCTCTCTGGAATTCATTCCAACTTAACCACTACTTCAGACTCCTTGAAGTTTCTGTGATAGATGAACTGACAAAGAGATATTTCTATTTTTCATTCTTTTCTCTGCCAACGTCAATATATACTGTATGCAGAAGAGATGGAGAAACAGATGGAGAAACAGACTGAAGGAAAATATTATACATCCAGTGATTCAAATACTTTCCTCATTAAAAAATAAGAACAGAAGAATGTTAATACTTAAATTATACTTTGTTGAAGATAAAATGCCTGGGACTGTAACTACTTAAAATATATAGTTAAAATTTCTAGCTATTTCCAAATACCATTCCGAGGTCACATTATATAAAACTTACCTATCTTGTATAATGCATAGCTAACAAGTGCACTCTCAGAGCTCCACAAACTTAAAATCTTGTGAAGTAGCATCTTAGTTACTTTTCTCTCATTGCTGAAGCAAAATACCTGACCCCTAAATTTAAAGGAGTAAAGGTGTATTTTGCTCACAGTTTGTAGAGGTTTCAGTCTGTAATTGGCTGACTCCAAGGCAGGGTGGCAGGGCAGAGGGGCATCCCAGAGAGGAAACATGGTGGGTAGAAGATAGCGAAAGCAACCAGAGGCCTTAACAATGTCTTTCAGCCTTTTTTATCTTATCCAGGCTACATATGGCAGGTAGCACACAAACCCTTAATCCTAGTGGTTATGTTGGTTGATTGCTTTTGTATGCCTACATCTTGTGATCTGAACAACTACTTTGAAGACAACACTACCCAATACATTAAACATTGTTAATTTCTTATTATTTTGTTTTAAAACTCTGTATCATTGTTTTTATTTCTTGTTTATCTTTCTCTCTTTAAAATTAAAAAGTATCCTCCTGCCCTTGAGCCTAGCATTACACTTTGAATCAATTCCAGTGTTCATACCCTAGATCCAGCCACCCTACAAATCCCCAGCTATGATGGCATGAGGCTTTGAGGGAACATCTAGACAAAAGTCATAACAAGTAGTTAAATTTTCTGCTTAACTCAGAGGTTTTCATGAGTTAACTTTGCATTTCAAAGAAAACAAAGGTTAGACAATTTCCAAGGCTTAACCCTGAAGAATAATGACCACACCATTAAAATTATTTATCATATTTAATTTTTCTGTCACCGCAAGTATATTTTCATTCTATTTTTACTTAATTAAGTTTAGGATATGGATGTTAAATCATTTAATTCATGGTGAACATATTGTATATAATATAATCACAGAAATATTTGTGGATGCATTCCATGTCCATGAGACGTCCAAAGTTAATGGGTTGTAAGATTTTATCTACCTTTGATATTTTTTTATACATACTCACGTATTTTTACTGCCTTTATTGGTGTATAATTTATGTATAGTAAAGTTTTCCCTTAAAGTATATCATTCGCTGATTTTAATAGATCCATGGAATCATACAGATATTATTATTGTCCTGTTTTAGAACAGATTCATCACTAGAAAAAGACATCCCATGTACATTGATAATCAGTCCTCATTTTGTTGAACTACTTTCTGATTCACTGAATTTCAGTTTGCTGGATATTTCACATATAAGGAATGATATTATGTATATGAAATATATTAATATGTATATTAAAATATATCCATAAAATAAACGTCTTTATTTGCAGAAATCTAAACAGAGAGTATGCTATATACAAAGCATTTCCAGAAAATTCCCTACATTAGAAGGGTTGATTATACTAAAATAGACATTATGGGTAGATGTAGCTCTATGAAACTCCACTTGCTTTTTCCTGTTGGGATATGTTAAGTTATTACCTTTAATATTTTGAATGGATTGAAAATATTTTCTGAGTGATGGCTCCTGACTTTGTTAATGAAGTCTAAAAAAGAATCTGTTTTTATAACTATTCCCTGACTCTCACAGAAAATTTATCATTACAGACAGCTTATATTTTAATAAGAAAGATGAACTTGTGAATTTGAGGGGAACTTATGATGCTCAAATTCAACAATATTAAAAATTTGAATACTTTTGATGGATTAATTAATGTCATACCAACATTTTTATGTATATGCAGCCTTGTTGTTAGTACTAACACTCTAATCCTCTTTTTTTAAAGAATTTTTCATACTTTCCAGTGCTGACTTTTCATGATCAATTTGGGACTAAGATCTGGTGTCCACAAAGTTCCCTCAGTCTTACCACATTCCCCAGAACTGTTGCCTGTTTCCAGGCTCTGTTGCTCCAGATAGAATTCTCCATCCTTTGCTCTTGATTTTCTAAAGTCCCATTTATATCAAGCTGTGGACAGTTCACATTACAGTAGCATGAACAACTTAAAATTAAGTACTTGCCTTATTTTTCTTAAACCTATAAACCACTTGTATTTATTTGTGCCTTATATATATCAGTACAGTTCTTTTACTCTCTTTCTTTCCCTTGTCTTTGCACTCCAGTGTTCAAAAGCCAAAAGAATATAAAGAAAATAAAAGTAAATTTTCTCCTCTTATGGAAAAATCAAGTGTTTCTCTACTCACATCTTTACAGTCTGGGAACCTGTGTACAAAAACAACAAATTGAAGCAGATTAGCACTTCACTGCATGCTTCTTAAAGAATGGAGATGATCTATGATTCTCAACTTGTCTGTATCTTTTCTGCAAAAGAAAAAGAAAATTTTAAAGATAATTGATGATTGCTTCTTTTAAAGGTTAAAGTGACTATATTTAATTGTGCTTCTAATTGACACTTTTCTGTATAAATTTAGCCATTTTCTTTTTATATTACATTTTCTTTAAGGAAATAATAGCTTTCATTCAGATCTATGATCAATTTTGTAGTAAATGACCAGCAAATAAGGAAAGAGCCTTTGTTTAGCTGTGGAGAATAGTTCACTCTTCCCTTACTGCTACTCTATATAGATTTTTCAACTTTCTACACTGAAACAAAACAAAACAAATACTCTCTTACATGACGAACTATATGTTAATGATACTGAGTTGTCTCAAATTTTCATTTGATATCATGCTATCTTGAAAGTATAACGTTTGTGCTACTTTGCAAAATACAGAGAAAAGAAGGGAGAAATTGGAAATGGCCCAGTACAGAGAGAAATTAATCTTCTTCTCTAAACTGATATAGTGGGAAGGTTTTGACTCCACATACATCCACAGCAAGAATTCTTAACTCCAGGTTTGCAAATGGATTCATTCAATTTGCCATTCTACTGATGGTTTATCCAACTCACAATTCTATGGAAGTTTTTCTTGAGGTAAATGTCCGTAGACTTCAACATTTTTCAAATTATAGAATTAGCATTCCAGTGTTTCCACCTATGTTCCTATTCTACCTTTCCTGGAGCCATGAAAAGATTGAGGACTGATGCTTTGAGAAAATAAGACTTGTTATCAGCATACAGGCTCAAGAAATTCCCTTTAGGAATGTAATACATTCAGAATGATGAGAAAACAAACTAAATTCTAATTTTTATCTTTTACTAGAGTGTGTTAATTTTGTTCTTAACTCAGGATATATTTTAGAGATCTAGCAGATTGATTTAATGCAAATATGGAAATTGGTATTAAATAATGTTTATAAAATTCAGGAATAAATTGCAGCAATATAATCATGTAACACTGCATACTAATTAAAACCAGGTCACTGACACTATTCCAGCAGAGGGAGAAAGAAGAGTATTGAGGGGTGTAGATGATATTCTGATTTGTTTTGTTTGTTTTGATTTTTTTCCACTACCGGGAATCGAACTCATGACCTCGCTCTTGCCTGGCAGGCACTGTGCCACTGAGCTAAATCCCCAGCCCCTGATTTTGGAAGACAGTTACAGTAAGATCATCCAGGCTTGCTAAGACTCCAAGATGTTCAGTAATTCTTAGGAAGCATTGAGAAGAATCAGTAAAACAAATGTAGACACTTCCATAGTATTCCTCAAAACTTCCCACTAAGACAGGTACTATTCAAAATAATTTAACACACAGGTTACTAAAAAATGATCCTATGCCATTTTAAATTTATGATGTCTTCATTAAAGAGACATGAAATGCCCTAAAATAACAAACATCATAAATGCTCAGCCTGAGAAGAGTTCTCAAATTGAACTTCTATTTTAAACTACATATGTTAATAACGAACTTTTGGAAAAATAGACTAAACAATCTAAATTAAAACTTTAAAATATTTGAAGTGATACTTAAAAATTTTATGTTATTGTGTTATGTTTTGATATTTCTATGCATTGTGCAGTGGTCAGGTCAAACATCTATTTTCTCGTTTTTCATTTCTTTATGATGAAAACATTTAAAATCCTTATATTTGTGATGGACTAGATTCTATTCTTTTTTTGTTATTGTTGGTATTTTTCTGGTACCAGGAACTGAACTCACAACCTCATGCTTGCCAGGCAGGCGCTGTGCCGCTGAGCTAAATCCCCAGCCCCCAAATCCTTATATTTGGTCTTTAAAACAATACATGACATTATTACCTAAAGTTACCACACTGTGCAATAGAACACCAGAACCTCTTGTGAGCCTTTTAGTGCTCTGACTTGTTTCAATCTTTTTATCTATGCTTCCAGATCTGGCCTGTCCTGCCACTGTCCCCTGGGAGTTCTTTCTGTTGCCTTATAGAGGGCTTTGTCTTTTATTCACATTCACAAATTTGTTCTCTTCACTAACTTTTCCTGAGAAATGTTAACATTTACTTCTCAAAGGCTCCTATTCTTCATATTCTAGCATTTTACATAAATATACCATCTTTCCACATGTCTTTCCACCTATGTTCCTATTCTACCTTTCCTGGAGTTTAGTATTCCTACTAGTCCTGTAATTAAAATAACTTCTGAAGTCACATAATGCAAAGAAAGCTCCTCCATCAAATTGAGTAAATGTTGATGATTCTCCACTAATGTGTTTTGCTTTGATTTAACACTCCATTACATTTGCTCTTATCAGCCACACAATTAAACCCTGTGCTAAACAAGCTATATCACGCTACACTGCTGCCGTACAGAACGCCCATCCACCTTGCACACAAAACATATCTTTACACACTTGGCCCCCTGTGAGTTTCTTCTAGTACGAGCCAAACTCCTCTAGCTACATCATCATTTTTCACATCATCACTTTACTAATTATGTATGTGACCGGCACTTAGTGTTAGGTACAATTTTAATGAAAATGTTTCAGTGTACTAAATTGAATATAATATTTCCAGGATGACTTGCTTTCAGACAGAATGGAGTTGAATATTGTCTCTCATCTCAATATGCATTTCTGCCAATGTAGTGCATGAAACAGATATTTTAATGGTCATACTGCATTATTGCATTATAGTCAGTTTGTTGTTAACAAGTTTCTCTCTCTCTCCCTCTGTCTTTCCATCTCTCTGCCTGTCCCTCTTTTTTATTGGTACCTAGAATCAAACTCAGGACCTTGTGCTTACAGGCAGGCACTTGTGCCAATGAGCTATATCCCCAACCCTAAATCTCTTTTATTTAAGTATCAAAAAACCAGGATATACTGTAATACTGACTACTTTAGCCAAATTATTCTTCCCACAATTTATTTGATCTATAAATTCGATAAGATTTCATTTTGTATATTACTTCAGGTGCTGAGAAGGCTCAATATGCAGGGTTAATGACAAAAATCTGTGGCATACATTAGGAATTTCACTATATTTCATGTATTACAATTCTTTAAACAATCATGAACATGGTATAAACTACATTTTATTGTGATCCAAAATATACATTTGTAAATTTAAAATTTATGTATACCTAAATTCAGTTAAGCTTAATAATGACATTATCATTCCTACTGTGCATTAATCATTCTTTTATTGCTTTGCTTCATTCTATGTAATTTTGAATATTAATGATTGTGTCTTACTCTAGTAGCTAGTGGTCACTGTATTATAAAAACCACTGGACTTTCACTTATTTTTGTTCATATATCTGTGGATGAGCTTGGATTCTGCTGATTTAGTTTGGGCTTGTCTGGGCTTGCCTCCAAATTGCATGTTGTATCTAGTCGGCTCCACATGTCTCTGACCCTTCATGGACTAAAACCAGTGGGTTAAAGTGGGCATCTTCTGCTCATAACAAAGGAAGAAAATATTGCTGTTTTAGATAGGAGCAACCGCCTAGGTGTGCTCTTGCTTTTCAGTGGGAGAAACATAAAACATTACGCCCAGTTGCCAAAACCAGCTCTCATGTGTATGTGTGTGTGTGTGTCTGCACACGTGCCAGAGTAGAACCCCTGGCTTTGCACACTAAGCAAACAATCTATTACTGAGCTAGACTCTCTTTTTTTAATCTTCTGGATCTTATTTCCCAAGTCATACGTTTGGGACTAAAACATAGTGTGAAAAAACCACATTTTACTCACCATTAGGCCAAAACAAATCATGTAACTGAGAAAATATTTCCGCCATAAATATTTTTGAAGACTAAATATTTGTGGAAGAACAATTTGAAATTCCACCATTAGAATACTAAGTTAGACAAATTTTTAGCATGTACTTTGTTTTCTTTTATTCTATTCACTTTTAGTAAAACCTAAACTAGGCTAAATTATATTCACTGTACTTTACGAAAGTTAAGTCTCAGTGAGATGGATATAAACAAATAAAATGGATTGTAATTTAGAAATAGTGAATCGCTTCTCAGTCTTTTGACTAAGATGAAGTGTAATAGTACATCAGTTACATACAAGAGCATAACATTTTTTTCTGAGAAACGATCATACTCCATGTCTCTGAACCAGTAGTTCCCTCAAAATCCAGTATATCCCTTTTCAAAAAATTATCCTCCTTTATCAAAATTTCAATGCACTGATACACAACCTAACACTCTGCTGCTGTACTAAATTCTTGAAATAAATACAGTTGAAGAGAAATATAACAGCAATACTAAGTATGTCATTATATTCATGCAGATATTTATTGGCAAAATTACTATGTGATAAAAATCTTAAGCATCACTTTAGGAAAGTGGTCTTACCTTTGACTGATAAATGAGTATTATGGCCAGCAAAGAATCTGGAATTCATCTGAGTTGTGTTTAATCGTGATAGAAGGATATGTTATCACTAACTATAATTGCTGTAGTATTGTGCTTGGCAAAACAATATCTATGTGACCCATTGCACATGGTTCCTATCATTATTTCTGCTTAGGATTAGAGCAAACTGACATGCATAAAAACTAGGGACCTCCTAGACTACAGGATGATGTAGTGGTAGTAAATATATTTCTGATGAACTTTACCCAAAATATCATCTAGGCATTCTAAAAGAAACATTTTTTTTTTTTTTTTTTTTTGCTAAGAAGAAGAACTGAATTCAAAATTTAATGAATTCTTCTAAGGTCTACACCTAAAAAAGTTTAGATAAATATTATAGTAACTAAATTTTATATTAAATACTACTCAATGTATTACCAAAACACGTTACTAAAACAAATATTTGGCAAAATTTCAACCAGTGATATGAAAACAGTACATAAAAGCTCATAGAAATAATATGTGTTCAGAGAAAAATTGGTAGTTATTAATTCTAATGAAGTGAAATGTAGCAAATAACTAAAAACATAAAATAAATCAATGTAAATCAAAAGAAAATAGAAATAGTTTAATAAACACAAAATTATAAAACTAAATAACTCATTCCTTAAAAATAACTTAAAGTCTTTCTCTGTGAGAAAAGAAAAAATTAATAAAATAAAAATAATTATGAAGAAACAACATATCAGAAAAGAGTAATAGAAACATGGGTCTATGTTATGCACTTTTACAAAAATTTTTAAAATCCACTGAAAAAAACAAATTTCAATAAAATGAATTCTTCTAAATATTTCAATTTCCTTGAATCATTACAAAAATACAAAAAAATCACCCTTCATTGAATCACCCTTAGAAACTTAAGAGAATTTCAGAAATTTAGAATAAATAGTTTTAATGATACATCAATGTCCCAGAACATGTAAAGAATAGGAAACAGAATAAATGATCTTAGAAAATCAAATGAAATATTGCTAAGGAAAAGTAATAAGATCTGTACCCATTAAGGAAATAAAATAATCTTTTGAATATCTATGTAGCAGTCTGAAATAAAACAGAAGTAAACTATCTAGAAGCACATTCAAGAATAAAGTAGCACAGTAATGGATAATCTGCAACTGTAAATCTGTTCTTAGTAGATTAGTAAAATTATTCATACGTAATACAAAATCATCTTCAAAGGAACTAAAAGGAAATTAGTTAAAATTCAAAACTCATTCTGAATAAACTCATTCTACTACTAATACCTGGAAATGTGCAGTATTTTCTATTGTGTTTGTCAGAATCATCATTCATCATGTATAACACATACCGACTACTTCATTCGTCCTCACTTTCAGCACCCACGAAGAGGATGCGTTCCTGTTTCATCTGTGTCATGCCTAACAGCGTGCGCAGTGCAACACAGAGAATAGAGTCCGAAAGAGTTCGAAGGTGCCGAACAGAGAATTATCAGAGGTAGCTTCAAATTTTGGGTTTTGACTGTGTGACTTTTCTGTCTATACGTGTTTCTTCTCTTATAATTGAAGCTCAAATAAAGTTTATCTGAAATGTCTAATAATAAAATTTGAAGATTATAAATTAGAATTTATAGATAAAATGATCATTGTAGATAACTACCGTAAAGCAAATTTTGAACTGATGTGTCAACGAAGTTTAAGAGTTATAAGATCGGCAGTGATTTAAATATTATGCATGCCGTGTATATTTGCTTTTAATACTAATGAGTTATCATTTCTTTGTATACCCAACCTTACACAATGAAATAAAGATGCTTTCTCTGTTTTGTACAGCTTTTCTTCTCCCTATTTAGCCATGTAGGGCTAAATGAGAACCCATTTCAAAGCATACTTATATATTTATCTTAATATATTTAACTATTTATCTATCTATATGTCTATATACCTCTCTATTAAGCCTTTCAACAACTGCCAGCTGTATCCATCACTTAACAAATGGCAGCTGTATGTGTTACTGTAATTATTGCCTTGAACAGCCATGCTATTGTATTTTCTGGTGATTGATTAAAATATTTTGGCTAATATTGAGCTTCACATAATTTTAAGCATTTTAATCACTAAAAAGGATTAAAATCTTTCAGTTAAGTTTTGCTAAGATCTAGCTATTAAAAGTAGGTAGATTTTAAAACCTTCAAAGACAATTTATCATTTGAGTATTGGAATTGCATACTTTGAAAGGACTTTTTGATTTTCTTACACAATAGTGCCATTAAGTATTACCAAAAGTAGGGGCTGGGGATTTAGCTCAGCGGCAAAAGCGCCTGCCTGGCAAGCGCAAGGTCGTGAGTTCGGTTCCCGGTACCGGAGAAAAACCAAAAAAAAAAAAAAAAAAAAAAGTATTACCAAAAGTCTCTTCAGAAAATCAATGCTTTTAGATTCTGTAACTGAAGTTTTTGTTTTGCCAAAGCTATTGTGATACATGGAGTCTAGTGTTGTAGTGTAACATTTTTTTTACACATGCAAACCATTTTGTTTGCAAGTATCTACTTTCCCTGGATGATCGTTTCATACTTTAAAAATATTTGAGATCAGACGTGTCGCTCAGATAGATGGCAACGTGACAAATACTTCTTTAGAACTTCAGCAGCCTTCTATTTACAGATGGCTCCCCAGGGTTCCTTATATGAAGCACTAAATATTCTTCAAAAGTACAGTGAAGTCACATAGCTACAAGAGTCAAGAAGAATAAAACATGACAAAGAAAAACAATTGAAAAATTTTGAAAAATAACTTCAGAGGAAAATGTATAATCCAAATGCATAGCAGAATATAGGGCTAGATTTTAGATTGCCTGACTCAGAAATATGTTAAAGAGCTAGAATATTTTCCAAAAATGAAGGATTATTTCTTGTTTTGAAATCACATAGATGTATTTATGTGTGAGTATAGACTGAAATTAAATACTGAAATATTGTAAGTGTGAGGTGAATGAAACTGCATATGACTTAATTATGGGTTTGTTCTATATTTTACATTTCTTTATTAAAATCTAACATTTACCTTTTATGTCTGTTGTATACTTATATTACAAATGTATAAACAGATATACATAGTGTATAACAAAAGTAAATAAACTTTTAGAGAAGTAAAACAGAAAAACAATATTCTTGGTGATGAAAAATAAGTTATATTTATCTAAATTTATTAAAAGTCAGGCAAATTATATTACACAGGAATATAATTGGATGGGCTTATATGATTCATACAGACTAGAGCAATAATAGCAACACATAGTGAATCCCAGGAAATATCTTTTGTGTATTTTTTAATGTCAACTTGGAAATAAATTTAGACAATTCCATACAAAAATTCTAGCTTTTAAAAATATCAAACCAAACATCAAAATATTGGCATCAGAAAGACACATAGACTGCAAGAACAGAAGTGAAAGTCTATGTTTACAGTCACTTGATTTTCACAAAGGGATCAGAAACACATACAAAAAGAAAAGGACAATCATTTCAATAAATGATTGATATTGAGACAAGTGGATATCTATACTGAGAAAGCCTGAAATTACCCTATTTTCTCACATCATATACAAAACACAACTCAAAATAGTTTAGAGATAAAAACATATGATATGACACTATAAAATATCTAGAACAAAACATAAGAAAAAAATCTCCATGTCACTGGTCTGGGAAATAATTTTTAGATATTAAGTAGCCTAGATATTCAATAGCCTAGATATTCAATAGCCTCAAAAATGCAGGCAACAAAACCAAAAACAAATAAATAGAATTATATCAAAATAAAGAATTTTTGCCAGCAAAAAGAGCAATCAACAAAGTAAAGAAATACACTGGTAAATGTAAGGAAAGAGCTTGAATTTATACATCTGCTAAGGCATTGATGTTTGAAATATATAAGGCATTTAAACAATTATAAGAAATACTGTAAGAAATATTGTAAGAAAAACTGTAAATAGCATAAAAATCTCAATTCTAGATCAAATGTTAAAAAGATAATGTATATTGATATGTTTTAAATTTGAATATAATGTTGACAACATCTATACAAATAGATGAATGTCCAGAATATACAGTTCTCAAATAAGAATATGTACATGGTCAAGAAGTATATGAAAAATGTTTAATATCATAATCATTAAGGATCTAGAAATTGAAACAATAAAATATTGCTTCACGAGTGCTACATTAGCTATTATCAAAACAAAAAAGACATAATACAGTTCACAAAGTTGGCAAGGATGTGGTGAAAAAGTCTTTCCTGCTGTTATTAGAAATGTAAATTGACAAACCCCTTATAGAAAACAGTATAGAAGTTCTTTAAAAGAATGAAAACTGGAAGTATCATTAGATTTAGCAGTGCTACTATTTGTGAATATATTCGGGAGAAATACCATGACTTTGTTGAAGATATATCTGGACTCCCATGTTCATTTTAGCAGTATTCACAGTAGCCAAGACATGGAGTTAACCTAAATGTTCATAAACAGATGAATGGGTGAAGAATACGTGGTATACACCATGTACATATATTTCATGTTTTATATCATACATATATGACACTTTAAACAATAATAACTAAAATATATAATAAGATAAAGAGGTGTTTGCACATCCATCATTTCATTTTCATTTTATTTCATTTATACATGTCTGTAATTGATGCAATTTCTAATCATCTTGCGGATGGTTATATTACATGTATATTTTACAGCCTTGTTAAAATCCCCTTCCCATTCCATCGCACTCCCCTCTCCTTCTCTGGTTCCCTGATCATCTTTTCCATACTTGCTGATGCCATTTATTTTAGCACGAGTTGCGGCTTATAACATTTACATCCATTAGGGTTATTAGTTTTCGTACTTGACATGTGTTTATTCCTCCCGTTTCCTCTTCCCACTCCTTTACCCCATTCATTGTTCCCTTGGACCGTTTTCCTATTAGACGAGATCGGCCTCTTGTCCCTTTGTACTTATCTTTTATCATTTTCTTTGTACCTTGCCTCACTCAAATGAGGGATACTGTACGGTATTCAAGGTTTTATATCGGATTTATTTCATTCACCATTATGTTTTCCAGATATATCCATTTTCTTACAAATCTATCAAGTTTGTCCTTTACAGCGAAGTAGTATTCTAGTACATATAGATAGGACATTTTTCTTTATCCAGTCGTCTGCTGATGAGTATACAGGTTGCTTCCAGGGCTTAATTATTAAGAATTGTGCTGCTATAAACATTGGTATTAAAGTATTGCTGTAGTATGATGACTTTAGCTCTTTGGGGAGTACACCAAGCAGAGAGACAGCTGGGTTGTATGTGGTTTCTAGTTGTAATTCTTTAAGAAACTTCCATACTGATTTCCATAATGGTTGTACTAGTTTGCTTTCCCATCAACAGTGTGGGAGAGTTTCTTTTTCATCACTGCCATGCCAGCATTTGTTATTGTTTCTTTATTAATGATTGCCATTCTTTCCAGGGGAAAATGGAATCTTAGCACTCTTTTAACTTGCATTTCTCTAAATAGCAAGAGATGTTGAATATTTTTTCATATATTTCTTGATGATTTGCATTTTTTCCTCTGTGAAATGCCTGTTGATTTCACTTGTTCATTTTTTGACTGGGTCTTTAATTTTAGGTGGTTAACCATTTTTGATTTCTTCATCTATTCTAGATATTAATCCTCTGTTTGAGGAGCATTTCCCCACTTTGTAGGTTATCTTTTCACTCCATTAACTGAATCTTTCACTGTACAGAAGTGTTTTACTTATTTTGTCTTCCAGAAGTTTTAATGTTTGTTTTGTTGTTTAGATCTTTGATCTGTTTGATTTTAATTTAGTATATGGTAAGAGGTAAGGGTCCAGATAAGAGATAAGAGCTAGTCTTTAGCAAATATTCAAGAATCAATTTGGGTAACAGTCAAATAATGCTGTAATTTATTCGAAAATATCCACTGCGTGTCACCTAAAAATGTATTGCACATTTTTTGAAAAAAGAGAAAAAAAATCACTCTAAAAATAAATAATGCAAGATCTTTACAAAGAAGGACAATAAGAATGAAAGAAAGGAGCATCAACTGAGCCCATGAATCAAGTTGTTATTCAAAATATCTTTCAAATGACATAAAATTCTTTCCAAAAGCAAAATGAAGAAAAAAGAAAAAAAAAAACCTTGCCATTTCTGCGCTGATGAAATAAATCTATTGTAAAAGCATCCTACAGTACACCTATTGGCCAGTGTCAGATCTTTCCTTGTCTCTGGCTACACAATGGGCCCTACCTGACAGCTTCACTCTTGAATGAGTGATCATGGTGGATAGTTTCTGAGCAGCAGTTGCCCAATATCACTCTCCCCATTTCTTCAAGATGAAGATCGAAGCCGTGGCATTAGCCATGCAGCCTCTCTTTCCAGTGTTTTCTGAGTCTGATCAGCACTACACTCACTATACCTGAGTATAGTGGCTATAACTTTTACCATCGTTTTATTCTCACAACCCAGACCCATCATATACTCAAAGAGCACTTTATAGTTTTTATAATCTGTTTTGGTTTAAAGACAAAAAGGTTTTTCAATATAAATAAAATATAATGCAAATATAAGTAAGAGAAAGTAGTGCTAAAATGATCCTTAAAATTTGTATAGCCATTGTCCTTAAAACCTATCCTGTAAATATCAGTCACTCCTTAAATGATCCACTTTTTAATGTAAGGAGATTATCGTAAGTTATATGGGTGGATAACATATAATCATATGAATAAGAAAAGGCACAGAACTTTCTCTGGCTGATATCAGAAGTGAGAAATATTTCAGTTACAAGAAGAACTCCATACATTTACTGCTCCACATGGAGGAGACACGTGAGAAGGAGAATTTGTGGTCTCCAAGGGGAAACTGCAAGCCTCTGCTGACATCTAGCAACAAAAATCTCGTTCCTATACCAGCAAGGAAATAAATTGTGCCAACAGAATGAATGAACTTGGAAGTGGATTCTTCCCCAAAGATCCAGATGAAAGTGTTTCCTAGTCAACGTGTAGATTTATACATTGTGAGGCCAGGAACAGGCTGCCTAGCTGAGCCCAGAAAACTTCTCATTTGAAGAATCCGCAGGATAACAAATACTGCTAAATTGATGGCAATACGTTGCAAGACAATGCAGAAATATTATTGTATGGCATTTTTACTTTATTAATATGTAACTGTTTTGTCACCAAAATATCTAAAATTCAAATAGGTTTATTGTATGTTTAATTTCCTAATTGGATGCAGGTAATGTTTATCTAATAATGTTTAATTAATTAATTCAATTAACATTATTAATAATGTCGAATTTTAGAGTGCAAAGGGAATTTAAAGAATAGATAGTGTAATGAGAAAATGTGGTAATAAATAACAGTATTTTGTTCTTGCCTTTCAAATTACTTGGAATTTGGAACTATGGGCTCCTGAAAAGGTGATGTAACATACGTGCATCTAATATAACAGTTAAATGATTATTCTGGCACATTCTGCAGCTATTTGTAGATGCTCTCTCTGTTAGTAGTATCCAACCCCCTATATGTGTTTTTCATCATTTTCACTTTTTCTTTAGTTCTAGTAAATGTACACAGCACTCTTATAGGAAATAATTTCCTAGCCACAAACTGAAGCCTTACCTTTTGCCAAGTGTCAATTTGCCATACCGTGGAGCAGCACGAATTCTAGATGTCCTAACTCCAAAGTCCTATACTCCCATGCATTATACTCCTGTTCACTATACTCTTATGCCTCTTTTGTCCACACTTTATATTACAGAACAGGACTGACATCTGCTTTATTATCTCCACACTTCACTTAATGAAGCATGAGGATTTGTTAGCAAGATTATTTCAGTCTGCTTAGAGTTGCTGCTGATTACTGTCAAAGCAAAAATTACACTAGACAAAGTTAAACAGGCAAAGAAGAGTTTCAGAATGTTGTAAGAGAAATTGAATTCAACTCAGTTAAGGGAAGGACTTCAGAGTTTCAAGAGCTGGAATAGGAGAGAGGAACATAGATGATCTGCATTTGCTTATTGGCTTCATCCAAAAGAAAAGTACATTTAATTTATGGCACATGGTATTTTTATACCCTGGGTAAAGGCAAAAACAGAAGTTAGGCCTCTATCTTTTTACAGAGAATAAAAACTAAGGTTTCTATTTTTCTTGATAATTTTCTTTCTGATAGATGATTTTAGGTATTTGAGAAAGGCATTTTTGAGGTATAAAATTATCAAGAAGTTTTCAAAAATACATACTACTCCAAAGGTCAAGTAAATAATTTACATGTTTTTTAAAGTAAATACTCTATGAAAAATGAGGTAACATCCTTGGGTTTTGTAGAAACATGTCTAAAGTTTGTGCAGGGTGAGGGGAACACTTGAAGGTAATTTGTTGTCACTAGTTACTTTGTTTGGTTTTTTTGTTTGTTTGTTTGTTTTGATACAGGATCTCACTCTGTACTTCAGTTTGGGCTTAAACTCATGATGTAGCCCAGGCTGGAACACACTTACAGCAATTGTCTTGCCTCAGCCTCTCTATTATAGGCCTATGACACCACACCCAGCTATTACCAGTATTTCTTACTAATTGTTACCTTATAAAATATTAATTTCTTAAAAATAAATATAAACATATACACAAGTAATGCACTTTCTCATGAATCATATTAAGTGGACAAAATAAGTAAATAATGGATAAAAAACTAGGATATGATGTTAATTAGAAAAACTTTAATTTGGTATCAATACTTCTGCCAATAATTCTGTCTTTAGGAATTATGATAGAACCAAAACAAACATTTCATCCTCATAAAAAGTTTCTTTTAAGGAGAGTCATATTTTCACTGCTAAATATTTAAAAATGAGATGAGAAGTAGTCTTTTGAATTAACAATTAGAAAATGCTGGGTTTACTGAACCTCAGTATTACCAAACAAATGTTTTAAATGTTAATTTCAGGTACTTCAGAGACTACCATTTTTACAGATTAAATTTTTCTGTAGGTTAGTCAAAAGTCAAAAGTCAGTAGTTAGTGACTGACAGTTTCTAGATCTTAAACCTTCAGATCTAGAAAGACATAAAGAATCGGATAAGGGGAGAAGATGTAATCAAACAGAACATGGAAAGCTTTATTTTAGAGCTGTTTCACTCCAGAGAAGTTGAGTGAAGACGTGAGAGCTGTCTTGCCAGTTATCCAAATCATCTAATGTACTCAAGAATGTGGCCACTGGCTTCTAGTTTGAGTGATCAGATGCAAAGATAAACATAACTTGTTTTGAGGCTCCATATTTGATAAGCTAACTCAAAGTCACCAGACCTTTTTAAACATTAGATTCTTTGATAATTTCCTATCACCTTGAAATTCTGTATTGCTTATATTGTTTGTTATTTTGTAAATGTATGTATGTTTGTTAATATGTTTTCATTCTTTTATCTTTAAAATAAGAAGTGCAGCTTTAATGCATAACCAGACTCTTCTCAGTGCGGGTGTCCTCTTCACGATTTCACTCTCTTGTGTCCTTCCTCCCATATGTCCTCCTCACCTACTAGATCAACTTTAGCACAATGTCTTCTCCTTCACAAGCCTATGCTATTCCAAATCCAGTTCCTAAAAACTTGCATAAAGTCCACCTCCCTATCCTATTTATTTATTCTGTTTCTTGCTTTATAGCTATAGAGCAGATAGAGGATAGGATAATTTGAAATAAATGTGTATTGTTTGATCAATGTATGTTTATAAAATTCAACTTTGTGTCTCAGGGTTTTGAATTAACATCTAATTCACAACACTAAAAAGAACCCAAAACCTTATGCAGAAGTTTTGCTTGTCACCTGAGGAATTTTAGTGCAGAGATGTTGAGCTGCACAGTGCCACCCTGGATTCACTATGGTGGTTGTGAATCTTGAAAAGATAATTGGATGATGAAGTGTCTGATTTCCAGGCACCAGGAATTTTATTTTAGAGACATGAAAAAAATGATAAATGTCAAAATGTTAGAAAGGTAATTCTATTGTTCCATCCAGCTTAAGGGGAGAGATTCTTTCACAACCCAACAGCACCAGTGCTACCACTATTCAAGCACTAGCTACTGACTTTTGACTTGGATCTTGGAAATACCAGTCATCTAAAATTTGTACATCTACAATATTCTGTAAGACCGCAGGACAGTAAGATAACACTGAGATTGCACCATCATGCATGCATTGTAGAGGGAAAACTAGATTATTTATTCCACTGTACTTATTTATTGTTATAAAAACAAGTATCTTTGAGAAACTTTCAATGGTGAAGCACATCATCTAGAATGAAAAGTTTAACCTTGATGACTCTGTCCTCTCATCTAATCTTCATTTACAGAATTATTTTTGTTAAAATAACTTTGCCAAATCTTTCTTAAAAGTATAGTGTTTCTCAACTCAAGATGATCTGAGGAAGTCACCCTTTATATACAGCAACACCCTCAGAGTCCTTATAAGCACATTGCTTTGAGTTCTTCAGTCCTCATCACAGCTTGTCAGCCCTGCATCTCAGACAAATAACTGCACTCCCAAGTGCTTCTGTCTACTGTTCTGAGTAGTGAATGAATATTAATTAAATCATATAACTTTGTAAACAGGTTAATGCACGAATAATTCACAGTAATACTGATGCATATAAGCACTTAACTAATAATAATTTTTAAAATTATCATTTTCATTAAAGATCTTAGCATCTGATAGCTCCTACTTGTACCATAGTTATAATACAGAGCCTCTGACACAATATTTTTATAATGCAGTAAAATAAAAACATATAATTTGATGAAATAAAAATACATGCAAGGTATTATGGATAATAAAGTAGAAGTTATAGAACTATTCTTACTTGCTAACTTAGAGAGGCACTATCTCAAAATTTCAAAAGGACTGGAGTATACAGCTCAATGTGAAAGCACTGGGTTCAAATCCCAGTACTACAAAAACGAACAAGCAAACAAACCCCTATTCTTTATGAGGCTATCTCATAGGTTGGTGCATGTCATATTATATCTTTTGAAATAAATATTTTACAATGAAATTTAGTACAAATAGTCAATGGACAATGTAAGTGTACAGCTCAGGGAATCTTTACAAGGGGTAATTTTGTCTGTAATCAAAACTAATATTCAGAAATAGATTAACACTTCAGAATCTTCATTCTATACAGCCATTAATATGACTTCTATATCATACCTTATATTTTACTTTTTCTGCACTCATTACAGTGGAGTTCAGCAGCATGGACTCTTATTCTGCTGCTTTCTTTCATTGAAAATTGTTTCTGAGATTAATTAGTATTATGCTATATAGCAGTTTGTTCATTCATACTGCTGAATAGTATTTATATTATGTTTATGACAGAATTTCATTGCAGTACATTGATATTTGTGTTTCAAGTTTAACTAGTTATGAATAATATATTAGGAACATTCATGTGTGTGTCTTTAGAACCACATTTGCATGTATCTTTTATAGAATCATAGACACATTCAGGTTTCATAAACATTCTAAATTCTTCGAAGTGTTTCCACCAATTCACATGCCTATCAGCAGCACATGAGACTTCTTTATGCCCCAAATGCTTCACAGTCATTAGTATGTCCCATAGCACTTTTGCATGTCTCCAGTTAACAACTCTATGTTTCATGAAATAGTTTGTCTTTAACTTTATGGAGGATTTATTGATTGCATACTGGTTTTAGTTGTTTAGAGCACAGATGTGATTTTTTTATTTCCCAGGACGTGATTCTAACTTTTAAAAAATGCCTTATCATGACCTACAGTGTGCTCATATTTTTCAGATAGCTTCTGAAATCAATCTTTTCATACTTAAGTATATTTATTCCTTATAAGATATTGTACTTTCAGATTTAGAAATTATAATCTTAAATAATTTGAAATGCAGGGAGGAATATTATTTCTATGCCCCAAGAGGTGAGTCTGCCACACTTGAAGTCAAAATGATAAGCACCTTGGTGAATGATGAAAACCAGGTGCTGGACCGCTTTATATGCAAGCTCTTTACTGAGATATCAAAAGGTGGAAAATATAATGTTCCTACCAAAATTTCTTGTTGAATTAATGCCCAGGTGAGTTCTTCTGAAATACTGCAGTTGTATCTTAGCAAAAACAAGAAGCAGTAAAGCATCATACTTATTAGGATCCAATTTACCACAGCAGCAGTCAAGTGCTTCAATTTCTCCCAGTGGTGATGGGAAGAGAAAAGTAGGGATAGAAAGATTTAAATTAAATTCATAGTGCAGTGCACATTTGGAATTCAATATTGACAGCTCTAATTACAACTACCTTACTATCACAGGTTCATTAAATGAAAGAAAGAATTTTAAAACTACACTACACTTTTATTAAAAAATATATTCCATCCTTTTCCTGCTGACATTTCATCCCTCTGGTTTAATGAATTAATGATGGAGGTGATTGGGATTTTATCATTGTTTTTTGTTTTGTTGTTGAAAACATAGTAATAATCATACATCCATTTACAAAATAGCATAGGAACAATAGAAACCTTACAAACTTATGAACAGATTGGTAGGAAATTATCAATGGCTGCTATAATACATGTTGGTATCTTTAAAGTGGTTTCTAGGAAAACAAAGATATGCAAGAAAGATCTAACAAGTAGTTACAGCCTAAGGGTTGTGAAAAATAGCAGATTACCTCCTCATCACTGACTCCTTTCACTGAGGTGTGATGGCTGGAAGGAAGGCCAGGATTGAAAAGAAGGACCAAGAGTCTAGCACCAGTGTCCAGCAATAGGCTGTTTACTTTTTCCTCTATAGTCATGATTAGGTGGGGCTCCTCCTTGAAGATAATGGTCTGGCCAGAGGGAGAAGGCAGAGTATGCCCTAGGCCCCTTCATTCCTGTTGGACCAGCTGGTAGGATGGGTCTGAGCTTTGGGGCCTTTGCTTCAGAGGGCAGTCCGACCTCTAGTGGTCACCTTTACAGTCAGGGGATGGCCCGGGGAACTTCTTAGGGCAGTCCTGCTTGAGGTGGCCTGGCTTTTGACAGTGGTAGCAGATGAATGTAGTTGATGAGTTCTTCTTGGGGTCCCAAGAATCAGACTTTGGGTCTGTTTCTCTTAGTGCTGCAACAAAGGCAGCTGTTTTTTCTCGGTCTCTTTGTTTTCTCTTCTTGGCCTCCTCCTCCTCATGGCTATAAAATACTGAAGAGGCAATTCTTACTAACATCTCAAGTGAGCTATCTGAGGCAAAAGCCATTTTTTGTAGCTTTTTTCTACTCTTTGGGGCTGACAGAGTAATAAACTTGTCTTTAAGAATAGTTTGTCCCTCTACTGCACTGAGACCCAGGGAATTATGCTTTATCAATGCCTCTCGTCTAAGAAAGCAGAGGGGTGTTCTCTCCAGCCTCCTAGAGCATTGGGAACCCGCAGCCACTTAGTGTCCTCTCCCCAACAGTCAGCAGGAGGCAGGAATATGTGGATAAAGTCTTCGGCCCACTAGTCAGTCTCAGCACCATCAGGTGCAAAGTGTACCAGGTGTCCCAGGCAGGTAACCTAGACACATACATTCTCCATGAAGGCAGTTCTTCAAAATCTGAATATTGGCCACCCATGTAATCCATGAAGTCTTGGAGAAGATCTCTTTGGAGCTCCATGTGCTCCTTCACTGCAGCCTGTACAATTAGGGGAAGAATGGCCTCCAGGGGGTCTTTCCAGGTACTGCACAATGTCCTCCTGGTTTCCAGCTCCCTAATGGCTCCCACATCCCCAGTCAGCTCAACCTCTGAGTCGTTGAGTGTTGGTACTCTCATGTTCTCTGAAGCCTTGTTCATCAGCTGGTCCTCTGCTGACTCCGGACATTTCTGGCTGTCAAGGGCAGGGCCAAGAGCGACCCACTGTGTGGCATGTTTTCCCAGAGGTTTGTCCATGTCAGGATGGTTCATGCACATCTCCAGGTGGGCCTGTTGTGTCAGTGCTTCTGTGTGGCATGGTGTTTCTTGCCTGGGGGACTGTAGCTGGCCTGAGGGCCAGCCCACATCTCCAAGCTGCTTCCTGGGTGCCAGCTGCCTGACTTTCCAGGCACCTGTGCGGCCTCCTGGAGCAGGTGCCTGAGGCCTGCCTGCCTCTCCAGGCACTTGCACGGCTGGGTGTGCTGGGGCCCAAAGGGCCCATGCTTCCCTGGCCACACAGCCTCCTGTGGCACCTGTAGCAGGCACCTGTGGCATGCCTTGATGATTGGGATTTTAGAAAAAGTGACATTATCTTTTTAACATCTACAAACACACAAATATGCAAAAACAAGTAAGACATAATTTGACATTCAGATATATGGTTGGAAATGTAATTAGTAGAAAATGTTAAGAGAGATATCTACTAATGTTTGTTTGAATCACCATGAGTTGTCCAGCATAAAATACTACATTATCTTCCTATATCCAAAGTAGGTCTATATTATAATTTTTAAAAATTATTATTTATACAGATTCCATTTTATCATTCTGAATTGCAAACGCAAAAACATATCTTGAAAGCTGAATGATTTTTAACTTTATGAATATAAGAAATTTACCTACAACTCTTGAGTCTTGAATTAACATGTATTGTATGAAAATGTTTACCATTCATAAGATATGAATATTATGATGTGCTTATCTCTAAGCAGAAATGTAGATGCTACTAATAATGACCATAATTATAGTTTTAGAACTGTAAGAAATTGAAGTAGCAGATATAAACAACTTTTAGGGTGAAAAAATAAAACAGATTTGTTTTCTTCTTATTACTTGTGCTATTTCTTTTGTTTAGTATAAAATAACAAAGGATACATGAAATTACCCAGTGATTGTATGAAAAAGTTCAATATTTTACATGAAGAAAAATGTTAAAATTTTCATTAATTTAGAAACTGTCTTGTCAATTTCTTTGGTTTCATTCTTACAAAGAAATAAGTCAATACAACTAATACCTGATTTTTATGTAAGGGACTTAATTGAAAATTGATATAAGTCACTAAAGAAAACTAATTCTTTTAGATAGCTTTATCAGACAACTGACATAAGGTACTTTATAGCTTTTCAATTCCCTCAAAAGATAAATTCACTGCCCCCAATCATTAAGCAAAATCCACAAGGATAATTTAGCAGTAAAGTACTATATATTAGAATAATGGTCCAAACATGACTGTTGTAATATTTCTCAGTTGAAGCATGACTGAGGTGCAAAGGAGGTTTCTAAATGTGTATGTATTTGCAGGCTTACATATGTGATCATATGGAGAAAAAGCAAATAAGACACTAAGATTTTTAAATGGTTTTCCTTATTCTACTGAAATAAGGGAATAAGAAATTTTACATTTAACAAACTCCACTAACTTTCTATAAGAACTTCTAAAATGGCTTGTTAATCACATGAATCGTTATTCCTGATGGCCAAGTAAATAAGACCTTGTAAAATGACATTTGTTTCTGACAGTTGTGGTAGCCTTTTCATGGTGAAATAATATGGCTTAATTCTGAAATTGGATCTACCCATATGGCAGCATAATGCGGTGGAAAAATCCACATATAGACGTTGGAAGACGTCAGTCAGTGTGAATTAACAATCCAAAAAAAAATCCCTTATGGGTTCCCTAATATAGTGTAAGTTGAAGATTTTATATTATAGTGTTTAAAATATCTTCTCATATTAGGATTCTGGAAATTCAATTATTAAAACCCATTTATTAGTTCAATTAGTATTTATTAACAATCATCTTTCTGCCAGTCCCAATGTTTGGGGCAGGTTCGAAGCACTGAACCTTGTAGTCTCTGCCTCCACAGCACTTCTGAGGAAGGTAGATTTTTAAGTTCATACTTTTGAACAAATTTGGTAAGTGTTATAGCAAAGGAAATAACATAGAGTGCACATACTGCAGGAGGCATGATAAATGTAAGAGATTAGAGAGAAGACTTCCTGGAAGGTATAACCTTTCAGCTGGAGAAATGAAGACAGCCCAGGAGAAAGCCATGCCAGAAGGAGCAAAGGACAATTTCACATGAAAGGAAATCAGGTAAGTAAATACTAGATGCTAAGAGAGTATGGACAACTTGAAGAAACTAGGTTAGTAGAATAGTGCACACTCTTAAATGGAAAGAGACAAGATTAATGCTTTTGAACAACAGTGAAAAATCTTAGCTGGCATATGCTAGGTACTAATTTGGCCAGTACAACTCCAAATACCGGAGAAGAGTTTAATGTACTTGATTTCAAAGGGGAACATGGCACATGCTACGGAGGAGCCACATGTTTTGAGATGGGCCTAGGAAAACTGTGTTGAAATGAAATGAGAGGAGCATTTCAGGTGAGAAATATTAACCACACCACAGAAGAGCAATTGCAGGAAATAAAGGTGAAGCAGTTGTAGTTTTTTTTTTTTTTTTTTTTTTTTTTTTTTGGTTTTTCTGTGGTACCGGGAACCGAACTCACGACTTTGCGCTTGCCAGGCAGGCGCTTTTAGCCACTGAGCTAAATCCCCAGCCCCCGAAGCAGTTGTAGTTTTAGCTTTGTAGGAATTAAGGATGTGAATGTTTATGGAGATGAGTTTGAGTGAGCAAACACCTTTACCTTAACTCTTTCAGAACTGACACTCACTGTCTTCCTTGTGTCTCCTCACAATTGCCACATCTACAATTTGCCTTTATCTTCACACCAGATGCCATTTTTTGTGGAACATGACATGTCAACAGGTTTAGTACTTCCAGAGGAATATACACAATTATAAATGAAAATTTTGGGTAGTGGGTGTTTTTATTCATTTTTGAGGATTCTACATACTTTTTCTCTGATTACTTCTCTGTTACTTATGAGACATATGAAACATCTTTCTTCAATAGAGTTTGAAAAAAAACGTATAAAAATTTGATGAATGCCCACATTTGGTTAGTTTTCATTCTCCTGTAGTGCAGACATGCTACTTTGGTGAATGAGATTTTTATGAATAGCATTATATTTTAAATGTGTAGTTCTGCTAAAAGAAAAATATGCTTATTTTTGAATGAAACACTGTATTGGTGAAGTTTTTGTCACTGGGACCAACGTGTGTCACCTGCAACATAAAAGAGGAGAAGTGGAGCTGGGGATATAGCTCATTGGCACAAGTGTCTGCCTGTCAAGCGCAAGGTCCTGAGTTCGATTCCCAGTACCAAAAAAAAAAAAAAAAAAAGAGGAGAAGTGTAATTTGGTTCATGGCTTCAAAGTGCTCACTTCATGGTTGGTTAGCTCTATGGGAGAAATATCATGGTGGAATGATGTAACAGAGCTACTTGATTCACAGCAGCCGGAAAATAGAGTGGGAGAATAGAGCCACAGAGAATTGTGTGGGGATCATATGTAGTACACAAGATAACTCCTCTCTGGCCTATCCAGACACACCTAGAAGTGTGCTTTACTAATCTGCTGGGTAGCCATTAATCCAGTTAAGTTGTTATAACATGATTAATCTAGTCATGCCTACAATGACCTCAGAGAGTCTAGATAGCTGAGCTTAGTGAATGAATCATGGGCAACAAATTCCTTATAGGCTCTTTTTAAGCAGGAGACTCAGGGATTCTTTTCTCTACTGAAAGATTTATATTTTTGCACCAGAACTTGTGATGGATAGGATCTTTCTGATTTCTGAGGTACCTTCAAGAAATCTTTCTTCTTGCCCCTGTGCAAATCACTTGGTTTCTTTTTAGTGGTTCTAATATCCTCAGTAACCACATTTCCTTTGGTTTCAACTACTTATGGTTCCCTCTGGGCCAAAGCTAAGTTTTAAATTTTTTTCTGTTCTGCTTTTTTGCCTGTGATTCTTACTATAAATCTGGCTAAAAGCAGCCAACTGTACCCATGGCACGGCCTGAATTTGGGACTGCCTAGAAGTTTTCTCTGCCAGATCACTTAGTTCTATCACCTTAATCTTGGCCTACATAAAGTCTCATAACATGGTCAAAATGTAGAAAAGGGTTTTTTTTGTTTTGTTTTGTTTTGTTTTGTTTGTTTTTGAAAGAGTACAACATGAATGGCCCCCAGTCCACCTGCTAGTGAAGTACTTATTTCCAACTGACATCTCCTGAGCTTAGATTTTACTATCCCCATTCCTATCAGCATTCTGGTCTTCTGATTTTTGATGAGAATCCCTTACAAGTGTCTGCCTTTAGCATTGTAGATTCCCTCTAGACTGGACACTCAAACCTTTCCAATCCTCTGGTAAACCAGTTCAAAAAGCTTCTATACTGACAGTCTGGTGCAGTCACAACAGGATACTATTTCTCTGGTTCCAATTTTATTAGTCAGCTTTCTCATTCCAGAAAAAAGACCAGATACTCCCACTTTAAATAAGAAGATAATTTCTGTGGTGTTAAACTCTACTGAAAAATATTATTATTAATAATACTTGACCATATATTATGGATTGTGTCTCGATGTTCCCCTAAAGCTTTATGCAGCCATAAGTGGAGATTTTTCAAAGGTGGCTGGATCTAGAGTGTGTGATCTGGAATTGATTCATGGTGCAATGGTAGGATCAGGGGCACTAGGATAAGGGTGTGAGCGCTACTTGCCCTAAGTAGACTAAATAAGATATAACAGATAGAAAGAGCAGTGGTTGTCCTTTGCTTGCTTTTGCTTCGTTACCTTCTGCCAATCATGAACCATTTCTCCTCTCCAATGTCTGTCTCACACACCACCCTGCCTTGGAACCAGCCAATTATGGTCTGAAACTTCTTCAAACTGTGAGCTAAATAAACTTTTCTTCCCTTAACTTTGGATCAAGTATTTTGTCTCTGCAATTAGAAAAGTAAGTAAAACATCATAGTAATTATTGCACAATTTTATGAAGTTTTTTAGAGAAATGTTTAGCAATCAATTCTAAGTATCTGACATATCACATTGATTATCTTTTTAATTTTAAACTAATATAATACATTTGTATGACTACAAAATAAACAATATCTAGGAATAAATTTAACCAAGGAAATGAATGATCTCTATATTGAAAATTATACACATTGATGAAATAAATTGAAATGTACACACACAAACATACACACAATAAGATGACAGCCTATATTATAATATTTATTATTTATATAATACCAAACAGATCAATAGTTTCAAAACAATATCCATCAAAATATCAATGATTTTTTCACTTAGTTAAAGCTTTTTAAAAATTGTGTGGAACCTCAGAAACACATATTAAGCATTTCACTATCTTATTTCAAAATGTGCAGTAATGCTATGAAAATTGAGACATCATTGCTTTGGCATAAATATAGATAAACCAGTGGACCAGAATAGAGACTTTAGAAGTAAAACCATACATTTGATTGAAACTGATTTTGCAAAGTGTTGATAAAACACCCTGGATGAAGTTCTTTTCAATAAATGATCCTGTGATAATTGGACATGTAGGAAAATTGCATTTGGACCTATATCCCTCATGAGTTTTAAAAATTAACTCAAAACAAAGACAACTTGACACTAGGAAGCCATTAGAAAAAAAGAAGGACCAATTTGGGGAACTGAAGTATGTAAGAAGGTTTTGGACAGAGTCTAAAAGCACAGGAAACAAAAGCAAAACTAGCAAACTAAAAAGCCTCCTGTACAGCAATAAAAGCAATCAACACAGTGACAAAACAGGGTGCAGAATTAGAGAAAAATGTGGTATATACAGCACGGGGCTCTGCCACACACAAAATGACCGAAATCCTGTCATTTGTAACGTGCTTGAAACTAGAGATCAGTGTGTTAAGTGAAGTACACCAGACATAAAGCTGGTTTAGGGTAAAATGATGATTTCCTTTTTCAGGGAAAGTAGTGAAGAGGAATGTATGGAGAGGGTGATCAACGGATGCTAAGTGGCAGGTAAGAGAAATAAACTGTGGTGTTCTATTGGATCCAGGATGCCTATACATGACAATAATGTACTATACTTGGGGCTGGGGATTTAGCTCAGCGGCAAAAGCGCCTGCCTGGCAAGCGCAAGGTCGTGAGTTCGGTTCCTGGTACCTGAGAAAAACCAAAAAAAAAAAAAAAAAAAAAAAAAAAAAAAAAATGTACTATACTTTTAAAATAGGTGGAAGGATTCTGAATGTGTTCACCGTAAAGAAATGATTCATGTTTGAGGAGATAGATACGTTTAACCTGATTTAAATATTGCACAATGTATATATTCATCAAAACTTCATGTTATTCCATACTATGTATATCAGCTAAAATTTAATTTAAATTAAGGAAAAATCTCTACTGGAAGAAATAACTAAATTATTATTTGATATAAATCCAAATTTCCATAAATTTGTAACCTGCATTTACAGATTCGAAAGAACACTGAAATAATTAGCAATATTTCAGCTCTTCAGAGTAAGAATCAGTACTGTCTTTAAAAATGAAAAAGGCAAAATAAAGCAGGAAGACATAGGTACATCCCCATGTAGTTTCATCTTTCTTTCCCCAAACTCTGTAATTGGAGAGCTCAGAGCCAAAGACCAGGAAGCCCAGGGTGTGATATTTCAAGACTATTGAACTCACAGGTTTTCTACAGAAAGTTTACAAAACATTCGTGTCACCATGAAAATAAATGGACTACTTCCACCAATCCAGGACTCGTTTTAATGGTATATTTACATCCATGCTTCTTATTTGTTACTTTAAATAATCATTAAATCTTAATCATTTATGTGACTATATCACTCTAAAAGCACTTGCAAATTAAAATGTTTTGGGTAGATGTGGCAATGAAGCAGCTTTTTCTACGCAGAGGTAAATACCCCTGAACGTATTTTTACTACTGCATTTTTTTGTGGAATCATTACATAGTATTCTCTGCGCTTCACATTGTATTCTCAGAAAAATATAGCCATATAACTAAAGAAAGTTTTCATTCTGACTGTAGAGTAGAATGCTGAAGCATCACCTTAAGATATATAGGATCACTTTCATCTTTTGCTGGCAGTTCTTTGAGGTACAATATTTTCAAAAGATTTAACTTAATAGAGTAGTTCTACAAAAGTTCATGACCACGAGGAGAAACTCATTCATCATTGCTTATTGTGTGTCACTCTCATAAAACAAGTTTAAAACAGACTTTGGATTTCAGAAGACACCTGCAGATTTCCCCGAAGTCCGAATGCAGGGATGAATAGTCAGCTGGGTCACCTCTCACCTCCCACCGAAGCAGTGCAGCAGTTGTAACCAAGCGAGACAGAGGAGCATTATCTTCTCCACTGAAAACAAAGGATACTCAAACAATTGTCAGTGCATTTGTAAATACACTGGGTCACACAGAAAAAGTGTCCATTTTACAGCTAACTGCACATAAATATTACAGTATCAGTTTTCTTTTTTAATTTTTTTTTGCATTTCATTCTCCTGTCACTGTCCCCTAGTAAACTAAGAAACATAACATGTTCACGTTTGAAAATGAACAAATAGTAGTCCATCCAATTAATTTTGTATTTGTAGATCAAATTACTATTTTCAGTGATGCAATAGATTACAAAAGTTTATGTGATGGAACTTGGCTACACCTACTGCTGTATTTCAAACTAATTGAAAACTTCTTTACACTTGGCTTCATTTTTTTTTTTTTTTTTTTTTTTACATCAGCTAAAACTTCTGGAGTATACACAACTGAAAAAAAGGTGGACATACCTGACATTTTGCTGACTTAACAAAATAAAAGAATAGATACTTTCAAAAGCATAGCACTTTCAAGAAATGATTGAAAGAGTTCTTCAAGGTGGGGGTGGTGGCAGGCACTGCTCACGAGACTAATATTTTGCTTAATGGTGCAAAGGCTACAAATTTTATCTAACTTACCTCTTTATCTCCAGTAAAACCACAATTTTTCTTTCAAATAATTGTCCATGAATGTATAACTTCACTTAAAATACATCTACCACAATTTTAAAACAAATGGAAACATAATATGCCTTTTGCTAATCTTGTTGCATTTTAAAATAGTATTATTAATCATTGGTTATACCACATATACAGCATATAAAATTGATGAGGTGATTATGTATTATTATAACATGAACCACAATGCAATCACCATCCAGTTTAATAAATAGAACATTGGCAACATGCAGACAGAGTTTACGAATAAAATGGTATCTGAATAGGTAATACAAAACCAATTTTACCGTATTCACCTCTTGATTTATCTTTTACTGTATGACCCATGTAAGATAGCTAAATTCTAATGTTTAACTATCCCAGTTTTAAATTTTATTAAAAATATTCTTTTGTACCTGAGTTGTTTTGCTTTGACAATGTACATTATATTTTTAAAGGGTATGTATGTGTGTATTTTATTAGTTCACATTTGTACTACATAATTCTTGCTGACCTTGTTGGTACCGGTACATAACACATCTCCCTTTGTTTTTCATGCCTTCTCTCCTCTCACTCTTTCGTCCTCCATCTCTTGATTCTCTTATCATTTGAGAAAAATTCACCTCCCTTTTACCTAATATTTCCTGTTTTTTTCTTTATTTATACTTTAGATTTCTCATATAAGGACACCGTGCAACATTTAATCTGTGTGTCTGATTTATTTTACTTAACCTTGCAGTTTCAAGATGCATCCGATTTTTGGTAACAATCTCAAGTTTATCTTTATTGCAGAGTAGTACTCTATTGTGCATAAATAACACATTTTTAATCCATTCATCTGTAGAAGGGTATAGTGTTTTAAAATGTGTATATCTGAAATATATTCATATTTATATGTCATATGTTATATAAAATCCATACATATGTATGTTACATAAGGTATATACATGATATAAACATAAGACACATACATTATATATGTGCAATGCATAGACACATTCTCTCTTTGGTATAAATAATTTCTTTCAGATACCTAAATTGTTTTAATTTGGTAAAGTGTTTTTTTTTTTTTTTTCTTTTTCTTTTTTGGTAACGGGAGTCAAACACGGGACCTTGCATTTGCCAGGCAGATGTTTGTGCTGCTGAGCTATATACCCGGCCCAAAGTAAAATTTTCCAATGGAAGAATATTATATTTTACTTAGTCTTTTGGTATTATAAACAATTTTATTTTACTTCCTATTACATTTATCTTTGCGCACATTTATTGACTCCTGCGGGGAACACTATGAAGTCATGGAATTCATGGGCCAAATAAATGGTGTCCTTCTTTTTTGAGATAAGGTCTTAGAGTGGAGGTCAGCTGATCTGGAAATCACTATATAGTGCAGGCTAGCCTGGCAGTCATGGCAATCCTCCTGCTTCAGCCTTCTGAGTGTTGAGATTACCGGCTTGCAGCACCATATTTGGCTTTACTTCTTAGATAAATATTAACTATCCCTCAAAGAAAATTTCATGATCTAGTACTCTTTTTTATCACATGTATTTTATTCAATTCATTTTAATGAGATTATTATTTCAGTAATATTTTGAATATCTGCCCTGTGCAATATACCAGTAAGGGCATAAGAAAGGAATTTTATGGGGTGAGCGTTTCATAGAATACCTTCTTCTGGTAACTAGATGTTATTACAGTAAATAAATAAATTTGAAGGTGATCTACTATTATCAAGTAGGGACCATTTGTCTGTTGTTGAGAAGACTGAAAAGTAATGAAACTAGAGAGAAATTCAAGTTACTAGCCACCAGATAACATCTAAATGGAGCCTTTGCTTCCTTGTGGCAATGATGGTTTAAAATTAACGAGAAGAGGCAAGGAGGTCAGAATATCAAATAAAAGTCCTAGAGATGTTTACCTCCTTCCTTTCTGTTTCATCAAGGTGTTTGACATTTATCTAAGAATATGTATCAAAAAGAGAAGCTCTTGAGCCACACAAATTGAATATGATACAGGGAGAAAAAAGCTTAAACAGGTAAATCTTCTTTTCAGATTTTATGATTTTTTATGTCCTGACTGCACTTCGTTCTTCGCTTCAGAACTATGCTGCCTTAATTAAGACAGAGAACTTCCTCTTTCTCTCTATAGAAATTTATCTACTATCTGGACAATTGACAATCTTGAAGAGAAACTGCTGAGATAAGGTGATCTGAGATAAACTGATCAGCATCATTTCCTGATTTTAAATTTCTAAAAATCTCTCAAATAGTAGCCCTCACAATATTACCTTATGCAGCACTCAGCTATGTGTACCCAAAGATAAGTGAATCATTCTCTCACATTGTTTTATCTAAAATAGGATAACCCTTTGCAAACTGACATGATTGGTCATAAAAGTTATCATAAAATATTATCAAAAATATTATCATAAATTATCATATCAAAATATTGTCAAAAATATCAAAATATTATCATAAAATATAATATAATATCTCAAATGGACTCACGAGAAGAATAAGTAATGGTAAACAATAGCTGAGAGGAGCTGAAAAGGTCAAAGGTCAAATAAAATGCATTCCATTTTCTTTTTTTTTTTTTTTTTTTTTTTTTTTTCCGGTACCGGGGATCGAACTGACAACCTTGCGTTTGCTGGGCAGGCGCTGTGCCGCTGAGCTAAATCCCCAGCCCCCATTCCATTTTCTTTGTAACCTTTATTTATATTAGTCATATAATGGATGTGAATAAATTCTTTTGTTTATTTAGAATAAAGCTAAATTTTCTTAGGAATACTTTGTCATCATAAAAGAGCACAATGCTACTTTATTACATAATTATCATTTCTTCTTTTTCATTGTTTTGAATTTGACAGTGAATTACACAGAAGTAAATATTTATTTTTTAAAAGGTAGAAATATTTTCCTTTAAAAGGTGCTCAGCTTGAGACTGATTATGATAATAATAAGCAGAAAAATGCAGCAAAGCATTTAGGAGTGTAATAAATGGTGAAAGTAGTATAACAATTACCAATAAGGTGTTTTATTTCAGAATAAACAATAGGAATGCAAGACAGTGTTTTAAAAATTGGTTGACTATGAAAATTTTAGCACCGGTCAGTTGAAGTTGCTACTTGTATGATTTTTTTCTTCCCTATGGTCTGATTTCTTTCTTTTGAAAACTCCTAAAATTAAGCATAATAATTTTCATGGAAGATAATGGCTATCTCCAACTTAGGACTTTCTGGCTTAACAATAAATTATTTAATAACCTAAACCTTAACTTTTCTATCAATATATCAGTATAATATTGGTTGAAGAGATTTCATTTGTATCCAAACTAATACACAGTAAGACAATATTTAGCAGATGTATGGACTGAATTCAACCGAGTGAGTAATAATCAGTGAGTAAAGAACCCATTACAGTGATTTATCATAATATTGTTTAATCTGGTGAGCCTGAGTTCTCATAATCAGAAATATTTATATGGAATTGTACATGATTTAAATCATGTAACATGCTTGTTCAGAATGAACCTTATAGTGCGGCAGAAGACAAATTCCTTTTAACTAGGTTTGTCCAAACTGTTGCTTGTGGCCTACTTACCATTTTTAAAAAATATTATCATAAAATATTTTTAAAAACATTTATAATTACCTATGTTGTATATTTCATGTGTAGCCTGAGACAGTCCTCTTCACTGAATTTAAGCAAGGCTACATAACAGATTGGACACCCATGCATGGGAGGTAAAGCTATGGAAAATTGTCAGCATCTGCAATCTGAAATTTTTGCTGTCTGGGACTCTTTGTGGGACTAACTTTCCAATCAGAACTTCAACCCTCACTCTTGCTGATCTCCCAAAGTAGAGTCTGCCCTGAAATATCTTTTATAAGGCTGCAATCATGGTACAGCACTATTAAAGAAAGTCATGAAGATTGATACCCTGGCCTGCTTGACAGCTCTGCTCCCATTAGCAGAGATTTTAGAGATGGCAGGATAAGGCCCTGGGCAACATGCTATGACAGTCATGGTCATGGCCTACTTTTGTTATTTCCCTTTTAACTTAGCTTGCATTGTTAGCAATTTCCTATTCATCTGTGAGATATCTCTAAGTCACTTTTGGGGGTAGGATTCATATAGAGAAGAGAAAGTAATTACATTAACCACAACAAAATTAAAGTAAACAGGGAAAAAAATAATGAATTATATAAGCAAAGAAATGCATTAAAATGAATATTTATTGCATTTATTTATATGTAAGAGTTATATATTCATTTCTCACTCATTTCAAGATTCTGAGACATTATTCTAGATGTCATCATCTGTCCAGAAATGTCATCATTTTCTCTGCCAGTCAATACAGTTAGCAAAGAAAGCCAATCATTTCTCACCACCATCAACTGTCTTTTCTTTCCTTTAACGTAAGTTTCTATATACTATATTTTGGAAAACAATATATAACTGATTTTACCTTGTTTGAATATAACATTAACATGATGCATGCTTAAATTTATATGGTAACTTGGTATAAAATATATTTTTGGTTCAAACTTTACTGCATAATTTGAAGGAAATTCTGTGATTATGAAATGTGGTGGCCATACTATAATCAGTTTTTATGAGTGACTGCAAGGTTCAGTTTTTTGCATGTGTAATTTAACTGTTCTGAATACTGAATATTTATATTCACTTGTTAAATAACTATAATCACTTATTTATTTGTCCTTCAGAAACTATTATTACACACATAACATATGTATAGCCTTATGCAACATTATGGAAAGTTGTACAAAATAAATGGAATAAATAAATAGAATTCCATAAATGGAATTTATGCTATAGTAACTGGACACTGATATAAAAAGAAAATGTCCAATGCAAAATAGTACTGTATGTGGTGTTGGTGTGGGCCTTCACCTTTTCCTAAATGAATTGTCTGCTGCAAAGTGCTGAGTAAAAAGTGATTATGATGCAGATATAAAAATACAGTATTTACATGTGCACCAACTCTGGATATAGAACATACTCCCAAATCTCTTTTAATATATAAGCTGGGAGTTGGGGATTCAACTCAGCGGCACAGTGCCTGTCCAGCAAGCGCAAGGTCTTGAGTTCAATCCCTGGTACCGGGAAAAATATCTATATATCTATATCTATATGTATATATAGATATATATAAGCTGCTGCTAAAATTATCTAAATAAAGTCTAACTTCGTTTTCTAAAGAGTATTATTTGTTTTCTCTAAAAAAAACCACTCCCAATTTCTTCCTAAGCCTTCCTGCAATGTGGAGCTATCAAAAGTTAAGAGCCCTGTAATTCATGCATTTTCCCCATTACTGTGTGTTTCCTTGTTATAATGCAATTACTGAGAAATGGGTTTACTACCACAAAATAGAGCTTGTAAATAGGGAATGAACAATTTCCATTTTACCCTTGTTATGGTTGATACATTGTGTCAACTTGGGGAGTCCAGGGTTGGGAGGTTTCTGCTGGGAAGGACTCCATCAGTTGTTGGACTCCAGACAATGTGTGTTATGGCTTGGCAGAAAGTCTGTCTACATTTTGCTCGTGTCCAGAGACTTTGCCTAAGACTGAGATTAAGGGTGGCAGTGGACTTGTTAATCTGACGAAAGAAATTTCAAGGCAGTCAAATGTTGGGGAAGTGGCATGGCTCTTGTTGGGGGCTTTTAGTCAGATTTATGTTGAGAATCAAGAGCAAAGATCCCAGTAGGATGATTTAAAATGTTGTGAGATGGGCTGGGGATATAGCTCAGTGGCACAAGTGCATGCCTTCAAGCGCAAGGTCTTGAGTTCGATTCCTGGTACTGAAAAATAAAATAAATAAATAAATAAACAAATAAATAAATAAATAAATAAAATGTTTTGAGTTTGTCCAGAAATGATGCTCCAGTAAAGCTGTGGACTGCAAAGATAAGGCTGAGGAAATCTCCACTGCTGAGAAGGAACAGGAGAATGAAAAAGATGGCCTGAGGGTATCACAAGCAGCAAGTCTCCACCCTCTGCAGCCTCAAAACTGAAAAGGTAAGACCTTGCCTTGAGAAGAAAGCTGCTGAGAGCCATGTTCCAGAATGGCGGCGGCGGCCGCACCAGGTTGCAGAATGGCGGCAGCATAGAGGATTTGTTCCGCAAAATTGGATTCAGAGTGCCCAGCGATCCAGGCACTCGACCCCTGTGGCCAAGAGACGGGAAAGCTTGGCTACTGCTCCAGGTGGCAGCAGACCTTGGCATCATCCAAGTGGCCCTGGCTTTATATGATGGAGAATGCAGGAGTTCTGAGGTTAAAGAGGCTTCCACCTAGATTTCAGAGGGCCTGGGGGGGCAGGCAGTGTGCCCCTGAGAAGGCAATGTGTGAGGCTGTGAGTGTGAAGCAAAAGGTGCACTGGAGACCTCAGAAGTTTAGAAAAGTCAGGAACATGGATGGTCTGAGGAAAGCTGCAAGGAGGGAGCAAAGCAGGCCTAAAAGAAAAGCCATGGAAGCTGTAACTACCAGAAGTGCCGTAGGAGTGGACTCATGCAAGCCCTTTGGAGCTCACAATGTACCACACATTGCTTCAGATGCCGGATATGGAACTACAAGACATAAAGTTAACCCTGCTGGATTTTGGACTTGCTTTGATCCCAGTGCTCTGTGTCCCCCTGTTTGTACCTTTTGGAATGGTACTGCTTATTTTGTGCCATTGAATGTTGGAAGTGTTTAACTTTTCATTTGTACAGGGGCTCACAGCTAAGAGTTTGCCTTACATCTCGGAGGAGACTTGGATTCTTCAGCAATGCTGAAACTGCTACAACTTTGGCAACTCTTGCAGATGGACTAAATACTGTTGGTATAAAGGGATGGGCATGAGTTTTTGGGAGGCCAGGGGTGAAATGTTATGGTTCTTATGTAATATAATGTCTTTGTATCTGGAAACTGGTTTAAAGAAATATGTCTGGTTGCCAAGTTGACAACGGGTGGAGTGTTATGGTTGATAGACTATGTCAACTTGGGGAGTCTAGAGGTTTGGCTAAGTGACTGAGCAGTTCTACATCCTGGGGTGCAAAGGACATGCTCTTCCTGCTCCAGGATGTTATTCATTGTATCAATGTGAAAAATTTAGAAGGTTAACTATGTGAGTGCCACTTCCTGGATGGGGGTAGCCTTCTTACAATGTAAGGGAGAGAAAGAGGCTGCTTGCTGCCATTCCCCCTTTGCTCTTGTTGCTTTGCTGTCTTCTCCCTTGGAGCCAACCAAGTATGGACTGAAACCTCCACAAACTGTAAGGTAAATAAACCTTTCCTTCCTTTATTTTGGGCATTGGGTATTTTGTCTCAGCAACAAGAGAAAAGTAACCAAAACAACCCTCTATGAAGACCTTCACTCTGTGTGGATAAACTCTTACCAGATTCTTGTATCATTTCTTTCTACACAATTCTTTAATTTTCTGATATGAAGTTTTTCATTTCTGTCCAAACCATTCCTTGAAAGTCACTGACATCACACATTCTATTTCAAAAATATTACACACATGTATTTCCTCTTCTATGGCAAATACTTTTCTTCTGAACATTGCCAACTACTTAATGTTCTACGAGTGATCTTCAAAAAATTTGACAAATAACCAACACAAGGTTTTTGTGAGACTAGGTTCATCTAACACACATAACACTTTGATCAATAATAAACATTGTAGGTAGACTGGAAAGTTCTGTTTGTATTACAGCCTCTCTTTGGTATTCTTTTTACTAGTTGTACCTTTTGACTGTCAGCATCAGTAACATATATATGACTCATTTTATTTTCCCACCTTGCTTTAAACAAACTGTGGTCACTTTATCTTTCTTAATGTGAAACCAGTGATATTTTATTTCCCTTATTGAAAGAGGGAGGAGAGAAAAGAAGTAGTTAATTAATGACCTCATCTTTCTTACTAAGTTCTAAACTTACTGAGCATTAAGATAAGAGCATTAGATAAACAGAGAATAACTCTTTTTCCTCCAGTGAGAAACCTGGCTCAATACCATTTACCAGGCATTTATTTAGTTGCTCACTTTCAGTGTTCATACATAGGGGTTTCAGAAATATTAACTCAAAAACCCATGGGAGCCAACTTTATTAACAACATAACATTTATATTTACTTCCTTTTACTTTAATCTTAAACTGCATTTTTAAAAATTGTTATTTAGGTCAGAAACTTTTTGCACCATTTCCATCAGAAAAGCACATATGCAGAGTGGCATATAAAAACAATCACTTAATCTATATCAGACAATTATCATTTAAAATTGTGTTTTTCAAGATTCATATATTCTCAGAGTTCAATAATTTTCTCCTTTTTCTCACTATATCCATCAGCTCATGAAAGCAGAACAAATGTATTATATCCATGCAATGCAATATTATTTACTTATAGAAAGAAATAAATTCTTGATTTATGCTGTAATATTGATGCACTTGAAAATGTGCTATGAAAGACAGTCACAAATACCACATGTTGCAGGATTTAGGTGAATGAAATGTGTAGGATAAACAAGTAGAAAAGTAGGATAGGGGTTGCTAGGGTTTCTTTTTGAGATAGTAAAGTATTCTAGAATCAAATAAAGTTATTCTTATATCCCCTTTTATATATAGTAAAACACTGAATTATACACTTTAAAATGGTGGACCTTAGGCTTTTTCTTTTTTTTTTTTTTTTTTTTTTTTTTGGTTTTTCTCCGGTACCGGGAACCGAACTCATGACCTTGCGCTTGCCAGGCAGGCGCTTTGCCACTGAGCTAAATCCCCAGCCCCCTAGGCTTTTTCAATTACACTAAAAAATTTTGGGACGAAAGGTGAATTTTTGTACAGATTAAAATACACTTCAGTTACATCTGCCAATGGCCAAGTTGGAATGGTAGGGGTGAATTTATTGGCCTTCCTCAGACAACTAAGAAACTGCACACCATATATGAAACAATGATTCATAAGATGACTCTAGATATGGGTCAAAAAGATAATGTTTTCTGAGAGAAATGAAATAAGGAAAACTACAGTTGTCCAGCATACTGAGCAGAAGCAGATTCCAGGGACAATGCAGGGTAGGGAAGTCAAGGTACCTCAGTCATTAGGCTGAGCTGAGGATGTTAAAGTGCGCTCAGGCAAAACCAATGCTTATGATGTTTGAATGAGTGTACTTTCCAATATATGTTCATTCAATACCAGCAACAATAAAACAAGACCACCTAAAAAAGCAGCTAATCAGCTACCTGAAGAAGCTCATTGGATGCCAGCAGAAATAACAGTGATTTCTGTGTATGTAAATAAGAAAATTAAAACTGAAGTGTGATACTGTTCGTGCTATGTAAATATTATGGATAAAGCTAAGTACACATATACAAAATTTGTATACTAAAGTTATCACGGAGAGACCTTAAAATCAGAATAACTGGAGAGTTATACTGACTATGGACTGGAAGGATCCATTTTGGAAGATGAAAACTCTCTCCAAAGTGTTCCCTAAATCTCATGTGATCACTTTTAAAGCTATAGCTGATATGTCTTTGATATTGTTATAAATCAACAAGATAATTCTAAAGTTTGTGAATAAATGTAGGGACCAAGAGTCTTAAAAACAAGTGGGCTAAAGAAGAATGAATTTGAAATTATTTCATTACCATACATTAAAAGTTATACTGAAGTTACACTGATCTTTCTTGCATGTTCATGACAATTTAGACAAATAAATCAACAGAATAAAGCAGAGTCCCAGTAAAGCACACTCATCCAACTATTGATCAAATAGTACTGTTTCTAAATAAAAAATTGCAGTAAAAGATGCATTGCCATTAACGTCCCTCAAATTATTTTCCCTCACTTTGAAGATATCATTCTTGGCACTTTCTGAAGCAGTTCTGGTAGTCTTCTTTCTTGAATGTCTGTAACAGGTTCGATAGAAACAAGAACAAAACAGTGAATCCTGTTGCTGGACAGCTAGGCCTACAAAATCATTGCAGTGTCTGCATTGACCTTATTCCTCAGATCTGGGACCATGAGACTTCTCACTCTTTCCCCAAATCAACATAATCATGAAACTTAATCATTTTTGAATCAATTCAGAGCATGAAGTCACCTATGACAGTACAGCTATAATATTCCATTGATTTCCAGCAAAGATAGTGTGGTGGAGGAACAATAACCCTTCTGACAAATTTTACTGGAGTAATTGAACATCCACATGTGTAGACATGCCTTGGTTCACAGAAAAATACTAATGCAAAGTAGATTGTGAACCTGAGTTTATTGCATAAAACCATAAATCTAAAGATTTTCTTTTACTGTGGTTACACAAAGATTTCTCACCTATATAGGAAGCAATAATTTATTAATTATATTTAATCAAAATTAACTTCTACTCTTTGAAAGACACTGTAAGGACCATGAGAAAACTTGTTAGGAAGAAAGTAATTGCAAATCACATATCTGCTAAGGGATTTATATCTGAAATACATAAACAACTCTCAGAATGAATTGATAAGGCAAACAAACTAATACAAAGTTGACCGAAGTTAGAGGCACTTCATCAAAGATGGTGTTATTGTTTGCCAAGTAAAAATGTGCAAGTTCTCAACCTGACTAGATAACATATAAATGAAAATATAATGTGAGAACGCACACCATTTAGAATGGTTAAAAAGAAAATCACAAGCTATACCAAATGTTAGCATTGGTGAAATAGAATGTGAAGACACATAAATGTGACACATTCACATTGATAGTCACTCATCAGTTACTTAGGAAAGTACATATGGCTCAGCTATTCTCCTTTGTGTATTCACCTAAGACAAATGAAAGTTTATATCTACAACATAGCTAAATACGTATGGATGTTTTGTTTGTAATACTATCAAACTATACACAATTCAAATGTACACACATAAGTAAAAGGGTAAGTGAATTGTGTTATATCTATAAAATGTAATGTTACTCAGGCATAAAAAGAAATGTATTAAGAATTAATTAAAAACAAGTAATAATCTCAAAAGATTATAGTACATGAAAGAAGCTACAGAAAACAAAGCTCTATATTTTTAAAAATTCAACTTACCCATACTAACCCATGGTAGTTCAAAGCTGGGTTGTGCAAGGGGATATGTTCAGAGAATAAGCCATAAAGAATTCACCAATGGTCATCATTATGCAAAGACATGAAAAATCCTTTTATGTTCACTAGATTTACTATGGTGCTTTCAGAAAGGCATACATATGTCAAAATTCATATAATTAGGAACTTTAAATACACATCATTAATTTATGTCAATTGTGCTTCAAAAAAACTGTTAATAATACTTTCAAAAATCAAACCGAGCAGTGGTAGAACAAATCTGAAATCTGAGTACTCAGGAGGATGAAGTAGGAGGGTTTCTGCAAGTTTGAAACCAGCCTGGGCTACTTAGTGAGTTCAAGGTAAGCCTGGTATACAAAGCCAGATCCTATTTCAAAACAACAACAGCAACAAATCTCTTAAATTTTCGATTTTTATAGTGTTTATAACTTGGAAGATCATCACAGTGATAAAACACGTTCTACCTTTTAAAAATATATATATCACCTAAAATATAGTCTTTTTACCATACAATGCAATATTTTTTGCTGCAGAACATTTTAAAACTCTTTAATTAATGTAGGTAGCTATCCCGCAAAACATCTTTCAAGTAGCAATATCAAGAAATCATCTGGGGCTGGAGATTTAGCTCAGCGGCAAAAGCGCCTGCCTGGCAAGTGCAAGGTTGTGAGTTCGGTTCCCGGTACCGGAGAAAAACCAAAAAAAAAAAAAAAAGAAATCATCTAAGATGTCCTTTATTGGCAAGTTGTAGACTTGGATGGTCTTGCCTCAGACAGTATAAGGAACTTAATCTTGAACCAAGCTTTCTGAAAACCACAGTACTCTGAAAAAGGAGATTGAAGAAGATATGAGAAAATGGAAAGCTATCCCTTGTAAATGAATAGGAAGAACCAACATATTGAAAGTGGCCCTACTCTGAAAAGTGTTATACAAAATTAATGCAATCTCAATACCTTTAGCATAACTCAGAGAACTAGAGAAAACATTGCTAATATTCATTTGGATCCAGAAGAGACCTATAAGGATAAAAGCAACTCTGGGCAGCAAAGGGAGGTCAGGGGGCATCACAATCCCAATGTGAAATTATATTACAAAGCTAGTGCAATAATACCAGCATGGTATTGGAAAAAAAAAAAATTAGACCTGAGGGTCAGTGGAACTGATCAGAAGATGCAGATGCAAAAACAAATACACTAATCTTATCTTGGAAAAGGAACCACCCTATCTTGGATAAAGGACCCTTCCAATGTCCACTGGAAGAAAGATAATCTCTTTTATAAATGGTGCTCAAAAAATTGCTCTCTGGATGCCAAAGACTAAAATTATACCCATGTCTATCACCATGCACTAAACTATAGTGAAAATGGATCACAGTTTTAAATATTAAAACAGAAACACTAAATCTACTGGAAGAGAAAATAGGTAGAAATAGTGAAGACATAGGTGTAGGTAGAGACTTCATGAAGAAAACCCAGATGGCATGGGAAATACAACAAAGAATCAACAACTGGCATCTCATCCTATTAAAAAAAAACTTTTCCACAACAAAATAAATCACTAACAGAGTAAAAAGACAACCCAAAGAGTGGGACAAATTATAGCCAGTTTTTCTTTAGGCAAAGGACTTATATCTAGAACATATAAAGAACTGAAAAATATCAAGCCCCAAAGAGTCAAAGGCCCAATACAAAAATGGGCATCTGAAGCCTTCATCCAACACCAGCCCACTCCAATTCTCACAGGTGAGCCACCTTTCCTTCCGGGAGTTCCTGTTTTGGTTTCGTTCCTTTTCCGAAAATCGTAAGCTTACGTAAGGACTCCCTTTCAGGACTACTATGTGCTTTCTGGCCTACGGGGTGCCCTTCTGCCTTCTTGATGACGATTGAGAGGGTGGATTTGGGCATTTTCTCCTCTTTCGCATCCCAGAAAGGGTGATGGCCCTCTCAGGGATTTTGAGAACGGGCTGCTTCAGCCTCTGGCTCACCTTTGATTTGGCCACAGAATGGGGGACATTACTCCCCACCCTCTAAAGCACACTCCACTCAGTTGTCTCTTGTCTGATTTAAATACTTTGGAATCAAGAGACACTGTTAAACCAAAATGGTTATGAAGGTACTTTTGACTTTAATATCCTTACAGACCTAGACAATTTTTGCTATTGCAACAGCAAATGGAAAGAAGTTCCATATATTCATGCCTTTATTTCTCTCAGGGCATGTCCTTCTCTCCTCCAGGCATGTGGGACTGCCCAACTCTCTTTGGCCCTTTCCACACTGCCAGAATATCCTCCTAAAGCCTCTCCTGACCCTCTTGATGATGTTCTTCCTGCCTTTGATCCTCATCCACCTTATCCTCAGTCTCCACGAGCTGACTCTTTACCCTCTTCCTCTCAGCCTAACCATAATCAGCCAGATGGGCAAACCCACTTGCCCCTGCCGTTTCAGCCAGCCCCCAAATCCTCTTCTCTCTACCCTTCTTTGCCCATCTCTAAGCCTTCTTCATCTCCCAAACCTGCAGCTCTCCTCACCCCACTTTCCACACACCATCCTCAGACCTTATTCCCTCTGCTCCTCTGCCATCATCTCTGCCCTCGGCCCCAAGCAGTCAGTCCCAAGCTCATTCTCATTCTCCTCTCTGACAATTAGTTGATGGCTCCCCATCCTCTCCAGATACAATGTCTATTTTGTCTCAAGGTCCTTCTTCCCCACCTGCATCGCCTTTCTTGCCTCTGGCCCACCACACCTGATCTAAGAAGGCTTATGATAAAAAGTCACAAGATAGTGACTGCCAGCCACATGGACACCGGCAGCCATCTTGTGATGAGTCACATGGCCACCAGCAGCCATCTTGTGATGAGTCACATGGTTACCAGTGACCATCTTGCTTTAAGTCACATAGCCACAGGCTACCATCTTGTTGTGAGTTACATGCTCAGCAGCAACCATCTTGCTGCAGGCCACATGGCCACCCTCTGCCATCTTGCCCTGACTCCACTTGCTCTCTGTTGCTCCTCCCAGACTCTACTAACCCTTCACCACCTCCTGGTTCATCTCAATCTCAACTAGTGTGCCCTTTTCTGGAACAGGCTGGCCCTGTAGGGCTTGTTCGTATCCATGTTCCTTTTACACTTTCTAACTTTTCACAAATTGCTAATAAATTGGGGTCTTTTACAGCTGATCCCCACAGATATATTTTGGAGTTAGAATTTGTCACCAGTTCTTATGATTTACACTGTAAAGATCTTTTCACCATTCTCAACTCAACTCTTTCTCCTCAGCAAAGAAAGGATAACTAAAAAGTTTTAATTTTTTCCAAATTCTTATAAGAGATCTCTAACTGACCCACAAAAAATACAAATAAGAGTTCTGTCTAGTCTTTATAATTACAAACTTAAAAAATTATAAATTTATTATAATTCAGTTAGTTCAAAAACATTTGAGTGCACTCTGATTTCATAAGCAAATTTGTCTTTTGATGCATTCTTCTTTGTTTGTCTCTCTGTTCAGTCTATAAACAGCAGTTTTATTTGAGCTCAACAAACTTTTCTTCTAGTATTTTTTGATTTATGAAACAACTACCTTTAATTTAATTTGACTTATAGATACATGTCATCTAAGCTAAAGATTTGCTTCTACCAAGTTGCCAGTTGGTCAAAATTATGTTAAAATTGGTCTTATAAATGTCATGATACATATAACTTGAGAGTCTCTCACTGTTCAAAAACTGATATGTCAAATTATGATTGAATGTTCATAGGACAAAAAAAAGGGGGTTAACATAATTAAATAAATATCACTTAGGGTAGAAAGAGATTGTTGGACAGGACTCCAATTAATGAATAAAAAAAAGCAGCTGCCTAGAATAACATTAACCAGTTTTTGTTCATTAATAAGGAGCCCCAATAATCTCCATAACCTTATGGGAAACACCTCAATAAATATTGTTCAAAATATATTGTTGTGATATGTTTACACTAGCCATTCTCAGAAGGTCAAGTTTTTGAAAATAAGACATTAAGGTATTTTTGATTAAAAGATGTTATTGGTACAAAGATAAATTTAAAAAACAAAATAATAATTCATTATTGTCAATTTCATGGTATATTAAATGTATTCATGCCTTCCAAATGTACGATATTCTAAAATGTAAATCTGGGATTGTTTATAAAAGTGATAGATATTTTCTTTCAGTTTTAGACATCTGCCTTTCTCTTGTGCTCCAGATATTTATAATAAGAGGTTCATGTCAGGCCAACATGAGGTCATCATTTAAATGTTAACCTTTTAACTAAAACTTATGTGATGTATATGCTATGCATATACCACTACATTTAGAGATGCTTAGATACTAAACAGCCCAGACAATGTTGCAATTTTCTTAAATGACATCCTTCTAAGGACAAGTTAGGTAAAATCTCCCTATGTATTAGGTAGGGATGATGACTAAAAGGGCTATTCTATTGTGCTATAAAAATGTCATCATGCTTGTTATGTTATAATACTATGTATGATTTTTGACTTCATCTTCTTTGTAAAGCTATATAACTGCTGTCTATTAATATTCCACAGGGATTAAATTGCTAGAACATCTATGATTGGTAAGAATAGTTCTCTGGCTGTACTTTATATTTCAAGGTGCTTAATACTCAGGTAAAACTTTAATAATTAAGTTCACTACTCCCATTAAAATATAATGTCATTAATCTTCTCTTCTGGATGTTCAACAACTGAGGTTTGGAGACCAAATTAGAAAGACAGATGGGCTAAGAGAACAGCTAATATTTGGCCCTTGGCCTTTGAGGTCAGTAAAGACTCAGGACATAAGATAACCTCTGCTGCAACATCATATAACTCAGTTGAGTCTCTGATCTTCTAATCAAGGAGATTATAGGACCACAGAGGAAAATGATTCTATGGTGTATAGTGTGCCTAAGGAGAGTCACCAGGAGAAAAAGTCTCCCAAGCTTTCACAGAAAGCACCTTGGTCAAGCAATGGCCATGACTCATCTAGATGGCTGACACTGACTGAAGTACTGAAAGGCGCTGTACATGGTTCCAAGGTAAATCCTGAGGAGATTTAGCTGACCTTGATAGATAGCAAGAAGTAAATTTTAATTAATACAGGTCTTGTTTTAACTTGGTCTTAAACATCCAACAGAAAAGAATACAAGATGTACAAAGTAGGGCCGTAATAATACTAATTTCTCCAAGAAATTGATTTATACTTGCCTAGAGACTACAAAACTCCAAATAATGATACAGATAAAGCAATGATAGATATGTTAGATTCCTGTTACTGAAAATCACCAGATCTTGTCTAAAGAGAGTGTTATATGATACATATGAAGTATAGTAAACTATACTATAAGTAAGTAACTATAACTATAAGTAGTAAACTATAAGTAAGTAACTATACTCATCAGGCTTTAAATGACACCATAGCTGATCTCTCTCCTAAATAAAAAGTAAAACTAATAAAACAGGCCATCCTTCAAAACAAAATTAATAGCTTTGCTGCGGTCACTCAGAAATCAATGTGCCCTTGACATCCTGACAGCTGAAAGAGGAGGCACCTCTGCTATGTTAGGAGAAGAATGTTGTTACTTTTTAAATGAATCTGGGATTGTTATGGACAAGGTAAAAAATCTTCACACCTGGCTTGGGTGTAAATACCCAGAGCTAAAAAACTACTTCTCTCTCCCTACACCATGGTCCTGGTGGAATGACACATTTGGGTCATGGGCACCATTCTTGCTACCTCTTCTGGGGCCCATAATCGTGATAATAACCTGTTTACTTGTAGGGTCCTGCAGTTTTAAACTTTTGTCTAGTTTTATTCAATCCAGGCTTTGTGCAATTGTGGCCAGTGGACTCATTGTTCCACTAGACAACCCTAGCACTGGGGTTCATGGAGGCAATACCCATCATCCCCTTGCCCTCTATCATAGTGATGCCCCTATTCAGCAGGAAGCAGTTTAAGAGGAGTCATTGCCCCCCACAACCAAGAGAGGGGAATGATCGGTTTCTTACCCTGCTGTAATTCCTGCTGAGTTGCTATGGCACCCAGCCAATATGGCACTGGAGGTCATGTGGTATGGTGCTGAGTCACTATGGCATCCAGCCAATATGGCGTTGGCCACTAAACGCCATGTGCTGAGCCCCACTTCCACTGAGTCAAATTATGACTTCCTACTTCTCTTTTTGTAATATCCTTTTCCCTTTACCCATGCTCCCACCCAATCCTGGTCTGCCATGTCAGGTGGTCTGCCTCCTAAACCCTGCCTCCAGCCTGGGGCTATTTAACCTTGGACCCCAGGAAAGATCCTTAGAAGCCACGTTTTCTTCTTTCCTTGTGGTCTGCTCTGCATCCACAATAAATGCATTTTATTCTGGAAAAAAATAAATAAATAAATAAAAATGGGCATCTGAGATGAATACACACTTCTCAGATGAAAAAATACAATTAACAAATACCTATATGAAAAAATATTTAGCATTATTGGTCATTTGAGAGATGCAAATTAAAATAACACTGAGATTCCATCTCACCCAAGAAAGAATAGCTATAATCAAGAAATCAACCAATAACAAATGCTGGAGGGGCTGTGGGGAAAAAGGAACCTTTCTCCACTGTTGGTGGCTGTGAAGACTGGTGCATCCACTACAGAAACCTGTGTGGAGATTTGTTTAAAAACTGGGATTAGAGGTCCCATTTTACCCAGTTATTCCCCTTCTGGGTATCTTCCCACAAGAATTAAAAACATCATAGTACAGTGATATATGTGCATAAATGTTTATAGAAGCACAATTTGTAACAGCTAAACCTTAAAAAAAACTCCATTGCCTATCAGTTGAGGAATGGATACAAAATATGTGTATTTTTTATATAATGGAATACTACACAACCATAAAGAAAGATAAACTTGAGACTTTTATAGATAAATGGAAGCAACTCGAGACCATACTGTAAAAATAAAATAGACCATCGTGTATAAACATCATATTATCTCACTAGTGTAAAAATCTGAAAGAGTAAAAAAGATCCAAAATGTACAATAGATATTTTGAATAGGGAAGAAACTGTTCAAAGTGATATGGCAAGAGAGATCCATTTTTTTGTAACTCCATTTTAGAAGTCAGTTAAACTTTAGATGGACTCACTTCTCCACTTCTTCCCTTTTAGCTAACAAAAGAACAGTTATAAAATGAGAAGCAATAAGTTAAAACAAATTGTAGATAAGCTAAAATTTTACCATACTAACAAACCCTTGGAAAATGTAAACCTTGTGACCATGATATGGTATTTTTGTAGAATTCCTCAATGAGGTAATGCAGTTACCATGGTTACTTGTAAATGTATGAAAAACCAGTACAAATTTCTCTGGTTGGTGACATTTTGGTTTCTAACTCTTGGTCAGAGGTGTTGGTCACATGCTTTGATAGAGCTTTGTTTGTTCCCACATTTTTGGCTTCTTGTGAGTACCTGTCTTGTTGATTGTCTCTGTAACAGAAGAAAAAGAAAAGACAAATTGTGCTGGGAGAAAGGGGAAAGGAAGGAAGGAGAAAGGAAAAAATATATATACAAGGCAGTTAAGATAGTTATGCACCTGGTTTTGCTTGGTTCACTGAGAGGAAAGATTTGTGCTATTAATTTTCTGGACAGTTTCATGTCTATATCTTGTACTCTGAACAACTGCTATGATTATAACAATATGCAATGTGTTGATATTGTGCCTCTCCTACTAGCCTGTTTTGAAACTTTGACTTATTGTTATTTCTTACTTTATTCTGTTTAAATTTTTTAAAAATCCTCAAATAGTCTTAATGTAATTTATCATAATAAGAAATTTTGATGGAAAATCAAATGATAATTTTATGAGATGTATAAATTATCTTGTAAATTCAATGTTATTTTATTATTAAGAATATTTCTCTATAAGTGATAGAAAGGAACTTACTACCTAGTTTGCATCTACCAAAGACCTACAGCAGTATCAGACTCAATTCTAAAATGTTAAAAATACTCACTTAAACATTCAGAAAATGACCAGAGGCTAATTTTGCTTTACTCCTACTCAACATTAGTTTGGACATCCTGAGGGGTGTTGTAAATAAGGTTCCCCCATAACTTTCAGCATGAAGAAGTGAAGAGCTTATGTTCCCTGTGAGTAGCAAATTCCTAAGAGAGATAAGTAGAGTTTTGCTCTGCAATCTAAGCATTTTTGGTTGAGCTTGTTTTGTTTTTCAGATTTGCTGTAGAGGAGTTACTCTATTTCTTCACTGACCATGTAAATAAAATGGTAACTAAAATGTTCCAAAGTGGTTTAGAAATATGTTTCTGCTCATTAAAATCTGATGAGGGGAGAAATGCATTTCTACTTAAAACCAGTCATTAAAAAGAGTGCAAAGACCAGATCCTAGGTATTGGTTTCACACTCTTAAACTGATTACTTTTTCCTGATAGTAAATTAGGCAAAATTATTATTAAATGCATCTTGACTTATGTATTTTGTAATTTTGTATTAAACTATGTTAAATTATATAAAAATGATGACTTTTTAGCAATGCATTTCAATAGAAGTCATACAAAGGGCTACTGATTGATAAGAAAAGGTAAAGTCTATGAAAAATCTGGTAAATGAAATATTTAAAAATTCCAGTACAGACTATTACTTTAGTTCATGCCTACCTGCACCCACAGAACTTCAGCCCTGTAAGAATATCTTTTCAGCACTATCTGTTTGTCATATCTCTCCTTTTCACAGATTGAAATGCTGTGTGCTGGCCTTTAAGATTGTGATATTAGGATAAAAATCTCTGTTATGTGGGTGAGAAATTATAGAAGATTCAAATGCCTTATTTTTCTGAAGAGCTGTTTATTTTAGAAATAAGGTTAATGGAACCCAGCAATTTTACATTTGATATTTTATTTTTTAATCTGAGAAAATATAAAATAATATAAAAATAAAAGATAATAGTTTAAAGGCTATAAAATATATAAATCCTTGTAAGTATAAATATTTATCTTTGTTCACATGTATGCATCCAGATTTGGAAAATAATTAACACTCTTAAATTCATCCATAATATATCAATATATTATATTCTATAATTGTAGCCAAAATTTATTAAGCTATCAACTGAAAGATTAACTAACATTTCACTTTCCTAGTGAAGTTAAAAATATTATTAAGTAGATAATTCGAGAAGACTGGCTACTAGACGTCACAGAGATTTCAAATGATTAATGCAAACACATTCTGGATAGTGGTTAGACAGGGTATTATGTTGCATGACTACAGAGCATATTTCACCATAATACCTATCCACCATGGAGCTACATAACAGTGTAGCCTCAGGTATGTGTTCAAATAACTTGTGCATGATTAAAAGTTGATCTAAGCTTTGCCTGGAAACATGAGTGAATATCATATCATAAGTCCTCAACTTATAAACATTCCAGTTGCCAACTTTCAGAGGACAAGACTTTGCATTCATAAATGTCACATTCGTGAACACTCATAAATGTGAATAAATCACTGAAGTGGCTCATATGTCTGCCTGCCATTGTCAGAGTTGTGCTGCTGTATGCCTACTCTACATTGTGATAGTGTAGAGTAGTGCAGTGCTCCACCAGAGCCCAGGATGTCTCAAAGCAAAAAAAAAAAAAAAAAAGGTACTGGGGATGTGGAGGAGATTTCTAGGAAAAGCAAAGCAATAACCACAGAAAGAAAAGTGAAAATAACTAAGAGATTGGACTAAAGTGAAACAAGGGTAGATATCACTCAGTCATACACTGTAACATGAATCATTCAACATTAGCACAATTCTAAAGAACAAGAGCAATGAACATGTGAAGTCTGCCAATCCAATGTAAGTATTTTAATTATTTTTATTTGTGCACTATGTTGTATATTTGTGTCAAAGGTACAGAAGACTGTCCGACTTATGAATAAATCCAACTAATGAATGTTCTCCTAGAATTCCTATGCATTCTGAAGTAGGGGACTTACTGCATAAGAGAAAGAATTCACAAAAAGTTACTAAGAGTAACTTATGAAACTCTACTACTAGTAGAGTTTCATAAAGTCTACTGTCTCTGGTGTCCTTAATGAAGTCAGAGATTTTTAGGAAAGTAATAAAGAAGAAGAAAACAAAGTCTTTTGTATTCGGCACAGTTATTCTAAGATAGTTATAGGGAGGGACCATAGTTTATATGTTATTATATTATGTTTCAAAAAATAAAAACATAGCAAAGAAAACTAGTGAAGATTTTGTGGTGAGGAATGGATGATATATATGGACTGCAAAATAAATAGATTTGAAGCCATCTTGCAAGCTTTAATAATATTTCACAGCATGTATACATGGAAAAGCTGTTTGTTTTAACTTATTCCTTTTTCAACATTCTTTTTATCTTTTTGTAGATCTGATTCTCTGATCTATGTCACTTTATTCCCATCTATAGATGTTTTCTTCAAGTGAAATTGCAGCAAATTACTTTATTTTTGCTTATTTGAAGAAGTCTTTCTTCCTCACTTTTGAAAAATAATTTCTGGCAATAAACACCTGGTTTGGTGTTCTTGTACCATTTTCCATTAATTTCAATATTTGAATCTATTCTATCCATGTTTGCATTGTTTCTGAGGCTGTGGTTGTGAATCTTATCTTCCTTTCTCTGTAGGCAAGATGCTCTGTTCTCATCTTTTCTTGGGGGCTCATCTTTGTTTTTCAGTACTTAAAAACAGATATATCTATGCCATGGTGAATGGTGATTTGTTTCCCTGTTATTTATGGCTTTGTAATTTATTCTACATGGTATTCTCTGGGGCTCCTGGGTATGGTTCGTTGTCTGACTCTAATGTTTGGGAATCTTCAGTGATTGTTGCTTCAAATATTATTTCTCTTTAATATATTTTCTCCTTGTTTTATATATATATATATATATATATATATATATCAACATTTGTAGTTGTCCCATGGTCTTTAGTTATTTCATTTTCACTTTATTTTTTTAATTTTAGTTTCAGACTTTCTATTGATATGTCCTCAAACTCAGAACTTCTTAGCTATGTCCAGTTTACTCATAAACGCATCAAAAGCATTCTTACTTTCTGTTAAGGTATTGCTATCTCTAGAATTTCTTTTTGGACTTTCTAAGAATTTCCAAATCTCTGTTTATACAGTCAATATATTTATATCATTCTTCCATTATGGTACTTGGCATATTAATTATTGTTGTTTTAAATTTCTTGGTCCGGTAAGTCCAACATTTGTGCCATAGGGGGTCTCCAAATAAAGATAAAACTTACTATGGGAATTCTGTAATCTTTAAAGAAATTTCACCTGCCTCTTTTCCCAGAAAATGATATAAGAGGCTAAAATCAGCTTTTTAAATCGGAAAGTGAATGGCTAAGAAAAAGAAGAAAGAAATGAACATTTCAGATGTATCACACATGTGCTTAGAGAACTTGAACATTTATAAGTAAGAAAATGTTGCTTGAGGTTATTGGGAAGTAAGAACCAAACTATAGAAGTTCCAAAAGAGTATGTGATGTGTAAAAACAGAAAGAAATATTTATTTTTCTCAGAAATTTAGATAAGCAAAACATGACCGGCAGACACATATCTGTAAAAAGACAAATAAGCAATTCTTTCTACTATAAATAACCATTACTGCATTTAAAATAGTTTTAATATATTTTATTCTAGAATTAAAAATAACTTTATCAAAAAAGTTTAGAAAATAGTAGTTATTGTTTTATATTTTAATGCCACAGTTTATAAATGATTTTCCAGCAATCTGTGGTTTATTTGGGGGAAGAAAAAAGAAGCAATTTCTTGCAGAATTATGCAGGCCATTTCTGATTATTATATGCAGCAGTGAATATTAAAACAGTCAAACAACAAAATAATGAGAAACCCAATGTTAATAAAAAAATTGGAGTAATTAAAATATATCAAAGGATTTAGCACAATTTATCAGTACTGAAGCTAATTTTAGGGTACCTGATATTGTTCAAAGATTAAATCAGGAAAAATATTTTCTCCCATTTGCTAGGGGGAAGACAAAATTATTATTCAGTGATGAAGAGTGAAACCATCAGATTTACATAAAAATGGATGGAATCTGTGATTGTAGTTCTAAGAGAAGTGAAATAGAAAGTAAAATGTCATATGATTTCTCCTAAACTATAACTGATAGATGAATAAAGTAGAGGTGAAAAGGTAGGAAAGCAGAAAGCAGACTTGGAGAAGAGGAAGGAAATCAGGACGAGAAAGGTAATGAAGAAGAGGTAAGGAGCTAAAAAATCACAATGTGATAAGCATGTTCCAGTGTTCCAAAGCAAACATCAATATTCTATATTCCAAACATGGAAAGATAGATACAAAAATCTATTTGCTGAGACAGAAAAAATAAAAGCCCTATCAGACTCCCAAATTGTGGAAGCTGAGTACTAAAAGCACATATTGTTTTAATTTGCTAAGTTTGTGATAATTTGCTACAGAGCAGTTGATAACAAAATATTTCTAAAAGGAACTACCAAGAAAAAATTCAATAATAATTAGTAAAGTTATCCTTACCCCCTGAGGCCACTTTCAGAATTTACCATGAATTAAAATTGCTAGCATGACCACCTTGTGTATTTTTAAAGAGGTTTGATATTAATAATACATCGAGGACTGTCTCTTTTCCAGTGATCAAGGAGGAAATCTGTTTTGCCTTTTTTATTTCGATTCTTATAGCAGATAGAATAAACTCATTTTTGAGATGTGCACTGAAGCAACAGCGGAGGCCTGGAAACTTTTGTCTTGCCTCTCTGTGGGCAAAGGCTCACCTCCAGGAGGTCGTTCGAGTGTTTTGTCAGTTTGGTTAATCTCTCCTGTCTATAATCCATTTCTGGGAAGGCATTATCTCATTGAAAAGACATTTCCAAGTTCTTTCTGGATAAAAATCTCTAAGTTTGGAGTTAATAGTTGCCATTACTATGGGGGAGAAACGCCTGATGTACACAGACACAGTCTCCTCAAACTGCATTTTATCTAGTCTTACAGACAATATTTTATGTTTAGCTCTGAAATGATGCTATGGAGTTTGCCTTGGAAACTTTACCAAATTGTTAATTATTTTATCAGTTCTCTCAAAATATGGATCAAATACCGTTACAAATTTTAATGATTTGTCATAAATTACCTAGTCTTCCTAATCCAAACCCTTTCAGTTTCCTTTGTCACAGAGTATTGTTTTAAAAATGGACTGTGCTTTGTATGCCTCATTCACAATAGCAAATCCAGGTGCATATGAAGATAAAGGTGACTAATTAGGTTGCTGCTTATTCTCAAGAAAGTAATTAGGTATCATTAGGGTATTATTTTTTAAATTAGGGTTTGCTTTCATGTGGAATTTATACAGCACTCTGTCTTTGTACAGTCTTAAAGCTCATTCATTTGTTCAAAAAGAAAAATGAAATGTCATTGCTGAGATCCACCTTTCTGAAAACATAACCAACAGCAATTTGGTCGAAAATTTGTAAGCCTCACACAATAGGCAGTTGGCACATTAGGAGTCAGTCTTTTAAGGTGATTGCTATCTTCACAGACAGATGCGAATTTGAAAGGCTTGAAGTCATCATCCTCACCATCAGTATCGACAGTTCTCATCATTTGTCAGTGTTGGAAAATACAAAACATTTGAAGTGCACATTCTGACTTCAAAAAACATTTCTGTGGTTTGCTGGATGGCTTTACGTATTTGAAGACTATAATAAGGAACCGGGTGTCCATACTGCTTTGGGGAGCTTTTCCCTAAGTACAGGAACATCCTTATGTGGACTTCAAATATGTGGTTACTTACATGGTGTGGTACAAGAAGTTTTGAGTAAATCCTTAAATTCTGCTCTCAAATATCACCCCTACATTAATAAAAGGGCTAATAATTCAATTAAGTTTTAAAAGCTCTCAATCTCTGGACTCCTAGTAAGATTATTTACACTTATAATTTCCTCTTTTGAAAAGTTTAAAGAGTTTATTCCTTTCTCTTGTGTATAATGTTGTTTCTATATCTCAATTTCATCTTCTTTATAATAGAAACATTCTATATCCTACCTTTGGGGTTTCTTGTAAGGATTAATTAGTGAATCCATGTGTCAAACTTGTCAACAGTGATCAGCAAGTAGTAAGTACCCAGTAAAAATAACCCATTATTACTATCTGCTTTGGTTTTGAAACGTCTCATCAAAATTCCTTTGTTGAAAGTTAATGGTCAAGACTTGCTTGTAGTGGGCTGAGTGGCCTAAGTGACGATTAGGTGATAAAGTCTCCTCCTCTCTTGAATGGATTTAAAGTCCTAATAAAACAGGCTTCACCCAGCATTCAATTCTTTCGCTATCAATGAGCATTCCTTGTACACATTTTCCTTTTTCATATTTTAGAACTTGAACATTGAATTTTTATGCTTTTTACTACTATGAAGTTCTTGAAATTTTGCAAGTTCATCTAGTTTCTTTAATATTATTGAGTATTTGTTAGAAAGGTCCCATGAAAATTGTGTCTTCTTTCTGACCTCTTATCATAGTCACAGGTTTTACTATATCACAGGCAGGTTTTTATAATCATTTTGTAATGTCTTTTTAGTGCCTATTCCTTACTCCTTCCAGTAGAAGATTTAACTGACATGTTATCCCAGCATAAATAAATACTTGAAAACTCTGACATTTTCAGATGTGTGAGAACTTTGTTTTTATTTAAAAATACAAAGATAAAATTTCAATATTGATGTGGTAATAATACTTTTAATCTACTTTTCATTCTACTGCTCAGATTGTTCCATAACATTTGTCATGATCAAGGGTGTGAGCAGAATAGGAAAAGGAGAAGAGAAAAGAGAAGGCAAAAGAGGGAAGAAAGATAAAGAGAAAGGGAGCAGGAGAAAAGAAAGGACAGAGGAAAGGAAAGTTCTATTTATCTGAACTCCAGGCCTTCATTTATTCTTTTTTTTATTACAGTGAATTACTACTGATTCACAGTATATTAAATGTATTAAAACGTAAGAAGTAAACATTTGAGAAAAAGTGGAAAGTAACATGGCAGCACATTGTGTATCGGGATGAGTTAATAAGTAAAACATTTTGACTGGGAGATTATAACTATTGTTCTAGATCACAATAGCCTTTTATATGCTAAAACGCAAAAAAGCCCTGTAGTTTACCACTTGGCTAAAGTTTATTCGGAAAAAAAATTAATTCAGATTTGCTGAGTTTTCAAAAGCAAGAGTTTTCCTTGAAGGGTAAATGAAAACAGCTTTCTAACATAAGAACTTAGATATCATTAGTCCCAATAAAGTTGGTGATTTCTTCTGGGAGAGTTTAATCAGTTTGTTGTGACACAGTACCAGCAACTCAATTCTGTAAAACAATTGTGATTGATTACTGTTGTTCCGTGAATTGGCCAGAAGGGAGCCTGAGAAAATCACTTCCACGGACTACTTTTCAAAATGTAACTTCTGGAAATTATGGTCTTCTGGATTTGGACTATTCGTGTTTTTCCGTGATTATTCAAAAACATAGCTGTGGTTAATCACTTTCTCTGTATTTTCGAAAGGGAAATATCGGTAACAGTTACAATCTGTGGTAGAAATCGCAGCAAATTAACTAACCGCATTGACATGTGGTGAGGTGAAGCCTTTTTCTCAAACCCTGAGGTGGTTAAGCATTGTCATCTCCTGACCTGAGCACAGCAGGCACACTTAGAAGGCCACTTCCATGTCGGCTACAGTGCCCTGGGGCCTAGGGGTTTTCCAAGCCAATGCACTGTGACCAGATATACTGTGACTGGTTATTCATAAGTGAGCAAAAATATTCAGAATATAGCATGTCTCTTTCAAATTTATTTTTCTCCTATTTTTACCTATAACATATGTGATATCTTACTTTTGCCACTTCCTACACCATTACACATAAAACTATGCATTTTCAGAGACTTTTCTAAGCAACACAGCCAACCAGGACAGGTACTCATTATTTACAAGGAAAAATATAATTCTATTACCTCATAGATAAGGGTGAATAAGGGATGGCATTTATAACTCCCATCTAGAGAGGAACACCTTATTCCACATACCCAGTGAATGCAAGAGTTATGTTGGATGTTTTTGAATAAGAGAGCTATGCGGACAATTTTAAAACAGCTGATTTGCTAGAAAAATGGCTTTGTCTATGCTTTGCATACTGCACCGCTTAAAAGGTTACAGTATGTTTCACCCTCTTGTACACATTTTAGCAAAGCCCTCAGTGCAATTGTCATCATTTCATTTCTTATACTGTTAGGCAACGTGGTATCATTCATCTATCATTTCCCACAAATAACAGAGTAAGCATCAGGAGAAAAATGTTCCCCGTATTAGGATATTATTTGATTAACTCCCAAAAAGTAGCTTGAAATTTGACTAGAACAGCTTTAGTCACAAATGAAGGAGGGAAGGGTCTCTTTTGTATAAGTTAAGTGTAATGGGACTAGACCCTTTTGTCCCCAAAAACCTTTCTTACCCTATTTGCCTTACCCGGTACATCCTATTCAGTGGAAAATGTTTCTAAAACCAAGTGAAAATTTCAACCCCATTAACATATTCTATTTGTTTATTAGATTAACTTCATTATCTTTAAGATTAACAATGATTCGTTAGAAGAATTGGAGAAAAGTATATAAGCAAATTAAGAAAAAATATGAAGCTCAGGTACAAAGTTTATAAGAAGAATTTAAGGAACCAATGCCAGGTGAGCTCAAGGTTATGATGGAAAGGAATAGAAAAAGGAAGTTTAAAGGTACACACAACTTTTGAAAGGTGGATTCCAGACAAAGTGTAAAGCTTGGAAGAGCCATAATTTATGAAATTATTTATGCTTATAATATCTTTTTCTCATTAAATTCCTTAAAGTTAATATGTGAAGGAGAAAGTACTACCTGAGGCATAATAATTAAGCTGTAACAGCTATTCTATTATGAAATACATTTGACAATTAATGTCATGAATTAGATTAATTATAACTCATTTAAGCAGTACTGTTTTGAACTTCAGCATAATCATTTATTGTTATACTTTAGGCACTTTAAGAGAGGTTTTCAAATGCCTACTATTAATTTTTTCTAGACTCATTGAGCAGCAAAATATTTTTAAAATTCTTTGATTTTACTGACTGCCAATACCTCTTTGGTTTTCAGGGCATTTGATATACTTTCAAGGTATAACAATATTATATTCAACATTTGAATCACTAGATAATTATATCACAACATGTAAAAAATTCGTGTGTAATTCCCTCTAGTGTACATGTCAGTTAGGATATCACTGGAGTTTATGAATGTTTCAAAAACACAAATTCTTAAAAGAAACCATGGGACTGTGGGTGGGGCTCAGGGGTATAGTGTTTGTCTAGTCTTGTGAGGCCTTAGGTCTGATCCACAACACTACAAAGAAAATCAAGAAGGAAGGAAGGAAGGAAAGGAGGAAGGAAGGAAGGAAGGAAGAAGAAAGAAAGAAAGAAAGAAAGAAAGAAAGAAAGAAAGAAAGAAAGAAAGAGTTGTAAGGAAGGAAGGAAGAAAGGAATACTTTGTTTTGCAACTTATTTGGAAAATCAATTTCCTCCCAAATACATGCATTCCAGGATATAATATTTTTTAAAAAACTTAACCATGTACAATAGTCTATGGGATTATAGTTATAAGTCCTTGTACGATAAAAAAAATTCTGAATTTTTGGAATAATATCTTCAAGTTATGTAAATATATTTCTATTTTAATGAAAATCCTTGATTATGTTTGATTCTTTTAATCAATATAATGTAAAGTTTGAATTCATGTACAGATATAGTTTCAACTTCTTCAGAAAGTTTCTAAATGTCTGACAAATCATTTAAGATATAAGATGAAATAAGATAGTGCCTTTCTCAGAACATTTTTATAGGATTTTGTTAAATCACTACCACAACACATTTGATTTGCCTAAATTTGAAAAGGCCAAAATAATAAGTAGTTTTATGCATCATTAAATTCAACATGAAATTATATGTACAGAGATAACTAGTATTTTATGTTTTCAGTATTAGTATACATGGAAAATGCAAGGATATTTAGAGAAATAGCATTAATAGATGTATTAAAAGCAAGCAACAGCTTTATTAATGAATATATAAACTTACTATCTGACTTCTTTGTACATTCACATCAATTTGCATGATTCATCCTTAGGCACAATGATCCTTACCCTATTTTAAAGCAACTATCTTTGGTTATACTTGTAGCAAAGATCGTATAACCACAAAATGAAAGAGTTTTACTACTCTGCAAACTATTCAAGTAATTTTCATATTTGAAATATATACATATATTTGATCCTTTATTCTTACTCTTGCCTGGAACTCAGCTATGATGGCTGAGAAGGATCTTGGACCACATGATAATCTCAGATACAGATACGTGCAGAGATGGAGAGATCTTGGTGACAGACCTCTATGTAAACATCAGACCAGTCCACAACTGCTCTTTTAAATTTTTTGTGAAAATACTTTTGTGGTCCCTAAATAAAAATGCCATATGTTTAAATTTTTGATAACTAAATATCTAAGCATGTATGAGGATTTATAAAGATTTCTGTTACCTTTGGTGAATGTTTCTACCTCTATATTTTGTAGGTTAAAAATTTTCAAGTATATTCTGTTATAAAGAATAATCTTTTTAAACATTAACTTGAACTTAAAGGATGAATGGAGATGGTTAAAAACAACTCTGGCTTTCTTTGGCATATGCTATATACGATTTTCAGGAATTGTTCCAACAACACAGCTGGAAAATGGCACCCAGACGAAGCAAAGCTCTTCGCTGAGGCTCTTCTAGATGTGCTAAGAGAAGTCATATATAGAGGGACTTTTCCCCTCATGTTAATCCATTTTAAACAGCCAAAATATGTGAATCAGAATGAGAACTATTAAGGTAAACTACTCATTTGCATGATGGTGCTGGGGGAGACAGCTCTTTGCACTTTAGTTTAGAAGTGCTTAATTTCTGTTCAGTGTATTGCTATAAAGAACCTGAGATAAACTACCCAGTGTATTTTAAAAGATTTCATCAAACAATGATATTTGTCTTTGAGTTTAGTGGAAAAATAAGCTGATGCAAAGGAATAAGTAGGCTTAGGGCATGTGTTTAATATTTGAAAGGGAGAGGGATATTTTCTTATATTTTATTCTCATTAAAATTTTAAAAAAAGGAGAGGAGTTGTATACCATGGGCACTGTCTTGTAATCCCAGTAACTCCTGAAGCTCAGACAGGAGAATATTAAGTGTGAGGCCAACTTGGGTAATTTAGCAAGACTGTGTAAAGAAAAGGAGGGCTAGGCACTGCTGGGGATACAGCTCAGTGATGGAGAGCGTCCTTAGCAGGCCCTGGATTGGATCTCTAATACGAAAACTGAAAAAGAAAGTTAGGAAATATGGTACAATGCAGAAAAAATCATACAATGGCGGTATAGTTTAAATAATTTTGGTTTAAAATTAATTGCAAAATATGAAGACAGAAAACTGAAACATCAAAACCTTTGAGATTAAATAAAAGAGAAAGGAAAGTTTGCACGTCAGGTGACTTGAGTGCACCAAGTGAACGAATTCGAGTTCTTCATATAGAGCTGTTGATCTTATTTTTGCTAGTGAAAGATTACAGGAGATAGTGTACTGAAAGTGTCTTTAAGACAGATGTACAGTTTGATGCTATTCTTTATGCTTCATCACATCTAACTGCAGTGGAAAAAGGTGCATAAGACAGAACTTGTTTTCAGAGCCATGGCAATGACAGTGTCTCATTTGGGATAAGAATTCGATGCAGTTGGTGCAACTAAGAGCTCACATGTTTTTCCTATTGCACTTAGAGAGGACTTTGCTGTAAAGGAGGACTATGACTTCAGAAGGTACTCAGATTTGGAAATTTCAGAGTTAATGTGGAATTTGCTATATTGAAGGAGTGAGGGGAAAAATAAAAAAAAAAGGATGAAAATAACCATGGTAGGAAGGTCCAAAAATAATTCAGAGGAATGAGTGTGATGGTGATTGGGGTGAGGTGGGGTATCAGCCAAGAAAATTATGGGAGTAGGTGTTAGGTAGCAATTACAGATTATAGGAAATTAAAAATTGAGACAATCAGATGATAAGAAGTATGGTCAGATTCACAGAGAAAACTCTACAGGAAGTATTACAGAAAGCATTGAATTGCTATAGTGGCATAGAAATGTAAACGGCTAGGACAGAGTTAAGTCAGATTTACATATAGATAATTTTGGATTTATTCAGCAAATTTTTATAAAGTTTATGTAAACTACTAACTCAAATAAGTCCCCTTTTTATGAAAAGTTCCGTTCTGGGAGAATGGTTCATAAGTCAGATGTGTTCGTAAGCCAATAAAGTAAGTCTTACACAGCACGCCTGTGAAAGTCCACAATTTGAAAGTTTATAAGTTGGGAATGTACTGTATTTTGAGAAGTCAGATTCAATATTGAGAAAAATGGGGCATAGCACTTTGTGGATCTTAATTAAGTAGTACAATAGCAATGTATTAAAGTTAATAAACAAATCAGTGTAAGAACAGTAGTATGGTGGGGAGAGATTCTGCAATATCCTGAAAAACATAGCTATAAAGGTAACATTTAGAGACATAAATGAAACTAAAATGTAATGGAACTTATGACTATTTTGGTACAAGAATATTCATAACAAAGACTATGCCTAGAAAGTCAGGGAAAGAGATGCTCAGTGTATTAGAAGAACAAACCAGGGCCTCACAAGTCAGAAAGATAAAGATTTTGCTTAGCATTAAGTATTGGTAAAAGCGATGACTTTAATTCAGTGGACAATAATGAAATTTGGTTTTCTTCACACACACTGATACAAAGGCGCTACAAGTTCTCTGTCACACAGCTCCCTTCCTCTGGCCTCACTGATCACTGCTAAAGCCTGAAGTTCTGGGTCTTCAGTGGTCCAGGTGGGTGGAGCCATCCAACCAGCTCAAAAGAGCCCATGACTTTGGCTTCTCTCCTTTTCATACAAACTTAGATTGAGCAGATGAAAGGAAGAACGGAGGAAGCAGGCACATCAGTTTAAGCCACCTAACCTAATATTCACATTCTAGAAATTCAATTTCTTGCTCTAGCACATTTGTTTGACTGAGTTAACTTTCTATTTTATTATTATTTTTAAATTTTAATGTTACATCATTGGGCCTATTGATCAGTTCAGTGTGGTAGTCACAGTTACTGAAAAATAGTGGGACATTAGTTTGGAGAGGCAGACTGGCTTGATCATATTAAAACCTGTAGAGATAGAAAAAGTCTTACTCTGTATCTGAAGAAAAAGGATAGGAATGTTGAAAACAGAGAGAGTACAGTGGATTGGCAACTGGTGGGCAACTTGTAACACCCAGCTGAGCTGAATGAGTGTGGTGCTGAGTGTGGATGATCCACCTAAACTAATTTCTTTAAAAAAAAAAACCTCTTAATTCGAATAGAGAAACATAGTTTGGGAGTAGCATAGCTCACACATACAGGATGAACTTTACCCTCCTATCCATGTGGCAACCAGTATGAGAGAGAAAAAGTAATCATATGGCCAGGCCCAGTGGGAAATGGGGTCCCCAAAGCACTGCAAAGTGACATGAAACATTTTTTGCTGACAAAAATTAATTTCCGTAGGTAAAATGAGTCATGGTACTATAAATTGAATAATATGGGAATAATGAGCCCACTGGTTGGTAAAGGGATGGGATGACGTCCTTTTACTATACGAGTTTCCTTAGCACAGACTAGAGCATGATGGAGTAAACACTACTGTGCTCTCAAGGGAAGAAGGTAATCCAACCAGAGCCTGATTTTATACCTGGGAGGCAAGGATTGTGTGTATGAGACTCAGATGAAATAGTATGGCTAGATGATGCACCTAACACTAAGTAAGGGCATAAATTTCCTTTCCCTAAATATAAGGGTGGGAGTATTTAGGCTGGAGGGTGTTTAGTTTTCTGCCAAATCACATGCTATTGTTGACTCCAAGGGAAGAGATTTTCTAAAGATAATGAGCTCTGCGAGTCTCCTTCCTATCTTGCCACAGACAGTGTTGAGGTAGCAGGCTTTGGCTTTGGAAATTTCCCTTCAATATTACAGTGGACAGTGTTGAGGATGAAGGAAGCATGGGTGTAACAAGGGGTGGGAAGGAAGACCACAGAAGCCGAGGTGAAAACAGATAGCATTCGACTCAAAAACAGCACAAGTGTCTAACTGGAGATAGCCTGGTAACAAGAAAAAGAAAAGAAGGGTAGGGCAAAGGTAATGTTAAGTAAAATTAATCATAAAAGATAGTTTTTTAATGAGGCTGAACAACGAAAGAAAATATTTCCAGTAGGCAGTTAGGAAAAGTAAAAGAATATTTTCCAGGAGGGAAATGGAGGGTAAGTGTATCAGTCAGTGCTAACTAGAGAAACGTATTTAATGCAAGATGTATAAATATATAAGACTTCACAAGATTGGCTCAGAATGGCAGCCTGCAGAGTCAGGTATGAAGGAGTGCAGAAGGTCTGCCTTCGCACTGGAGCTCAGAAGGATCCCGCTGAAGACCTGGAGTGCAGGGTAGTGCTCAGGGTGAGAGCATCAGGAGGCCAAAGGGTCGGTGATGGCTGCAGAAGAGTGTTAGGAAAACTGAAGAGTCTGCGCCGGAATCCAGGAGATGATGACCAAGAGGAAGTCGAAGACTGGAGCTCCTCCAAAGAAGCAGAAGTGAGCCTGCCTTCTTTGCCTCCCCTTTATACCGTTCAAGCCAGGGAGGGTCTTTGATCTTCAGTAAATCCCTCAGCCACACTCGGAGCTATCTATGCCGATCTGGTTTAGTCGGGCGTTTCCGACTCAGATGGACACAGTTAGCGATCACAACAAGCAATCTCCACACAAGGTGTATCTCAGGTGAAAGCCACCACTAATAGAGATAAGAAGATCGGAGAACAACCTCAGAGAAATTAAATTTAACATAATAATAGATAGAAATCCCAGATTTTGTTTCACAGGTGTAGAAAAGATTCATTATGATAGAATGATTAGTTGGAGAACATTTTTTTAAAATTTAGAAATGAGACTATACAAGAAAATCATACCCCATAATGTTAAGTTCTTATATGTGCTTGACTAATCTTTCACATTACATTTTACTAAAATAAATTCTTAAATAGGTTGTTGACTAACGACATAGCTAGTCCTTTTTTCTATAATAAATGCCTTTAAAATATTATTGTCTATTTCAGCAATATTGAAATAGATAAGCAAAGGGGCAACTATGTATATATATTTATTAATATATATTTCATATGTAAATTTCATATATTTCATATATGAATATTAATATAATTAATGAGTAAATATACTATATATATTGAAGTATGTATGTTTTCTATATATACAATGTGGAATAAAGGTAAATTCCCTAAAAATATGTAACATGCAAATTATTAGAAATTTACTAACTACAAATTACATTAAACCACATCAAAGAGATACATATAATGTGTTTAAAAACATGATTCAATAAGCATGCTGATGAAATCCATGCATGTTTGTGCATAAAACATTTCAGTGTCCTTTGGATGATGTGTTGCTTTGTTTTTATTTAATCAGTATGTGTTTAACACCACTCACCATATGTAACACTACTCGCCTCTTACTAAATATTTGTTGTGTTTGTTGTATTTCCGTCTGTTCTCCAAAATTATCCCATTTGTGAGATATGAATTAGTGTTACTTTATATCTCTGTATTATATGTGGACTTTTGACTTGGTTTCATACTAATAACTAGGCCCATCAGTTGTGTCACGGATAGTCTTATGCAATCATTGTTATGTTTCTCATTCACCATTTTCCTACACATGCCCTTCTATTCTCAGAGCTCCTGACACTTAAATATTCACTGGGCAAATTTCTATGGATGCCTAATAACAAGCACACTCTCTTTTTAAGAGATAGATAATTAATTTATGATAAATAGACATAGCCATTCAGTGTCATTTGCCAAGCTTTTACTTGATCTTTGACTCCATTTTAATATAAGTAATGAATAATTGTGATTGGTCAAATTTTATTATGATATTTGCCTTTATAAATATAATATTAGATGAAATAAGAGATGAATTATAGTCAGTGTGGTATTCTAATTAAATGGTTGGGGGATCAAAATATCTTTGAACAGGTGCATACACCTGAACTAAAACATCAAATTGTACATTGTAAGCATGTACGTATATGCTGATCAAAAAATAGAAGGGAATAAAAATAGAGAGAGAATCAAGCTCTCACACAGTAATTTCTTCTGTGAGCCATGGATCAAACAGAGACACATAATAGTGACTGTACCAACATGTATAGATGGTAAACTACAGCCAGGATTTCTGTTGGAGTGGGACTTCTCATTTGCTGAAAAAGAAAGAAAATAGTTTTCCAATAATTTGTGGTTCGTGCTCTTCCTGAGACTACAGGCTCTCTGAAGCTGCAGTATGTCCTGAGGGAGCCCTGCCTCAAGCTTCCATTAAGCATGTGTGAGGTGGACATATCTAGAATGTTTTCAATGTTTGTAGGTTGAAACACAATAGCAACCAATACATGACCTAACTGAAGATTGGGGACTTCAATAACAATCATGAAACCACTAAATAGGAAAGAGGACCACAAAGAAAAGGGGGAAAAATTAAAGATCAGAATCATATGCTTAATATAATCTTCCATTGCAAAATTTCAGACATGTAAAGTATACAAACATAGTATGCTCTATGTTATAAAGATCTTTAATGAAAACATTACTAATAAATTAAATTTCTCAAATGATATGAAAATTATAAAAGCAATAAAACACTGATTCCTTCATCTGGTGGTCTGAGCAACTTCACTGAAGATAATATGTAATATAACAACCACTGTTAATCCTTATCATTTTGTTCTGAAATTCCATGTCATTTTTATTGTTTTTGCTTTGTTTTGTTTTTGTCTATGTTGTTATTTTATTATTCTCTTTATAAAAATATATACAAATCTCCAAAGAAATTAATGAGAGGATATTAATACATAAAATGTATAAGCAAAAAACCTAGTAGACCTTAGAAAAAGGGAATAGTACAAAATAAATATAAAGAAATCTTTAAGATAAAGAAATGGAGGGGCTGGGGATTTAGCTCAGCGGCAAAAAGCGCCTGCCTGGCAAGCGCAAGGTCATGAGTTCGGTTCCCGGTACTGGAGAAAAAACAAAAAACAAACAAACAAAAAAAGAAATGGAGTTGCATAAATTTAAACTTCTGTGAGACATGACCAAAGAAATTGCTATATATACATACAAAATATATATATTACATATATTATAAAAGAAAAAGTAAATAGCTGAAAAAATTAAAAATCAGGGAAATGAAAAATACAGTCATAGAAATTTACAACTTTAGACTTGATGAAGCCTGTTATGCTTGATACATTGTGTCAACTTGAATAGTCTAAAAGCTTAACTGAGTGACTGATCAGTTCTACACCCTGGGGTGAAAATGACACATCCTTCCTGCTCTAGGATATCATTCATCCTATCAACTTGAGAAGTTTAGAAGGTTAACTAAGTGACTCAGCAGGGAGCCAGGGTCCTTACTTTATATTCATCCTGAGCCTGTGCAAGAGGAAGGCACAGAGATGGTGTGGGTGCAGACGACAACCCCACTCAGGCCTGGTAGGCTGCATGCAATAAAAGGAAAATGAGGAAGGACTGGCTTCAGGTTCTTTGGAGGAGCTCCAGCTTTTGCCTTCAGCTTGGCCATCACCTGGCTTCTGGTCTAGACTATTTGGATTCTGCCTGTGACTCTTCAGCCTTCTGGTGTAGGCTTTCCAGACTTCATCATAGATTCTTTGGCTTTCCGTCGAAGACCGATCACCTTCCTGATAGGGACTTGCATGGACACTGCAGTGAACTCTAGGCTTGTGGGCTTGTCAATTTCCAGGGTGTAGACACCCTCTGTATGCTTCCCCATCCAACACTGTGGCTGACAATTTTAAGCCAAGCTTGTAATCTCTTGTATATTTGTATGCTTTGTGTTATATCTGTTTTTCTAGCAAACCCTGACTGATACAGAGTCAAATAATCAGCAAATTAGAAATTTCTATTGAGAAACTTCCCTATATTGCACCATAGATTTTAAAGGAGAGAAATAAAAATATTTTTAAGTGCAGCTAAGAAACTGGTAGAATTTACATCTAATAGATATTTAAAAATAGGAAATAGATGAAATATAAGTAGAAGTAACAGGTGACACTTCTCCAAAAATAAAGATGACATAAACTAAAAGGTTGAAAGTTAATTATGAGAAACAAGAAAGAATGCTAAAATTTTATGTTAGAAAACAAAGTAATACCAGACATATCACGTATAAATGTAAGCTACAAAAGTACCCCAAAATCAATACAAAGGAATGGTGATTTTACAGGTTGCATACTTCTCATGAACAAAACATATTTAAACAGCTTGATTTACACTAAGCTAAACTAACAATGTCCTTTAAAGCAACAACAGAAAATAGATGACAATGGAGAATTACAATCAAAATAGTGATAAGGATACAATTGAGTCTAAAGCTCAGGGTATTTTTTTAGAGTCAAATTTTTCATCTAATCTAGTGTCACCTATTGTTTAGGATAAATAATTGAAGAGAAGGGTAAATTATAAAGAAAAAATATTAATATATTTTTAAAGAAATTAGTTAGCATTTTGAAGAGAAAGACATGATTTGTTAAGAATACCATCATCAGCTGGAAAGAAAATGTTTGAATTATGTGTGAATATCCTAAGTCTCAAGACTCAGTTTTAAAACTTACAATAATAAATACAAAAAAAAACTTAGAAAAGAGAGGAAATAATTAAAAGGAGATAATTTAAGTACTTTTTTGAGAAAAAGTGAAAAATACTTCATTAAAATTTGAAAACTGATTTGTATGTATACATTTATTGTAGTAAAAATACTACTATGTAATTCCTGTAACAAATATTTAGAGTGCTTATTTGGTATCTAAAAGTATTTTTGCAGGTATTTGGATACAATGTTTTACAAATTAATAAAATGCAGTTTGTATAGGTTTTATGTTGTAAAAAACTGAAGGTGAAACATTAAACAAATTAGGTAGAATATAATTCAGACTAGGTTTTAATGGACTATGTAATAATACTGACATAGAAAAGTGAAATTCTTCCATCATGAATGGAAGAATAAAATTTAGAATAGTCAGAAAAAGCTTCAAGGGTAACTATGTGGCTCAGTGGTAGAGTTCTTGCCTTGCATGCACAAGGCCCTTGGTTCAATCCCCAGCATCCCAAAATGAAAAGAAAAGGAAAAGGAAAAGAAAAAGGAAAAGGAAAAGAAAAAGCTTTATGAGGTAGCAGTGAAAATTATGACCTAAAGAATGAAAAAAATCCTTAGAAATGCCCTCCTTTATATTTACCTTTCCGGCTATATATTCCATGTAATCTTACAGTTATCTCACCTGTGTCATAGCTATTTTTTTACACTTTGATTCTTTTCCTACTTATAATACTTTTCTCCACAATTTGTTAATATCACATTGTCAATTAAATATTTTATAGTTTACTGTGTGATACTGATATTGAAATTTAAGAAATACAGCCTATTTTTTAAATGGCATTAAAATCCCACCAAGGATTTAAGATACACTTGGAAACTATTTCTACACCAATTCTTCATGCTGTCCTCTTAGAAAGAATTTTTAATTGTATATTGCTAATAATGTATCTACTTCTCACATTAGATTGGAAATTGTATATTTTAGTTATCTGAATATTTGGTAATAAATTAAGAATGGTAATAGTAAATAACAATATATACTAACAGTAACTTCCCCTATTACTAGGGAAAGCAAAGCCATTGTATTTATTAATTTGATTTATCACTGCTGGGCCAGACTACTTGACATCAACAATTTAAAGGACAAAAAACTTATTTTGACTCATGGTTTCCAGAGTATTCAGTCCATGGTTTTGTGGCACCAAGGCAGAACGGCATGGTAGATGTATGTGCAGAGGGAGCCTGATCACCTCATGGTAACAAGAAAACAGAAAGAAAGAACTGCAGATGAGAATGCACCCTTTCAATCACACCCTCAGTGACCTCCAAACACCCCCAACTGCTAACATTACATCCAGCCAGGAATTCCTCAATGGATGTCTCCCCTGATGAGTATAACATTCCCACTATCCAATCACCTTCAAATTTCCCACCTCTGGTTACATGAGAATTTGGGAAGCATTTAGACCGAAACCATAATATTCTGTCTCTGTCTTCCCCAAAGGCCCATGCCTATTTCATCACACAGAATGAATTTAGTACAGCTTTACAAATTGGCAAAGTCTTAACACTTTAAACTCTGCTAAAAAGTCCAATTCTCTGAGACTTCAGACAAACCCTTAGCTGTGAGCTTTTATACATGTCAAAAATACAACTAAGAACTTCTAATATATAATAGCATATGCAAACACTCCTATTCCAAAAGAGAGGAATAAGGGGATAGAAAGAATTTCGACCAAAGCAAGGCTAAACCCAGTAAGGTAAACGTTAAATCCTGTAGCTCCACATCCAGCACTGGGGCAGGTTCTGGCCAGATGTAAACTCCAAAGGGATTGGTCAATCCTTTCTGTATGACACCACCACATACAATCCACATGAACTTCTCTTGGACAGACCTTGCTTGCTTTCTGCAGATGCCTTAAGCAGAAGTTCCATATCTTTGGCATCTCAAACTTCCTGGAATCTCCACTTTAGCTTTGGCTTCACATTCACAGCTTCAAGCATTATCCTTTCAGCAGCTTATGGCAAAAAATGTGGTCCTACGTACATTTTTGCCTGTCCCCTAGGTCTTTTTCTGCAATCTGCGTGAAAGCCTCCATGACCCTATAACTCCTTCATTCTACAGCCCTGAACATCCAGCATCACATGGGTTTTTTAGGCTCTGTTTCCAGCTTCAACAGTAGCCTGCCCTTCTTGGACTATGGCTGCCGTGGCCCCTAAGAGCATGACTTAATCCTGGGTGACTGAACTTGAGGAAATAATTCCCTCTGTGGCTCTGAATAAGCAGGATGCCCTGGGGGTCTCTTCTCAAAGCAGTCTGTCAAAGGACTTTATTTTTTTTAACCTGGAAAAAAAAAATATTTGGGGTCTGATGAATTTCTGAGATGCCTTCAAGACATTTTTTTACTGTCCTGATGGAAACTACTTGTCTTCTTTCTAATGCTAATCTTTTCAGCAATCACACCATGCCCAAATTAACACAGGATTCCTTTCTAGCCAACATCAGACCATTTGGCTTTGCTTTTTGCTCCTGATTCTTATTATAAATCTGGCTGAATGTAGCCAGCAGTGCCTATGCCATAGCTTGAATGTTGGGCTGTTTTGAAATTTTATCTGCCAAATAAATTAGTCCAGCTGACTTCATCTCAGTCTCCTGTAATGTCCCAGTAAATGGGCAAAATGTAGACAAATTATCTGCCAAAATGAAGCGTGCATGGTCTCAGTCCATATTCTGACGTCTTCCTCATTTTCATTTGAAAGTTCCTGAGCTTGACCTTTACTCTCCGTGTTCCTGTCAGCACTTTGGTCTTCTGTGCTTGGCCCAGAACCACCCAACAGGTTCTACTTACACCATTCCATGGCTTCTCAAGAAATCATTTCCAAACTTTTCAAAACTGCTCTCACAAACCAGTTCCAAAGTTTTTTAAGCCACACAGTCAGGTACGGTAAAGGAAGTGGTCCTACTTCTCCAGTACCAATTTTCTGTGTTACTCAACCTTCTCATCACTGATGCAAAACACCAGTCACTCATAACTTAAAGGGGGGAGGTTTAGTTGACTCAGTTTCCAGTGGATTCGGTTCCTCATTGGCTAGTGTTATTTAGCATTTTTTTCCTAGAGTACACATGAATTAAGAGCATCCTACCTCGTTATAATGTTATCTACTTTGTGAATTATTTCACAATCATCAAAATCTGCCAAAATTGCTTATCATTGCCTCTTGAAATAGTTTTTCAGCCCTTTATAAATTTTTCTTTATTTGTTATTTTAAAGAGAGTAGTAACTTGGAAACAAACAAACAAAAAAACAGAACCAGTATCATGAACATAAACAAATCAGAGCAAGAACATTCAAAGTGATACAGGGTCTAAAGACAAAATTTTTATACAATGGAGTACTACTCAGCTATTAAAAAAGATAAACTCGAGGCTTTTGTAGGTAAATGGATGCAGCTAGAAACCATACTCATAAGTGAAATAAATCAGCCCCAGATGTGTAAACATCATATTGTCTCTGTTGTGTAGGAATCTGAAAGACTAGGTAAAACTCAAAACATACAATAGAAGATAGGAAAAGGAAAGAAAACGTTCAAAGGAAGGAATGATGGGATGAGGGAAAGAAGAGAAAAGAAAGAAGGCAGCCCTTTATAAATTAATCAATTTAAAATATTGTTTGCAGCAATTATGCTCTATTTTGTATGTACACTTCAAAACAAATATAAGAAGTAGAATGTACACTTCAAAACAAATATTAAGAAGTAGAATGTAAATGTTTTACCAAAGAGTAGCGCTGATATTTGCAATTTATTGATTACTAAATAAAGATCAGATATGACCATTCTCACTTTGCAAGTGCAGGAACAGAGATGTATCAAAATTAATTAATTTGACCAAAATGATAAAGTCAGTAGTGGTAAGAGAGGCATACAGAGTAGTAATTGAGAGTTCAAGGTTTGTATGCTGGTGCTATTGTTAGCTTGTGACTTTTCACTAGCGATTTCTCTGTGCTTCTATTTTCTCATCTGTAGTATGGTGTATAAAGACTTCAAAATTTATTACACCTGTTGTCACATGTGACACTTGGGCATAGCAGATTGTATTTTACAGAATTGGTCATGGCAATATTTTTTACCCTACATATTGATACAGAATCTTGATGTCCTTATCTCCATATGTGGAAGCCCTGGTCAAATAGAGAGGACAGTGTGAATCTTCAGACAGTTTCAGCTAATGTCCCAGCCTCCAGTCAAAATCAGATCAAAGGCAAAGGAGTGCATACGCTTCAGATGATTTCAGCATAAAAAATTTGATCAGCCCCAGCATACTCAAATTTGTAAATTTGTTTAAAAAGTACTCTTGTATTTTTTAAAAAATATGTTTTTGGAATGGCTTTTAATACAATAAGAGATAAATGAAAGAGCTTTCTGATAACTGAATTCAGGATTCTAGAAAAAATTATGGAGAAGTGGTTTGTGAGCATGGTACTAGCTGGAAGTTGGACAGACTTGGACATGTGTTAATAAAAGCCTATCAGGGCCATAAACAAGTTCTTACAAAATACCAGAAGATTCTTAAGGGGTCTCCTGATGAAGAATTAAAAGAAAATGTTGAAGGGGCTGGGGATTTAGCTCAGCGGCAAAGCGCCTGCCTGGCAAGTGCAAGGTCGTGAGTTCGGTTCCCGGTACCGGAGAAAAGCCAAAAAAAAAAACAAAATTAAAAAAAAAAGAAAATGTTGAAAATTTTGTTATTTCTGTAAGAAAGAACACAGTTTTCTAGTCTCAGAGAACATGCATTGTCAGGAATGTTGTGGAAAATGTAAAATGTACTTACTAGACTGAATGATGTAGTTTAGAAGATTTTTAAACTGGAACATGGGAATGGCCATGTCACCTGACTTCTTGATGTCTATTATAAAAAGTGAGAGGTAGTTAACCAGTAAATTATTCAATTTTCCATTGAAATTAGAATAAATAAAAGGAATACTGGATTTTATATTAAAAAAATAAAACTTGCTCATGCCTAGCCTCTTCAAGGTACTTAGCTTAAGAAAGAAATTGAGAGGAAAGGAATTCAAAGGTGCTGTCACATAAAATGCCTTGATAAAATCTCCAAAAGTTCTATAATAATTCTTCAATCATTCAGTCAGGACAAAACTTTTAAAATATATTAGTAACATGCTTTATCATTTTACTTATTAAAAAATAAGAAATTGACAACCTTAAGGGCACCCTCTCAGCAACCTTACAGCAAATTCAAGAAGAGATTTCTGAGGAGAATCATAGATATAATAATTCTCTTTTTTTATTTTAAAGATAAAAGAATGAAAATATCTTAACAAACACACATACACTCAGAAATAACAGCAAAATAATACAAGCAATACAGAATCTTGGACAAGGTGATAGGAAATTAACAATGGTTGTTGTATTACATATTGATATCCTCAATTTACAATTCTCTAACTATGTGAATTCCCATTATATTCATGAAGACTCCCAACATTTTGAGATAATTTTATTCATAAAAGTTGCACTAGTTTTGATTAAAGAAATAAAAAGTTACAAAGTAGGGGGGATTGGATTCCTGAACTAATCTTAGTGAAAACTGACTGTAAAAGAGAAAAATAAAATGTAATCTGTCTCTTATAAGAGAGAAAGATAATGCAGAAGGCAATTGAAGATGATAAAAATGTATTTTTATGCAATAAGGACTCATACTGAAGAAAATAGAAACTTGTACCAAGTTTGACTTCACATTTGCAATGGATCCTTTAAAGACCCATTTATGATAACCTGCTTCACTATGGTATGTTGAATGGGGTGTGGAATGCAGATAACCTCTTTAGTTCTTCTTTTGGAATAAGGAAAAAATCAGAAGACTTCACAAATAGCATTAAAAAATCTATTCACTAAAATAACGGCAAAGTACTGAATTCCAACTATTCACAACAAAATAGAATCTCTCAGTGCTGAATTATCCTCAAAGTACAAGAAGTCCATTAGCAGGACAAAATCTTAAAAGCTGTTTGAGAAAAGCAACAAATCACATATAATTAAAAATGTAGAGAATTACAGCAAACTTCTCAACACAAGCCTTAAAGGCCAGGAGAGCTTGGAGTAAAAATGTTTCAAATTCTAAAAGGTAATAATTTCCAACTTCAATTTATGTGCCCTCTAAAATTTTCCTTCAAAATTAATGATGAAATAAGGAATTTTCATGATAAAGAGCACTTCAATAATTCATAAACACTAACCCAATAGTACAAATAATTCTTGGGAATATCCTTGAAAAAGACAATCAAGCATACAGTTCCAGTAACTCAAAAAGAATGAATACATCTGGTGGGATAAGCAGCTAAAGAGGAGGAAAAAGAAATAAGGAAATCAGCAACAGGAAAACAATGCAATGAGAAAAATAAGATGATATCTTTCAAAAGTAAGAAACTGTGAATAGTCTCAATTTCACCATCAAAATAAAAACAGATTAGGAGAATACAGAATATGTATTAGAAGGAACACATATAATAAAAAAAGAAATTCACAGATTAAAAATCTAAAGATGAAAAACAGTATTCCATGTAACAGAAATCCAGGAAAAAAACAGAAGTAGGTATCCTAATTTCAGGCAAAGTAGATCTCTAGCCAAAGTTAATCAGAAGAGACAAAGAAGGTCACTACATATTGAAGAAGAACAATTCAACAGGAAGAAATAACAATAATAAGTATTTATGCATCAAACACTGATGGACCCAACTTTATTAAACAAATACTGTAGGTCATGAAATACCAGATGAACACTAGTATAATTATATGAGGATCTCAGTACCCCATTGTCATAAATCTATAAAAAGCTGCACCAAAGGAATGTCCTGTACAAGTGAATGTTACAATATAGGGACATCTTTAATCTGGAACTTGTACTGATGTGTAACGGAAGAAGGATTTACAGTTTTTAAGGGAGGTGAGAAGGTATGTTTTGTAAATAAGAAGACTGTATACTGAAGTATGGTAGGTTGTAATTTTCAAAACAGAACAAGGCAATTTTTCCAGCCCATGGATCTTCCAGAACCTCATAACTCCTCCATTAAAAAAGAAATTATATTTCCACTCCAATTGTAATTTGACAAGCTTTTGAAACATGTGACCAACATATTATCTCAGGAGTGTTGCTGCTCAGATTCTGAAGCCGTCTCATAAAACCTGTATTTCTTCTGCCTGAATCTCCTATTTGAGATGGTTTCCCTTGGAACCTGACATAATTGTAAGGAATCCCATACCACATGAAAATATTCTTCCCAAGAGCCTGGAGGACAGTGAGAACTAGCTCCAGCAATATAAATGAACAAACAAACTTTCAGATGATTTTAGCCTCTTAATTTTATGCTTCACCTGATGGCACTGAACTGAACAGTGACAAACTGTTCCTGCTGAGCATTTCTTAAGTTCAACTGGGGGACAAAATAAATGTTTCAGTTCATTAGATTTTTAGTTTTTTAAGTAGTAATAGATTACCAGCATAATTTCCATATTGTGAAAAAATTTTTAAAATATGTCAGGATTATTATTAAGAGAGAATCAGTGTTGTACTCCAGTACGATCTAACTCTAAAATATTTAGTTTCAATCCCTATGCCACAACATCACTTATTTTACTATTGTCATCAAATTGTATTTACTAAGTAACAACATGCTAGTTATTATATAATGATAATTTATTCTATTGGTCCAGATGCTGATGTTTCTCGGGGTGAGGCAGAAATTAATCTGTGAATAGTAGTAAGTTAAATACAGTGAAGCAGTACACATATTCCTATATTCTAGAGTAATCAATTTTAGTCAAAAAAAAGAAAAAAGGAATGGAAAGAGAAAGGATGTACAAAATAGAGTATAGCAGAAATAACAACTTCACTTTGTGCTTCATGAGGGCAGGGACTCTTACCTTCAAGGATCGATTCAATGTCCCGTAAATCAAACACAATGCTTCCTATATAATAAATACCCAATAAATATATAATAATTCAGAAATTTTTTTAAAAAGTGAACAACAAGCTCAACACTTGAATGCAGAAAATTCCTGCTAAAACAAAATTCAGAATTCAACTCATTTTAGTGAAGAATACTAAAATGCAAAGAAATGTCTCTAAGTTTATGTCCTTAATTAATTTAATTTGATGAGGCCCATTTTTAAAGAAATCTTTTCAAATCTCAGCTGATTTGCTAGTATTTATCCTCAAGGTTCTTTCAAACTTCAACTGTGTATATCTAATTCTGAGTCTTATTACATGCATGCCATTTTTTTCTGATGTCTTCATACAATTAATTTAAGAGAAAATTGTTGCTATTTACTTTCTCAGCAAAATCATTTGTTGAGTTTTGAAGTTTCAAATGTATTGTGCTCGTGCTGCAATTACTTGGGGTAAATTTTAGTAATCAGCATAAGCCCCCCTCTGTGGTATGGCCTTTGCCATTCTTCCCTGCATTTATAAATCTTTCAATTCTGGTCTCTCTTTCCACTTTACAATTGTTTGCACATTCTATAGACCTGTGATGCCTCAATGCTCCTGGGAACCCACATTTCTGATTACTTTTCGGCTGCATGAAAAAAAGCTCCTGTGCTTTCTGGTGAAACATTGAATTGATTTTTCATTCTACTTGGTATGAATAAAGCACAGTCATTCCCTTCTGGTCATTAGTGATATTTGTCTGCTTTCTGCTAGACTCTCCATGTGGTTTCTCTCGTCCTTAGATACAAATTTCTTTCTGCTCATTTAGAAAATTGTTGGGGATTAGTTGAGGATTACAGTATTTAAAATGGTTTTTCTTAAGGCTGGAGTTGAGTTACATTTGCCATTTGCAAATTTTTAGTAGATTATTTTTTCAAAAAGCAAGATGCTGGTATAAGTTTTTAAAGACATGTTCACCAGTGAATGATTTATAGGAATATTGTATTTCTTTACAACCTGTAATAATTAATTAAAGGACAGCTGCTCCCAAGCATTTGCTGGAGAAACTAGACACCTGTTTGTTTTTCTTTTCACTTTCCCTCCTTTCAGATCAATATCTTTTTACCCCTTCTCACTCTGAATAATCATCTGCTCTCTCATGTTTTCTAGGAAGTGCTGGACAAGTTTACTTCTTTGAGGTTAATGTTAAATCACTGCATTATTTCTCTTCCCAATGTATTTTCTTTTATTTTATTTTATGGAAAAAAGGTAAAACAGAATTTCATTACAAAATAATAGGACAATAAAAGTAGTATATTGCATACTGTCATCTTCAAAGTAGCTACTCAAAGTACAAGTTATGGTCATAAAAGTTTCTCCAATCAATGATAGCACATAACTTCCATTTCAATGTAAGAAATACTAATAGTAGGGCTAACTTACATTATTTTCCCCTTTTCCTTCCTTTCTTCTTCCCTGTCTTAGTTCCTTTTTCCTTTTAAACAAGTTCTTCCCATTTCAAAATATCTATTGTACATTTTAGAACTTATTTATTCTCTCAGCTTTTCACAGTAAGGAGAAAATATGATTTTTATGCATGTGACTTTGATTTATTTCACTTAAGAGAATGGGCTCAAGTTGCACCCATTTACTTAGAAAAGACTCAAGTTTATCTTTTATGGCTGAGTAGTAGTTGCAATATTCTGTTTTTTAATTGTTTTTCTGTTTCTGGTACCAGGAATAGAACCCAGAACTTTGTACTTGCCAGTCAGGCAGTTGTACCTCTGAGCTATATCCCCAGCCATTATGGCTGAGTAGTAGTACATTGTATAAAATACCATACTTCCTTTTATCCATTCCTCAGTTGATGCGCATTTGGTAATTTCCAAGATTTAGCTATTACAAATTGTGCTGCTACAAATATGGGAACACAGGTATCACTGTGGTATGATGTTTTTAACACTTCTGGGAAGATACGTAGGAGAGAAATAACTGGGGAGAATGGAACCTTTAATTCTACCCTTTTGAAGAATCTTCCTATTGATTTCCATAGTGGTTGCACGAATCTGCACTCCCACCAACCGTGGATAAGGGTTTCTTTTTCCCCACAGCCCCTCTAGAACTCTTTGGTTGATGGGAGTTGATGAGCTATTCTTCCTGGAGTGCAATGGAATCTAAATGTTGTTTTAATTTGCCTCTCTCAAATGGCCAATGATGTTGAACATTTTTCATATATTTACTTTTCATTTGTATTTTTAAATCTGAGAATTGTTTATTCAAATCAGCTGTCATTGTTTGACTATGTCATTGAATTTAGGAGTCTTACTTTTTAAATTCTTTATGTGTTCTAGATATAAGTCCATTGTCTGAGGGACAATTGCCTAAAAATTTCCCACTCTGTGGCCTGTCTTTTTATTCTGTTGATTTCTTTTGATTTGCAAAAACTTTTCAATAAAATGAGATCCCAGTTGTTAATTCTTTGAAGTATTTTCTATATAGTTTGGTTTTTTTTCATGAACTCTCTGCCAACCCTTATGTCTTCAAGATTCCTACCTACATTCTCTTCCAGTAGATTTAGTATTGCTTTTTTAATATTTAGATCTTTAATACATTTTGACTTTAGTTTAGTGTACGGTGATAAACATGGGTCTAGTTTTAGTCTTTTCCGTGTAAAGAGACAGATTTTCCAACATGATTAGTTAAAGAGGTTATCTTTCTTCCAGTGAGCATTTTGGCCCCTTTGTCAAGGAAACAGAGGTTAATTGTGTTAGTAGAAAATGTGTCTACATTTTCTAATCTCTTTCACTGGTCCTCAGGTCTCTTTTTTCCCAATACCATGCTGATTTTATTTCAGTAGCTTTGTAGTATAATTTTAAGTCAAGGATTGTGATACCTCTTACCTTGCTTTTGTTGATTTAAATTTACTTTGCTATTCTAGGTCTCTTCTTGTTCCAAATGAATTTTAGGATTTTTTTTCTAGTTCTGAGGTATGCTATATTTTGATTGCAATTGTGTTAAATATGTTTAGCAATTTTTATGCCTGTCTAAAATATTTGTAAAGGGGGCTAGGGATTTACCTCAGTGTCACAGCGCCTCCCTGGCAAGCACAAGGTCGTGAGTTCGATTCCCGGTACAGGAGAAAAACAAACAAACAAAAAAAATTTGTAAAGAGAAAAACAATAAAAATTATACAGAATTTTAAAACATAACCATAGGAAATTAACAATGATTGTTTTATTGCATACTGTTATCTTCAAAGTAGTTGCTCAGATTATCACATATAGGTTTTAAAATTGATCAAACCATACAAGCATCAACTGTTCCTCTCAATGAACTAATAGAAATTAGTAATACAATTATCTTAGCTATCTGGGGTGTGTGTGTGTGTGTGTGTGTGTGTGTGTGTGTGTGTATTTCCTCCCTTTCTCTTTCTTTTTTTCCTTTCCCCCATTGGAGTTGTCCTTTCCTTTTCAGCAGTTACTTTCCCTTTCATATTGATTGTACTTTTTGAATCTTATTTACTCTTTCAGTTTCCTACACTAAGGAAAGAATACAATATTTAGACATGTAAGTCTGATTTATTTCACTTATGAGTATGGTATTTAGTTGCATCCATTTATATATAAAAGCCTTGGGCTTATCTTTCTTGATAGCTGAATAGTGCTCCACTGTATAAAAATACCACAACATATGGCCATTTTTACTGTGTTCGTTCTTCCTATCCATGAGCAAAGGATATCTTTCCACTTTCTGATATCCTATTCAATCTCCTTTTGTAGAGTACTGTAATTTTCTACAAAATCTTTTACTTCTTCTGTTAAATTAATTCCTAAGTATTTCATGTTTTGGATGATATTCTGAAAGGTGTGTTTTCCCTAATTTCTCTCTCAGTGAGTTTGTTGTTTTTATATTGGAATGTTGTTTGTGTAACAGGAATGCTATTGATTTCTGAGTGCTAACTGAGTATCTAGCTATGATACTGAATTTAGTTATTAATTCTAGAAGTCCTTTGGTAGAGTTTTTGCAATATTCTATGTAGAGTATTGTGTCATCTGCAAATAATGATAATTCAACTTCTTTGTTTCCTATCCTTACTCCTTTCCTCTCTCTCTCTCTCTCTCTCTCTCTCTCTCTCTCTCTCTCTCTCTCTTTCTCTCTCGGCTACTTGCTCTGGCTAATGATTCCAGAATTATAATGAATAGGAGTGGGGACAGTAGATATCTTTGTCTTGTCTCTGATTATAGAGTGAAAGCTTTCAGTTTTTTCCCACTTAGAATGATGCTAGCTGTTGGTATGTCATAGATGAGTTTTATCAGACTGAGGTAAAGATCTCCATTCCAATTTTCTATAAGGTTATTGTGGATGAGTGTTGGATTTTATCAAAATCTCTTTAGCATCTGTTAAGATCATCATGTGATTTTTATCCTTGTTTCTGTTAATATGGTGTATTACAGTTATTGATTTGCATATGTTTAAACATCCCTGAATTCTTGGGATGAATCTCACTTAGTCATGGTATATAGTCTTCTTGATTTTCTGCATTCTGTTTGTTAGTATCTTATTGAATATTTTTGCATCTATGTTCAGCAGGGAGCTGGGCCTGTAGTTCTATTTTTTTGTGGAGTCTTTTCTGGTTTGGTGTCAAGGTAATACTTATCTCCAGGAATGAGTTAAGGAGTATTGCTTCCCTTTCAATTCTGTTAAAAGTTTGTGGTGCATTGGCATTAAATCTTCTATAAATTTCTTGTAGAATTCACCAGTAAATATCTGGGCATCTGAGTTTTTCTTTGTTGGTAAGCTTTTAATTACATTTCCAATTTCATTATTGAGAATTTTTTTGTCTTTTTGATTCAGCTTTTGTAATTCATGTATATCTAGAAATCTTCCCATTTCTTTTTTTTTTCAATACTACATGACTAAAGATTTTTGAAGTAGGGTGATCTTCTCAATTTCCATAGGATGTGTAGAACTTTCCACTCCTGTTTAGCATTTCCACTCCTCACTGCATGAATTTTAGTTGTTTTCTTTCCTTTTTTGATAAGTTTGTGTAGGGGTTTATCAATATTATTGATCCTTTCAAAGAACCAACTCTTAGATTCTTTAGTTCTTCATATTGTTTTTTCAGTCTCAAATGCTTTAAGTTCTGCTCTGATCTTTAATTTCTGCCCTTGTATGGGTTTTTGGTTTGACTTGTTTTTCTTTTTCTTGAAACTTGACTTGCAACAGTAGGTTTTTTTTATTTGTGCTTTTTCTGTTTTCCTGATGTGAGGTTTCACTAGTATAATTTTTCCTCTTTGATTGCTTTCATTGCATCCCACAGATTCAGGTATGTTGTATCTGTGTTTTCATTTGATTGTTAATATTGCTTAATTTCTCCTTTAATTTCATCTATAACCTATTAGTTGTTCAGGAGGATATCATTTAATTTCAATGTGTTTATCCATGGAAGACCAATTATCCATTATAGTTCAATTTCATTGCACTATAGCCAGATAATATGCATGAGGTAATTTCAATTCCTTTGAATTTATTTAAACTTGTTCTATGGTCTAGTATATGGGCTATTTTAGAGAACATACCATGTGCAGCTGAGAAGAATACATATTCCACGCTGTTGGGTGGAGCACTCTGTAAATGTCCAGTAAGTCCATTGTTCACAGGTTTGGTGTAGTTGTGATATTTTTTGCTGATTTTTTGTCTAGTTGATCTACCTCTTTGTGACAATGGCTATTATGGTCCCCTGTTACAATTACGTTACTGCTTATTTGATTTCTTGTGTCTATTAATATTTGTTTTATATAGTTGGGTGCTGTTAACTTTGGTGAATGCATATTTATGATTTTTATCTCTTCCTCTTCAAGTTTTCCCCTAACATGTATATAGTGACCTTATTTATTTCTTTTGAGAAATCTTGATTTCAAATTCACATTGTTTGCAAACAGAATAGATAATCCTGCTTTTTTCTGGATTCCTGTCACATGGAGTATTGTTGTCTATCCTTTGACTTTCAGTGTATGAATTTGTTTTTGTGTGAACTGTATTTCAAGTATACAGCATATTGTTGTGTCTTGTTTCTTGAGCCACTCTGACAGTCTATTTCTTTTCATTGGTGATAAGAGGGCTTTTACAGTGATGGTTATAACTGATATGCATTGGCTTATCTTTATCATGTCATTTTCCTGCTATTGGTTCTTTACCTTTCCCACTGTTTAATTGCTTGACCTGCTTGGTGGTTTGTTTTTGTTGTTGTTCTTGTAATTATGCTCATTTTTATCTCTGTCTAGAATATCTTTTAATACTCTTTGTAGAGTTGGTTTGGTGCACATAAATTTTTTCAGTTGTTCTTTGTCATGGAAGTATCTGATTTCTCCACTAATTTTGAAAGATAGTTTTGCAGGGTACATCACTGGGCTGGAAGTTGTTTTCTTTTAGGGCTTTAAACATTTAACTCCATGCACTTCTTGACTTTAGGGTTTGTGTTAAGAAGTCTGCCATGCTTCCAATGGGCTTTCCTTTATAGGTGATCTGTTTCTTTTCTTTAACAGCTCTTAATATTCTGTTCTTGTGCTGAATTTATGGGATTTTGCATATTATATGTGAGACTGTAATTTATTTTGGTCATTGCTATTTGGAATCTTATATAACTCATATATTTGTATGTCAGATTCTTTTCTCATGCTTGGGAATTTTTCTACTGCAAATATTTTTTTTTTTCATTTTTTTTGACTTCTGCTTTTTCATTGACACCTATCAGTCTTATATTATTTTTCTTTATACTGTCTTGCAGCTGTTGAATTGCTCTTTTGTGCTCCTTTGTTATTCTTAAGAGATTTCTACTTTCCTGATTATTTTCTATGATCCTGTCTTCAAGGTCTGAAAGTCTATCTTCAGTATCTTTTTGGTAGTTTTGTCAATTTTAATGTAATTTTTAATTTTCTGGATATTTATTTGAGTCTGTTTCATGCATTCAATTTATTTTTAATTCAATGTTTCCATCATTTTCCTATGCAGCTTTATTTTTCTAGGTCCACTTTTTTATTTTTTATTTTTTGGTTTTTCTCCGGTACCGGGAACTGAACTCACAACCTTGCACTTGCCAGGCAGGCCCTTTGCCACTGAACTAAATCCCCAGCCCCTCTAGGTCCACTTTAGATTTGCTGAGCAATTCCTTCGTTATGGTTGTCATTTCTTTTATATGTGAGAGATTATTTCTGATCTGATTTTCTCTATAGCATCATGAATTTGCTTATGTTCTTTAGTTGCTGTCCCTTCAGAACTTTACAGTGTATGACTTTCATTTTCCTCTACCTTGATATCTCCTGGACTTGTTCTAGGTAGCCAGATCTAACATTGCATTTTGCTTCTGCATTTTCTCATTTGCTATTTCTGAAGTTTTTTGTGTGTTTATTGATTCTTGTAAATTTTTGTAGTAGATAGCTGTATCACTAGTATCAAGGCCTCTCTAGAGAAGTCTTTCTTCAGGGATGTCTTCTCTGTGTAGGAGGTTCTTGGCTTGTGTCTTTCCCAAGATCCTACATTCCAGTTAATTAAGAATGAGATAGTGGTATCTGTTTGGCTCAGTACCTAGTCATTTTGTGTTGGTCAGTGGTGAGGTTATTACCCTAGATCTTCCTCGTATGTCTTTTATTTTTAAGATTTAATTCTCATCCTCCTCTCCCTCTTTCTGTCTCTCTCAATCTCTGTCTATTTTTTTATCATCTCTGATACAGAATGCAGTTCAAAACATTTATGAAATTAATTTTATTAATTAATAAAAATTTTATTAATTAATAAAAAAGTCACTGATTAGGCTTTCTGAAGGACTACATTATTGCAATGCCTTTAAATTAAACATGTAAAAACATTACATTTTATAACATCTATCAACTGATTTATTACAAATTTAATATTGAGTGATTTTTATATGCCAGGATCTGCTTTAAAAAAGACATAGGAATATTCAAGTGAAGTTTCTTCTCTCACATGGCTTCAATTTTTCTGACAGACAAATATAATAGGCTTGGGAACTGTTGTGATAGTCAAATGCAGTAAGTGTGCCTGAAATGAGCTAAAGAGCAGAGCCTGAAAACATCTCTTAGAATGAAGAGTTTTCATTGTTTAAGAAATAAAAAGTACAAATTAGTGTAAACTTGAGAAGTAGTTGAAGAGCATTTTTAAATTTTTAAATTTACTCTTATAGGTACATTTTAATATAGATAATGACCACATTCATCATAGGGATATTGTACCTGAACATAATAGATCTTAATTCTCCTCTTTTTTACCATTGTCCTTCCTGTCCTTAAATACTTCTTTTCCTCCTTACTTACAAACACTTTGTTTGCATTTTCCCCCTCGTATTCTCATGTTTTCCTTTTCTTCCTCATCTTCCTCTTCCCCTTCCCTTATTCACGTTCCAATTTGAATATTTTTTTCCTTTTTCACAATATCTATGAGCTATTTTGGTCCTATTTGCCCTTCTGGGTTCTCATACAAGAGAAACTGTGTGACATTTAAACATATGTGTTTCACCTAAAAGGATGAGGAATATTGCATGCCACAAAATTAGTAAAATTCTCAAAATAAATTTAAGCAAGTTTGGTATTGTTGGTATTCAGGTTAAGGTGTCCTTACCAATTAAGATTCAATACTGAGAAAATGGTTGCTTAGGTCAGAGCCACTATTTGGGGTCAATATGCTACTAAGAAGATTTAGTATTTAAGCCTTACATAAGAGGAGATAGTGAAGTAAGTTGACAGAAAGCTGCACACACTAAAAGAAAAAGTTTTACAAAGAGTAGTTTATGTGGTATAAGGACCAAACTGGAGAAAGTTAGAAAGCAAAGTTGGAAGTTAGCCTTCAATAATGGTAGGTATTTTGAGAAATTTAGAAGTTAAGAACAACATATATAAAAAAAAAGGAACAAGATATATAAAGAAAGACAATGGCCAATATACATGTAAAATTATATATATACAATTATTATATAATATAACATTTTATATATCCAAGAAAATACATGAATAGTGAAGAGATATTTGGTGGAAGCTACTTCACGTAGAATATTAACTAGATTAGGAAGAAACAGTATAAAAAGAAAGTTATATGTAAATTACAACAATTAATATAAGGCAATAAAATACTAATTATTTGTAGAATTTCTTCATTTTCAGTAATACACCATGAATATGTTATCCCATTTTATTTTTGTTTTCTTCCAACCTTCCCACTTTTACTCCTTTTCTTCCTTTTTCATCCTCTTTTACCTCTTTTCCTCTTTCTCTTTATTTTGATACAAGCAATATAAAGAGAGGACGCATTTCTTGACATCTCCTCTCTGCAAATTCCTAGAAAACATGTTTTAATACCATAGAATGAAGCAGAAAAAGAGTGTGGAACCTACCACCCAAAAACATGTTTATTTGCCTTATTTTGAACTGAAACACTGGGAGGTTGCAATGCGCTAGCCAAATACCTTCTGCCTTTTGGCAAGAAATGACCATTTGAAAGATTATTTGATAAACATTACCTTCTAAGGAAAAGGAAAGACTACAGAAATAATTACTTATATGTAAACTAAATTTATGGGTTTTTTTCTGTTTGTTTGTTTGGTCTTTTTGAGACAGGGTCTCACTGTGCAGTTTAGGCTAGCCTGGAGCTCACTTTGTAGCCTAGGCTAGTCTCGAACCCACAGAAACCCTCCTGCTTCAGCCTCCTGAGTGCTGGGATTACAGGTGTGGGCCAACATGTCTGGCTGCATTTTGTTTGTTTGTTTGTTTGGTCTTTTTGAAACAGTGTCTCACTATGTAGTTAAGGCTGGCGTTGAACCCACTTTGTAGCCCAAGCTGGCCTTGAACTCCCAACAATTCTCCTGCCTTGGCCTCCCAAGTGCTGGGATTACAGGAGTGCATCACCATGCCAAGCTTCTAAATTTATGTTAATACCTTGTATGAATAATTGAAAGAACCATTTTTTTGTTTTTGTTCAGTGAAAAGATTAAAGTAACTCTTTGAATTGAGATTTATATAGATAGTCAATTCAGCATTTTTCTGCTTATGTTTGGATCATGCACAGAATGTTTCAACTACTCTGCATTTAAAGAAATAAGTTATGCCAAGTTGTATTTTAGATACATTTAGATGCACATATCAAATATTTCTGAATATGTTTAAGGACTACATAATTTGTTTCTTCTTTTAGTTTAATTGCTGTCATCAGAAATCCTCACGGAATAATAGCAGTTGTCTTTTAGTAAACTGGTTTTCTAATTTGGTGAAATTTTTTTCCAATATGCTTAGGTCCTCTTCCAATGCTTTACTATAATTCTGGCCAAGCAGATCAGAAGAGGAAGGAAAGTTATAATCCAAATGTAGTGGTATTCAGTTGTAAGCCAATGATGTTTCTTCTTTCAGTAGATAATTACTCACGATAGTATAAGGTACCCATTTTCCTTATTCTACACATATTTATGTTTCATCCTATATTTCTGCCTTTTTATGTAATTCTACATCTACCAATTTAAAATATGCTTTCATTCATGTTAAAATTCAAATGTGTTTTCTTTTAAGATATTTTCTAATGTTACAAAGTAGTCCTGATCTCTTTCATTTTATATTTTTATACTGCTTTACATTTTTCCCTACACAACTATGTATTTCCTTAAAAATATATCATCTTTTCTTTATGTACCTTGTTTATTGTTTGACAACTGGACATTTTTTTTGTTTATTGCAATTCTTTCTCTTTTTAAAATAATGCGCAGGAATTTAACATTATTTCTTGATCTGAAATAAATTCACTCAATAACCTTTTATTCCTTGTTTGTTCATTGGAAAATGTAGTTTTTCTTCATAAGTATTGGCTTTTTTGCTTTTATATTTCTTAGTTTTCTTTGGCTGTTTCTTTGATAAGAAGAGTCAAGCTTTTATTCTTAACCTGACAGCAGAAAGAAAAGAATAGTTTCCATGAATAATTTTCATTAGCAAATGATTGCAAAGTGGTTTTCAAGTATAAAGTGCTATATTACATGTTGTGAAATAATGCTCAATGTAATTGAAGCAGGGCACCATTATCTACAGAAACGGAAAACAAAATGACAATAGCTTTTAAGACAGAATCTCCATTCTCCACAAACACTTTTTTCTCTAAGTACCACATGCATGTTCAATCATTTTATAGACTTCACATACCACACTTGTATAGTGACTCATTTTACATGAATGGCATTAAAATAGATTTTCTCCGTTCTGGGCTCTTATTCTAGTTGTATACATTTTCTTCTAACAAAATTCATTCTTTAAAATTGGCAACACTTTCCTTTGGCCTGGAATATATGCATACCAGTGAAATCATTTAGTTTTATTATTTTGTGCAAGATTTAGAATTACATTATTTAAAATTTTTTGTCAAGTGTAATAATGATGTAGTTTTTTCATTAAATATAAGATAATTATAAAAACTAAACAAAAAGGAGAACTCTAACATGGAATTTATAAATATCCCGTGGAAAAATGAAGTTGAGGGTGGGCATTAGTGGTACAGCATTTACCTCTCATATGTTAGATCCTGGTTTCAGTCCCTAGGAACAAGCAAACAGACAAAAAAAAAAAAAAAAAAAAAATGGAGGATTTCATAAGAACCTCAGTTTGGGAAAATGTAAAAGTATGATATTAAATGTGCAATTACAGTTGCAAGAATTTTAGAAACATTCTAAAATAAAATTCACTGTCATAAAATATTTGAATTATATAGTAAATATTATTCTGTTTTGCACAGAGTTATTTCATTTACTTTTAAAATAATGAAAATAATAGATGTGTTAAATTTATTAAAATTATTCTTAATAAGAAGTATGATAATCACTTTAGTAAGTTTGCTAAGACAGTTACATTACTGAATTTGACAATATATCAAAAATGACTTATGGATTCAATTAATTAGAAAAGACAACTGATTCCATAGTGATCTGAAACTCATGGTCACAGTAACTGCTTGGACATTTCTAAAGTCAAGAATTTTGTTTTACTGTTGTTTGCGTGTTTATGGCATTTCATTTGTTTCATGTTTGTAATTTTGTACATTTTAGTGATATTTTCTGTCTAATAATACCTCTTTATGATTTTTATTCAGTGTTTCTTATTTTACTTACAAAAAATATTTAGACTATTTCAATTCACTTTATTCACAGAAGTGACTAAAAATGTGAGGCATCCATTTAAATATGATGTTCAGATATTTAAGAAAATATCTTTACGATATGCGTCTCATAGGTTTATAGTATAGGAATATTCATTGGTTTTCTAAAATTCAAATTTAACTTGAAATTTTGTACTTTATCTGGCAATACAATTCAAAAACACTTCCATATTATAACATATTTCTATTCACTTTGCAGTTAGCCCAAATATATACATTTAGATTACTGGTAAATAGCAGTACTATGTGTTTTCAAGATTATGGAAACACTAGAAGTGTGAAGGTATGACTGCATGAAATTATTACAATCTTCAAGATTAGTCCAACTGAAAAGAATTCGGGAACCATAACCTTTCTCAATCATTTGTAATTATTTTTATTTTAAAGATAATAAAAACAATAAAAATGATACAGAATTTCAAAACAAGATTATAAGAAATTAACAATGGTTGTTATATTGCATATTATTTTCAGAATATTTAATTAGATAACCAGATAGACATGTAGGATTGATAAAACAATATAAACACTAACTATTCCTTTCAATGAACTAATAGAAGTTAGTAGTACAATTACATCTACATATATTCCTTTTTTCTCATTTCCCCTATTGCAGTTGTTCTTTGTTTTTGCACAGTTTCTTTCCCTTTCAAATTATCTATTGTACATTTTGTATCTTATTTACTCTTTTAGTTTCTTACACTAGGAGATAATACAGTGTTTACACATGTGTGTCTGATTTATTTCACTTATGAGCTTTTATGTATGGTCTCTAGCTGCATCCATATACCTATAAAATCCTCCAGTTTATTTTTCTTCATTGCTAATTAATACTCCATTGCATAAAAGTACCATATATTTTTATCCATTACTCTGTTGATGGGCATTGGGATTGTTTCCAAGATCTAGCCATTACAAATTATGCTGTTATAAACATGGGTGCACAGATATTGATGTGATATGATGTTTTTAATTCATTGAATTTTTGATGATAGCCATTCTTTCTGGGGTGACATGGAATATCAGTGTTGTTTAATTTCTCAGATGACTAATGATGTCAAATATGTTTCCATATTTATTTACTATTTGTTTTTCTTAATCTGGGAAGTGTTTATTCATTGCAGGTGTCTATTTTTGAATGGGTTCTTTGAAATTTGGGGGTCTGATTTTATTTAATTCATTAAAGGTTCTAGACAGAAATCTTTTGCCTAAGGGAAAGTTGGCTGAAATATTTTTCCCAGTTTGTGGGTTTTCTTTTCACTGTGTTGATGACTTTTTTGATGTGCAAAAGCACTTCAATAGGATGAGGTCCCAGTTGACTTTTGATGTATTTCTCATGCAGTTTGGTTTTCATTCAAGAACTATGCCTGCACCTATGTCTTTAAGATTTCTTCCTACTTTGTCTTCCAGTAGATGTAGTGTTTCTGTTTTAATATTTAGAGCTTTGATCCCTTTTGACCTTATTTTCATGAACAGTGATAGACATGGGTCTAATTTTAGTCTTTGGCATGTGGAAATCTAGTTTTTCCAGCACCATTTGTTAAAGAAGCTATCTTTTTTCCAGGGAACCTTTTTGGCCCCTTTGTCAAAAATGAGGTGGCTGAATCTTGTAGTTATGTCTACATCTTCTCATCTGTTCCATTGATCCTCAGATCTCTCTCTTTTTTTTGCCAGTACTATGCTGATTTTATTACAGGAGCTTTGTAGCATAACATCAAGTCAGAAATTGTGATGCCTCCTACTTTGCCTCTGTTACCCAGTATTGCCTTTGCTATTCTATGTCTCTTCTTGTTCCAGATGAATTTTAGGAATGCTTTCTCTAAATCTGTGAGTTATACTAATTGTATTTTGATTGAGATTGCATTAAATCTGTATAACAGTTTTGGGAGTATGGTCATTTTCTCAATGTTGGTTCTTCTTATCCATGAGCAAGGACTATCTTTCCAGTTTGTAGTATCATCTTTTATCTCTTTTTTCAGAATATTGTAATTTTCAATGTGCAGAAATTTTATTTCCTTTATTAGATTAATTCCTAAGTATTTCATTTTTTTGGATGCCACTATGAAGTGTGCAGGTTCCCTAGTTTTTTTCCCAGTAAGTTTGTTGTTTGTGTTCAGGAATTCTATTGATTTTTGAGTGTTGACTTTGTATCCTGCTACACTACTGATTTTGGTTATTAATTACAAAAGTCTTTTAGTGGAGTTTTTGGGGTCTCCTAAGTACAGTACTATGTCTGCTGTGAATAATGAAAGTTTCAATTCTTCTTTTTCTATTCTTATTTCTCCCTCTTGTGTATTTGCTCTGGCTAATGTTTCCAGAATTATAATTCAGAGGCATGGGTATTGTGGAAATCCTTGTCTTGTTACTGATTTTAGATTGAAAGCTTTCAGGTTTTTTCAACTTAGAATGATGTTGGCTGTTGGTTTGTCATTGATGGCTTTTATCAGATTGAGGTAAAGATGATCAATTCTAATTTTCTGTATGGTTTTTATCATGAATGAGTGTTGGGCTTTTTGGAAAGTTTATTCTGCATCTATTGAGGTGATCATGTAATTTTTGTCTTTGGCCTTTTGATATGGTGTATTTTATTTACTGATTTGCATATGCTGAACCATCCCTGCATTCCTGGGATGAATCCTTCTAAGTCATGGTGTATAATCTTTTTGACAATTTGCTGCATTCTCTTTGCTAGTATATTACTGAGGATTTTTGCATCTATGTTCATTACAAAGGCTGACCTGTAGTTTCATTTTCTGTTGGGTCATTGTCTGGTTTTTCTATCAGGGTCATACTAGATTCCAGGCATGAGTTAGTAAGAATTGCTACCTTTTCCATTTCATTAAACAGTTTGAGGAGTATTGGTCTGAAATATTCTCTAAATTTCTTGTAGAATTCAACTGTGAATCCATAAGAACCTGGGATTTTCTTTGTTGGTGAGTTGTTAATTAGGTTTTCACTTTTATTGATTGATACTGGGTTATTCAAATTGTTTATATCATCTTCACTCAGTTTTGGTAACTCATATATTGCTAGGAATCTGTCTACTTGTCTTTCTTAATTTTATTTTAAAGGGAAAAGAAGAAAAACAAAATAACAAAAACAAAGACAAAAAGAAAACAACACAAAAACAGTAAAAACGATACAGATTTCAAAACAAGAAAATAGAAAATTAACAATGATTTTTGTATTACGTATTGTTATCTTCAAAGTAGTTGCTCAGATTACCAGTCGTAGGTATGCCCATTTCTTCTGTGTTTTCCATCCTAAATGAGTAAAGATTTTTAAAGTGGGTATTGATGATCATCTACATTTCCATAGGATCTGTAGTGGTTTCATTGTTTTCATTCCTTATTGCCTGAATGTGAGCTTTTTTCTTTCCATCTTTTTTTTTACAAGTTTGACTAGGGACTTATCCATTTTATTTATTTATTTTTAAAGAATCTACTCAGATTTATTGATTCTCTGAGCTATTTTCTTAGTCTCAATTGTATTAATCTCTGCTCTCATCTTTATAATTTCTTCTTTGCTTTGTGCTTTGGGCTTGACTTGCTCTTCTTTTTCTTGAAGCTTCAGGTGTAACATTAGGTTGTCTATTTTTGCTCATTCTATTTTCCTAATGTGAGAATTCACTGCTGTACATTTATCTCTGAGGACTGCTTCCATTTTGTCCCACAGATTATATGTTTTATTTGTATTTTTGTTCAATTGTAGATATTTTTAAATTTCATTTGTTACCTATAACTTGTTCATGAAGGTGTTTAATTTCCATATGTTTATGTAGCTTTTGTGGTTTCCTTTGTCAATAATTTCTAATTTCAGTGCATTGTGGTCATATAATATGCTTGGATAATTTCAAATCCTTTACATTTACTTAAGCATTTTCTATGGGCTGGGATATGCTCTATTTTAGAGAACATCCCATGTGCAGCTGAGAAGAATGTATATTCTTATTTTGTTTGGTAGAACACTCTGTAAAGGTCTACTAAGTACATTTATTCACAAATTCAGTTCAGTTCTGTTATTTCTTTGCTAATATATTGAAGTTCATCTATCTCTTTGTAACAATGGGGAATTAAGGTCCCCCATTACAACTGTATTATTGTTTATATGACCTTTCATGTCCATTAACATTTGTCTTATATACTTCAGTATTCCCATATTTGGTGCATATATATTTATGATTGTTATCACTTCCCCTTGAAGTTTTACTCCAACAAGTACGTAGGGACCTTCTTTACCTCTTTTTGTCACTCTTGGTATGAAATTCCCTTGTCTGCAAACAGAATAGCTACCCCTGCTTTTTTCTGGGTTCCTGTCTTAAGGCATATTGTTTTCCATTCTTTGACTTTCAGTCTATGAACTTTCTTTTGAGTAAATTGTGTTTCTTATATACAGCATATTGTTGGATTTTGTTTCTTGATCCACTCTGCCAGTCTGTTTCTTTTGATAGTTGAATTGAGGCCATTTACTTTAATGGTTATAATTGATATGTATTGGCTTATCTTTATTATGTTATTTTCCTGCTCTTGATTACTTACTTTTTTCCTCTGTTTAATTGTTTGCCCTCCTTACTGGTTTCCTTCCATTGTTGTCATTTGATTTGTGGTCATTGTTATCTCTTTCTAGTATATCTTTTAGTAGTCTTCTTAGGGTTGATTTGTTAGTCATGAATTTCTTAGGTTTTTCTTTGTTGTAGAAGTATCTTATTTCTCCATTAATTTTGAAAGGTAGTTTGGCAGAGTACATCAATCAGGGTTGGAAGTTATTTTCTTTCAGGACTTAAAATACTTCATTCCAAGCTCTTGTTGTCTTAACAGTTTGTTTTGAGAAGTCTTCCATGCTTCTGATGGGCTATTGTTTCTTTTCTCAAACAGCTATTAATAGTATGTTCTTATCTTGAGTTACTGGGATCTTGATTATTATATGCGTGGGTTTAGCTTTATTTTGGTTATGGCTAATTGGAGTTCTATAAACCCTACTTATGTCAAATTCTTTTCCTAGGTTTAGGGTATTTTCTGCTATTACTTCTGCAAACAGTGTTTTTGTGTCATTTCTGTTAAGTCCTGATTTTTCATTGATAGTTCTCAGTCTTATATAGATTTTCTCTCCATCATCTTGCAGCTGTTAAAATGTTACTTCCTGGTTCCTTGTTCTTTTTAACAGATCTTTCCTTTGGTGATCACTAGCTGCAATCTTGTCTTCAACATCTGAATGTTTATCTTCAGTTTTGTTCTAGTGGTTTTGCCAGCTTTCAGTGGAATTTTTAATTTCCTGGATATCTCTTTGAATCTGTTTCATACATTCTAATTCTTTCTTATTTTGCTTGTTTATTTAAGGTTTACAACATTTTCCTATGCTCCTTTTTATCTATGCTTCCCTTAGTTATGCTGAACAATTTTTTCATTATCATTCTCATTTTTTTTTACCTTAGAGAGTATTTCTTATCTGAGTACCTCTATAGCCTCCTGGATTTGTTTCTTTACTTCATGTGCTATCATTTCAGAAATTTCAGGTATGTGACTTCCAATTTCTTCTATGTCAGTGACTCCTGTATTTGCTCAGTTTGGGCTGTATATCAGAGATTGCATTTAGCTCATTTATCTTCACATTTTCTATTTCAAAACATTTTTGTTTTGTTTTGTTTTTTGTGATCATCCTTGTGAGTTTTGGTAGTAGGTAGCTATATTACTAAATATTAAGGCCTCTCTAGGAAAAAATTTGTTTGTCAGGGATATTTTCTGTTTTGGGGAGATTCTTGGTTTGTGTGTGCCCCAAGATCTTACTTTCTCAAGTAATCAGGTTTGGAATGTTTGTTTCTCTTTGGCTGTGTCCCATCTTTTGGTTGGGGGTTGGTGAGGTCACTACCTCAGACCTACCCAGTATTGTTTCACAAGGGAAAACAACTCATTACAGCAGATGTGACATCCTAGGTATAGTAGTGCAAATAACAATAATGATAGTATCAAGTACAATTTAGAAATTAATAAACTATGTTAATAATTAATTTTGTACTTTAGACCACAGGAGAAAAGTCTATAGTTATATAACAGTACCAGTCATAATTTAAGAGTTTGTATGCAAAGTGTTTTTCTTTTTCAAAGTGGATTTACCTTGACTGCCTCTGAACGAGACTGTTGCCATGCCTCAGGCACCTCCCACAGTGGCTTCCCATCCTGCTGTGTAGTGGAATGGGCCAGGCACCTGAGTTCATCTGCATGGATGCTCCCACAATTGTGGAGGGGGTGGGCATAGTCTCTCCCTTCTCTCACAACTTAGTGTGGGTCACCAAGCCTCCCTTAGTGGCACACAGGCAGTGAGCAGGGTCTCTCCCTTCCCTTGTGGCTCACCAAGCCTCCTTCAGTGTTGGGGAGGTGGTGGGAGAGAGGAGTGGTGGGCAGGGTCTCTCCCTTCCTGTGCAGCTGAGCATGAATCACCAAAGCTGCCTTGATGGCATTCACTCTTTTTCAAAATGTACTTTGAGAGTTAAAATCTCTCTTTGTTTACTTCTTTGATTTTTGGACAGCTACCTTAGTGTTGAAATATGTTATGCTTGTGTCAAATGAAACACTCAATATTACCTATAGCTCTAGAATAGGACCCCACCAACGCTATATGCCATGGATTTGGGACATAAATACATCATACTTCATTTAGTAAAATAACTTAAGGTGGTGATTTTTCCCATTACTGAAAGTATACTGCTTTTTGAATATTTTATAATGATTGCCTTTATATAGACAACTATATTATTGCTTTTAAAGTAGTTAATTTTTAAAACTATGTTTTGCACATCATAAGCAATAATATTTTAGTTTATTTTTTTTCCTGTGGATACTATTGTATTTTATTGCTACATGTATAATTGAAGAATGAGTCACTTCCATTAAAGGTTAATGAAATTAAAAATTTATTTTTCCCCACTTATATTCCAAAATCTCCTGGATTCTGTTCAAGACCTTTTAGAATCTGCAAACTGTGTATTGTATTCAATAATACTGCTTCATTGACCAAAAGATTGAACCTTAATCTTTTCAAAGCCCTACCAAACTCTACTTAAGAGAATAACAAACAGAGATTATAGAGACGGATAGTACTTAAAGCAATACTCTCTTTGAGATCAAAGGGCCCAAGAGATCTAGATGTAGTCAGCTCAGGTTGATACCTCTACAATTATTTTCATTCAAAACCTTGATTTTGGGAGATCATAATGGAGGAAGTGGACCACTGAGGCCATGCTTTGGAAGCTGTGTCTCGCTATTTGTCTCTGCTCTCTCTGCTTTCTGGATGCCATAGGCTAAGCAGCTTTCCTTTGCTAAGACCTTCTGCCATGTCATTTCTTGGAACTTATTAACTGTGGACTGAACCTTTGAAACCATAATCTAATACACCTCCTTTCCCTTATGTTGTGGGTGTCAGGCATTTTGTCTCAGCAACAGAAAAACTGATAAATGTAAAAATTGCTACCAGAAGTGGGGTTTTTTCCTGGGCAAGTGTTAGAGTACTAATGAAACATACCCAAGCTGGTCAGGGCCTGATCATTTTTTATTTTTAACTTTAAAAATAAAAAGAGGAAAACATTAACAGACAGACAACCTTTTACAAAATAGTAGAACAGTACAGACAATACAGAGTTACAAACAAAGTAGTAGGAAATTAACAATGCTTGCTGTATTGCATATTGATATCTTCAAAGTGGTTTCTCATGAAAACAGATAGAAACATGCAGTATTGATCAATCAAGGACTCATTGACAGTTTCTTTCAGCAAACAAACACAAGACAGTAGAACAACTATGTTAACTATCCTGTATATACATACACACAAAATTTCTCCTTCTTTCCCTTCTCTTTTCCCCCACCCCAGTTGCCGTTTACCCTTGAGTGTTTTCCTATCATTTCACAGGGTCTGTCATACCTCGTAGTTTAAATTAACTCTTTCAGGTTTTACACTGATGAGACAATGTGGTGCTTGCACATGCAGGTCTGATTTATTTCACATGTATCCCATCATATTCATTTTATTGATATAAATTAATAAATCAATATGAAAAAATATGTTTTTATTGCATTTCCTTTCATTATTTCTAAACATTTCCATTTTTTGTTTTTATTGTTTTTTTTCCAGTACCTGGAATTGAATTCATGACCTTGCACTTGCCAGGCAGGTGCTGTGCTGCTGAGCTAAATCCCCAGCCCCAACATTTCCATTTTTAATGAGATTTGTAAAACTAGTTATATTTTAAAAACTACCATACATAGAAAACTTTTACTCTAGAATAGATAATGATTGAGAAAACAGTATTTTAATGATACTGTAAGATTTCATACATAAATGCTAGATTTGCCAATATATAAGAAAATATTTACCCTTATCACAAAGTATGGGTATAGAGATATCCCAGTATATACTATCTATGATTAAGATTTACATAATTGTTAACTAGAAATATAGATAAAAATACAATGAAATGACAACTAAGTTTGTTTATTTATTTTGGGGGCATTTTCTCCTCTAACATATCCATAGTTAGCTTATATTTTTGGGGAATGTAAACAATTAAGTGTACTTTGAAGATACCAAAGTATAGCACAACAACTCTTGATAATCTTTTACCTCTTTTGTCTCTAACTCACTATTATTTGTCTATTTGTTTTCCTGAGAAACTATTTTGTAGATAATAATATGTAAAACAATAACCATTGATAATTTCCTACCATTTTGTCTAATTTGCTAAGTCCCCCCTATTATTATGTTATCCTTCTTTTATTCTTTAAAATAAAAAAAAAACAATTAGGTGTAGAATTACTGTAAGGTATATGCAAGATAAGAAAACTAAGATCCTTATATTCAATTAATTTCCAATATTAGGATTATAATATTTGCATTTTATTGAAAATAGAATATTATTATATTTACTTGGCAGAAAGAAATCTGTTTTGACTATGCACAAGTTTTCTAGTAAAAACCGTACAAGATTTAAACAGAAGTGAATAATTTTGAATACCTCTGTGAATAATTTGCTACCAGCAATTTCAAAGCTTTCCCATCTCTAGTGTTAATTGAAAAATATTTTGATAAACATATTGAGTTTATGTGAAAGTTAATACATTTTTAAATAGTTAATCTCACCTTCTGAAATAGAACATCAGTTACTTGGAAGCAAGATGAAAAATCAGTTTTAGAATTTTATGAGGAATTGTTCAAATTATTTCACAAATGACCATATTTAAAGACATAGAAAAATAGAAGAAAAGTTATAATTTCCTCTGAACTTATTATTGCCTAAAATTTCCTAAATTTAATACTAATTTAACTGAATATCCATGAGGATTAATTTTAAAACTGGTTGGGTTGCTACTCAATTCATAACCTACATTCTTAATATACAAAATGACACTTAAAAAACAGCTTGTCCATTCAGTTATATTCCAATATTCATTTTCATAAGAAAAACTTTGAGTATGATAACCATATATCATTCTCAGTTGACTAAGAATATTTCATCAGGTGGAGTAAGCAGGGAAGACTGCATTCAATATTATTGCAATAAGGGAGATAGACTGAGTTTACTTGAGCTAGTGGAAATGTAGAGAAGGATGGGCAAGCAGGGTAGTGGTCACCATGTTTAAGTCATCTGTATTTGCTAATTATAGCTCTTCACTTCACGCTGCTACCCTTACATACAGTCTAGGAGGTAAGAGATTATTTCTCCAGTCTCTAACATTTCAAAGGATGGTCCTTGTATTCATGAGAAAGACCTTGCTTGATTGTAAAACTGACTAAAAAAAATAAAACATATACCTATAAAACTAGGCAGAGAAAGACTTTGCAAATATAAGTTTTTAAAGTAAATGTCCTAAGAAAAAGGTTAGAGATCAAATCAGGAAGAAGCTATAGATACTTTTTATATATCTTGTGTGTACTTGTCATATTCCATGGATATCTTCTGTATGTCTGGCTTCCGAAACAGTTGTGGCTTCATTGTCCTCTCAGTGGTTAGCACAGCACTCATCATTGTGAATGCTTACTGAACGACTGCTGAATTAACCAATACCACAATTAACTTGGAATTACCAGGCAAAGATTTGAATAGGTCAAGTATTGGAAGTAATAATGACATTTAGTAAAGCAACAGAAATGTTATACATGAGAAAAAGTTCAATTGTAAACATTAATTTAAAGTTCATTCAATGAATAAACATTGACCATTAATTAGGTCAGACACTATACTAGTCTTTATAGGTACAGTAGTGAGGTTGAACCTCGTTGGGTAGACAGACCTGGGCCCGCGGTAAGTGGCAACAAGGTGCAAAGAAGACGCCGGAGACCAGGCTGATGGCGCAGATCCGGTTTATTGAGGAAGTACCAGGCATTTTATTGAGCAGGCTAGAGGGGTGGCAATGGAGGTGGGCTAGGGGCGTGGTTTGGAGGCGGTAGTTTTGGCCGGGGGCTGTGTGGAAGTAAGAGGTCAGAGCAGGACAGCCTAGGCAGGGCGACTCACTCCGTGTGCCAAGGACATGACGAGTCCAAGTGTGCTCAAACCCGCTCCTTTGCCACGGCCGTCAACCAGACCTCTGGACCTCTCTTTCGCACACAGTAGTATTCAAGTCACTTATGTCTACCTGAGGTGAGAACAAAGACAAGTAAACATATGATCTTAGTGATATGTGATGATATGGTGATGTACAGAAGTATTAATAAGCTTTCCTGCTGGTGGACAAAGTATCTGACACCCACCAATTAAAGAAAGACGAGTCTGTTAGGGTAATGGTTGTAGACAATTCATTCCATGGCTGGATCCAAAGCAGAAATGGAATGGTGGAAGGGCATGGCAGAGAAAAGCTACTCAACCTATGGCTGTCAGAAAGTAAAGAGACAGAGGAGAAGACTATACCACTCTAGGCCATGCCTTCAGAGACTCACCTCTGCTGAGCAGGCTTCATCTCCTAACAGCGTATTCAACTACAAACTCCTCACACATTAATCCACTAATGGACACAGAGCCCTTACGATCCAATCATCTTCCAAAAGCTCACTTCTGAACACAAGAGACTTGTGAAACATCAGAAATCTAAAACATAGCTAGTGATATAGCTCAGTGGCAGAACATCTGCCTTGAAGTGTGAGGTCTTGAGCTTGATTCCTGGTACTAAAAAAAAAAAAATGAAAGAAAAAGAAATATAAAGCATAATAAAAGTATTTCATGAAAGCATTGAGGATTCATAAAATACTGGACAAAAAAGAAGCTTCCTATATAATATCCTGATAACTGAAACTTGATCTGAGATTAGTGTTAAAGTGGATGCAAATCATAAAATATGAGGATTTTAAGAAAGAGAAAATATATAATATGTAAAAATCTACAAAAGGGATAGAATGATACATCCTAGAAAATTGAAAATAATTAATTATGGTTAAAATGATAAGATTTTATAATTGAGGAAAGGAACAGAAATGAGATCATTAAGAAACACATTGAATATAAGGACATTCACTTAGTTTGGCTGTTGCAGATTTCCTCTAGTGTAGTCAGCAGTCATAGATGTTTTAAACAGAAAATTTTCAAAATCAGACTATAATTTTAGAAAAGTTATAACTATTGAATGAAGGTATCCAAATTTGGATGCAGATAAGAAAATCAACCCAGTACTGTATATTAGAAATTATGGAGTCATGAAATAGGAGAATAAAAGTAAAATGAAACATATAATTTTGATTGTTGTTATACCCATAATTTTACCTCAGCAGTTGTATAGACAGTTATTTCACTCTGAGAGTACAGGAGACTATTCAGATTGTTGATATGCATAGGAGACTGAGGAGTTAAGTTTCATAACTTCTCTGTTTGAGACACTCTGATAACTTTTAGGTGAGAGTAAGTTGGATTTAAGAGACATTTTGATATAAAAATATGAACTTGTAAGCTACAGAAATACAGATAATATTCTAGGAAAGTGAGAAAAATATTTTATTAGTTTGATTATGAAAGAATAAGAGATGATAGATGGTGGAGAGAAAACTACAATAACAGCAGGAAAATGAGCTCAAAATAAGGCTTTTACATATATATATTTAGATCTACAAAATTCAGTATTAATGGGATCAACCCATAAGACAGGCAAGGGTAAAAAGAGAATGGATATTGAGTAGAATAGAGAAAAAGAGTCAAGAGATGGAAATAGATAGACAATAGGTAAGGAGCACTGGGAGATGAAAGAAACCATTTCTATTGGGGAAGGAAGCAGGAAAGAATGATTATGAATCTAGTTACTGTAGAATTTGGTGTCAGTTAACTAAGGGAGTCCTCTGTGAATTTAGATACATAGCCATCTACTTAAAATAGAGCACCAGGTGATTAAGTAGGTTTGATTATAAAGGGATGAATTTACATAACGGGGAAGAGAGCTAACCAGGATAACACAAGTATCCCTAATACAGAAGGTGATGATTTTGCCAATGAATAGGTGGATTTCTGAAGGTAGTTCACACCTTTATCTTGCGACTTTACTAATGCTGTCTGTGCAGAATATTTTCAACCATTAGGCATCCTCTACCTTCTTACACTCAACTGCTCTCATCTTCCCTCCCGATTGGTTGTCTTTTTACCTGGCAAGAATGAATATCAGCACTATATTGGAAGGAAATGCTAGAACAGTGTAATAAACTACTTCCATGAATGTGTGATTAAAAAATCATGTTTTCATGCTGGATTTGTGGGAGCAGTTGAATGTTAGCCATCCTCATAGATTTTCATTAATACTTCTGCCAAATTTCAATATAAAGCAATCATCTCAATTCATACAGAAAATCCTCAGTTTGAATGAGCCAAAAGATTTAAAGTGTTGGACTAGAGTTTAACATACATTCTCCTTATCTGAAAATACGGTTAGAAATGTTATTTGGATTATAAGCAGAGCTTTCATTTGGAGAGCCCCTGGCATTCTGTGTCATAAATATGCACATATCATTGCCTTAGCAAAGCTCTTCAAAGCACATTTCCTGGTACTTTTCATGTGCACTGGATTTCATTTGTTTTAGGGCATAATATAAGTTTGCTGCTGTGATAAATGATAAAGGAAACTCTTTTTAAGAAATCTGTGTTTATTATGAGGCTATACACATCACAGAGACTCATGATTTATTAACTGCCTAAATAATCCCTTATCATTACTGTTTGTTTGTTTTTTAACCGAACTTTTCATTGGGTACTCGGCACTGTATCTGACTTTCTCTGCAGTGTCTCTGAGTCCATGCATTTGCCCTCAGTTATGTTTGTGAATTCTTCTGGAAGATAATGATAGCATTTCACATTCCATACCACTAACTGCGCCACATGCCACGGAATACAAATGTGTATAAGGTGGTGGTTTCATTATCATAGGGTCAGTAGAATTTCAAGAGCTTTAAAATTACCTCTATCAGTGATGCAAGTGTCAGCTTAGTTTTAATAAATCTTTAGGAACTGCCACAAGTTACTTCTAGGACATCTTCCTGTTTCCAGAAATACATCATTCAACTGCCAAATCTACTATCAGTGTCTCGCTAAAAAATCTCCACTATTAAATGCAATGCTACACTTCTGGTATATGCAATTGCTTTTTGATAACTTAAAATATGATTAACCCAAACTATCCCCAGAATCAGTGCACATTTATGCTACTCATACCAAAACAGATAAAGAGAATATAGAACAAGCAAAACTGAAGAAAGTATATACAAATGTATCTATCATAAGCTATAAATACGAAGTAGTAGATTTCCGGCACCTGTTAGAATTCCATTACTAAATGTGGACACAATTAAAGCCCAAACACTTGGCAAGGTGACTTTTTAGAATAAATTAGAGTTGACAAGTAGTGGATTCAGCCAACCAATAAGTGTAATTTAAAATTTTTCATATTATGCAGCCAAATTCAGATGTTTCTCTTTTAATTTCCAATAAACTTGACCATATGTTCCCTTACAGAAAAACTAAATTATTGGGATTTGTCCTTACTTTTCTTTTGTGTAAATTTCTATTATTTAAAGTAGATGACTTTTTTTTAGAATGAACTATGATCCAATCTCAAAAGATAGTGCGTTATTTAAAGGACAAAATAGCTTCTTTGTGTACTTGAAAGTAAATTGATTTCAAAAAGTCATAAGCAGCACAGGAAAACAATCTCATCCTATAAATACCTATCATGTGAGCGATCCCAATTGCATAGCATTTTGTAGAGTTTATCCTGATGTTTCAAATCCAGGGGAAAAGCCTCAGCATGAGAGTCTGCAAATTATTTTACAGGAAAGGTAATGTAAGTGAAATATTTTGCTTCAGAATTTTTCTCATAGGAAATATTTATATGCCATATTACTAAATTTTGATTAAATATTAAAATGTTTAAGTTTATTAATAACTGAAAGGCTCTCTTTCTTATAGTCTAGTATTTAAAACTAAAATTGATTGAGTCAAAAGAATGTTAATGAGGCTAGAAACAAAAGTATTAATAAATAAATAAATATAATAAAATATTTATTAACCACAAAGCTGAAATCGGCAATGTGGCCAAGTGTAGGTGTACACTAATGCTTTAAAATACTGAAAGTCAGATTCAAAACCTCATGATCTATCCAATCACAGGTAGTTATTACACAGCCTTAAACCTTACTGTGCTAGTTCACACTACTCTAAAATTCAGCTTGAAGCAATACACTTGAAAACACAATTTTTACACAGCAAAACTAGATCATGAAGTCAAAGAAAGGATAAATTTGAACTGCAGATGTCCAGGCCCCTGACTCACCTCTTAAAGCAGAATAAACTAAGGCATTTAGAACCCAGAGATGTAAGGCTTGTGTTATGGTTGATACATTGTGTCAACTTGGGGAGTTTAGAGGTTTGGCTAAGTGACTCCGCAGGAAGCCAGGGTGCTTACTTTGTACACATCCTGAGCCTGGGGAAGAGGAGGGCATGGAGATTATGTGAGAGCTACATGCCCCTTAGGTGGGGGTAGCCTGTTTACAAAGTAAGGCAGGGAAAGAAGCTGGTTGCCACCATTCCTCCCTTTTGCTCTGGCTGCATTGCTGTTCGGCTGCCATTTCCCCCTTTGCTCTTGTTGCTTTGTTATCTTCTGCCTCGGAGCCAGCCAAGTATGGACTGAAACCTCCACAAACTGTAAGCTAAATAAACCTTTCCTTCCTTCATTTTGGGTGTTGGGTATTTTGTCTCAGCAATGAGAGAAAAGTAACTAAGACAGCTTGTTAATGCCCCTTCAAAGAGAGGGGAATATCAAGAGTAAGAAATAAGTGATGCTCCTAAAACACCGATTTTAGTTGGGAAGTATAAGCTTATTTTATTTTGATTTCTACTTTGATATATTTTGTAATGAAATTTTGTGGCTTTCTTTTTTGTTGCTGTCCTTTTCTTTTCTTTTTAGGTGACATTATTCTGTTACACTGGTCAAGTATTTTTTATGCATTCTTGCATGGAAATTGTAAACATTGTATCTCATTGTGTAGTCTCCTAATATTGTAATACAGACATTTACTTTTATATTTTCTAACACTTAATTTGAAAATTATCTCAAGCCTCCTGTCAAACTATTTAAGGATTTCATCAGACATCTCTCTAAGTGCCCCCATAAAATTCTGTAATTATTTTAGTGTATTTCACTTAATAGACATCATCCCATAATAGTTAATATCATTTTCATGGGTAATTTTTTGAATACATTTCATACTTTCTGTTAATATGATTGAATTGTTCATACTAAAACCTTACTTTAATTTACCTTGACTCCTCTAATATACTTTTTGTGCTCTTGCTTTGTCTCCTTTATATTTCCCATTGCTATCTAATTTTATTTGTTTGACATATCATAATGTATTTTTCATTTGAAGTTCTGAAGACTATAAAATTGATGAGTTATTGTAACTCTCTAAAATATAATTCTTATTTTATATTTATGATTAAAAAAGAATATTCCTTCTAAACTAGTTCAAGGTAAATTTCCATTTTCTTCTGTCAAGTGTAATTGTTAAGGCCCTGTTTCCTAGTAACTCATCCTTTGGAGATACTCATCCTTTTTTATATGACCTTTTGGAGTTGTCTGTTTATCTTTGCCGTTTTCATTTTCACTGTGATTTGGTCAGGTGTGAATTGAGAAATATCAGCTTAATACCAGTACTGTAACCAATGCCTGTACTTGTTTGTAGATACTTATCATCCATGGACTCTTTTCATGTAATATTTCATCTGCTCTCTCTCTGAGACCCTCCTGGAACCAATGTTAATAGAATGTTGGAAATTCACATACCATCTTAAATGGAAATCTCTTAAATATCCTTTCAAAGTGTGATATTAAAAATGTGACTATGACATATTTTATTATTTTTCTTTTTCCTCTCTTCCAATATCTCGTTCCTGCTCTACTAAGGAAATAAATATATGTAATCATTCATGGATTTAACCTCCGATGATTAAAATTTTAATGTTCACACTTTTTAACCTTGATCTCTTTTATGTCTTTGTTTTTGTTCATTTACAGGGGAATTTCCTTCAGTGGTTAAAATTTTAACCTGGACACTTTTAACTTGATCTCTTTTAGATCTTTCTTTTTGTTTCATAAATTAATAATTTTGTTTATGATACTTATTCTTTCTTTGAATATTTAAATTCATGTATTTAAAAGCCATAACACCTTTTTCTATTTATAGCACTTCCCTTTGTTAAATTTTCTAGACTGTTACCTGTTTAGGGTGTGTTTCCTGGCCTTTCTTTTAATATTTTGTCATGTCTTAATTGTTTCATTATGTACATGATCTTTCTTGCTATTGTTTAAGTTATCTGTGAGCTACGACTTCTATCTCTCACTGGGACTCATACGCAGTATAATGTTTCCATCATTGAAACCTGAAATTCTTAAGCTTGGAAATAAGCATCTGTGCTTTACACCTGTACCTTTTGTGTGATGCGATGTTGCCATCAAAAGATTGCTTCAGGCACCACATACAACTGAGCTTTTATCATTTACATTTTTTTTTAAATTCTGCTTTTGCCTGTGTGTCATGATTCATTTTCAACCTTTCAACTTATGTGTGACAAATAAATGAAATTTAATCCAGAAGAATACTTCTATTGAAACACATACTGCTCCAGAAGAGATAGGGTATAATGCTTAGATGCAGTTAGAATAAACTGTGAAGGATTTTACCTGCAAGCTTAAAAGACATTTAACTGAGGCAATCAGGTAGGAACGTTAATGAACTGGCAAACAAGTTAGCCACTATGTGGAATCTAAACATGGAATTGTATATGTGTGGTGGACTGACAACTAGTGGTCAACTTGTAACCCCCAGCTGAACTTTACCAGCATGGTGCTGGGTGTGGGAGGCCCACCTGGGAATTGTTGCAGCAGCATAAGAGGCAGAACTGGTGAAGAAGAAGTTAGGCTGTTGAGAGCAGAGAAAAGCTGTTGGGAGCTGGTGGCAGCTGTGAGGAGCTGTTGGTTCTTTTGGAGGAGCTTGTCATGTTGGCTTTCCTGAAGAATTCAGCTGTTTTCATCCTTTGAGGAGCTCGGCACCTTGTTCGCACTGAGAATAGCTTCGGTTCATTTTGGGGGTGCTCTGGTTCTCACTTTGAGCTTTGATTCCTGTTCATCATTGGAGGAGCTTGGGACCTCACTGTTGCTGAGGATGGCTGTGGCACTTTTCGGGGGAGCTCTGGTTTTTGCTTTGAGCATCACTTCCTGGCTCCAGTGCAGATCCCTCAGCCTGATAGCACAGATCCTTCATCCCGCTGGCACAGACTTTCTAGATTCCACCATTGATCTTTGGGCCTTCCCAGTGCAGATCTGTGAGAGAGGCCTGCATGAGATATTGTTATGAGTTCTAGGACTCCAGCTGGACTTGTGGGAGGCGTTGTTACGGGCTCTAGGTCTTCAGCTGGACTCATGCAGGACATTATTATGGGATCTAGGCCCTCAGCTGGATTCTTTGGTTCTTAGTGTTTGGACAGTTTTCCTACACTGTCTTGTGTATGACTATTTGGGTGACTATTATAAATAATCTTATAAAATATGTGTTCTGTATTATATTGTTCCTATTGCAATAACCCCAAACCAACACAGTATGTAACAGTGTAATTCATGGTGAATGTTTCATGTGTAACTTGTGGAAAACACATGGATAATATTATTACTACTGCTGCTGGTACCTCGGTTATCATCATGAAAGAAATATTTATACCATATAGTAAATATGTCATATATTAAAATGGTGCAAAAGAAATAATTTTCTTTTTTTGTTGTTTGTTTTTGATTTTCTGTCTTTTTGAGACAGAATCACACTATGCAGTTCAGGCTGGCCTTGAGCTCACTTTGCAGCCCAGGCTGGTCTTGAACTTGCAACAGTCCTCCTGCCTCAGCCTCCAGAGTGCTGGGGTTATAGGTGTGCACCACCATGCCCAGTCTGATTTTCTATAAAACTACTATTCTGTGGTCCATGTCATATATCCCATATAATGGGATGTTATACATTCCTAAAAAAATGATCTATCAAGCCTTGAAAAGACATGGAGAAATTATACACAAACATTCTGCATTTAATGACTGTTATGTTCCTGTAACTTAGGTAATTATTTGAATTGGTCACTAAATGAGAAGTTATATATACTATGTGCCTTACAATGTTCAGAATAAAGAAAAGGGTGAAAGGAAATTCCAAGTTGATGACTTTGCTTTTATTTGTATAACTGTTATGTGCTGTAGTATAATGCATAACAGAACATAAAACTGTAGTACTGTATTGTACAGTACAATTTGCAAAAATTACAATACTATATAAATAAGGTATACTGTTCAAGAAAAGATATTGAGGCTTTATAAACAAAATGTACAGAACCATACAAAAGAAAAATGGGTCATAAGTTTGAACAGCATGTCACAGTTATACATCCAAATAGCTTTTAAACAGCTAGGTCATTAAACAAGGAATATCTGTATGCATTTTAATAAGTGGAAGATATCAATCTTAAAAGCCTACAAACTGATTCTGACTGTATGGTATTCTGGAAAAGGCAAAACTATATAGCGAGTGGAAAGATCAGTGGTTTCCAGTAGTTGGGCCAGGGGACAGGTATAAGAAGAACAGGGAGGATTTTTAGAACAGAAAGATACTATAAAGATGGGTGCTTGTCATTAATACTGGGAGAAACCCACAGGATGTGTCATCGGTCATTTGCATGAGGAAACTCCTTCCTCTCAGAATTTGCTTTTAGATAACTAAAACTAAGAGAACATCTTTACTCTTAAAATGAAAAGGACCTTAAATGTAAGTTAAAGCTCCAAACACAAAGAGCAGGAGGTTTACTAAATTGAACAGAAAAAAATAGTTGGTATGTGAGAAACCCATATTTAATGAAGGTAAACTACACACTTTGGATCATAATGATGTAGTAATGTAGCTTCGTTAGTTGTAACAAATGTGCCACTGAGGTGCAGGACATTGATAGCAGTGGAGACTATTCCCATGCAGGGGTAGGAGATATATGTGAGCTGTGTGATTTCTGCTTACTTTGTGTGTGAACTTAAGTCTGCTCTCACAAATGTCTTCCAAAGTCCTGTGCATGATTTAAAGGAGTGCACTTGCAGGAAAGGTGCCCCATTCTGCCCAAGATGTTGATGACTTCTTGTTCCCTCTCTGCTGATAATCCATACCTGCAGACTTTTCTGCAGATTTATGTTTGTTTGTGAAGTGGTGTCAATTGGCCAAGAGGTTCTTGGGTTTGTGCCACTCCCCCAGTTCAGAGAGTAAGGAGCCAATTACCAATCATGCAGTACAAAGGATCTACTCACTCGCCTCAAAACAGGACCAAATTTATAGCATCCTTTACATTCCAGAGCTCTTTATGGGAATAAATTGATATCAGTTAAAGCCAGTTCTCACTCAGCTTTCCCCTTTTCCTGCTTTGCTTCTTTTATGCCCCTAGCAGTTTCATTAGAAATTTCTTTATTATAAATCACTTGCGTTAGGTAACTCCCTTCTCTCAGAATTTGCTTTTAGGTAATTGGGACTAAGACAACATTTATACCTTTAAAATGAAAAGGACCTTAAATGTGATTTTAGTCTCGAAATGCATAGAGGAGGTTTATTAAACTAAATTGAGAAAAATAGTTGGTAAGAGAAAAAAAATACAGTAAATGAAACAGTACATAGTGATAGAAAATTCATACAGCTCATTTTGCAGACACATTATTGATATATAATGTTATAAAAGTCCAAAGAAATGGAACTGTACTACAATTTGACAGTGATGTGAATTAGCAGATTAATTGAGGAACCTCTTAATAGATAATTATGCATTTATTAAATAAAAACTAGATCTTCTGATTAAAAATATAAGAAATCCATATATTTTCTTAAATGTCCAGTTATATTAAATATGTAATAATTGACCTGTATATCATTATATTATGTTTATATTATATGCCATGTAATTTGTAGAGTCATGTACCCCATAATAATGTTAAAATAAACAATGGACCACATATACAAAATTTTCCTGTATGATTGGAGATGAAAAATTCTTTTGTATACTGACATTGTATAAGTTTATAGTAAAGTTGTATGCCATATCATGCTAGCTTCAGCTTCATGTATATGTGTTAACCATGTCCTTTAATAGCATTGAGAGGCCATTTCAGAGATTACCCTACAAGATCTAGGTGTGGGTACATACACTAGCATATTTGTATGATGAGGAGATTGAGTAAGGTTGCATTTCTCAGAATTTATCTCCATCATTAAGTGGTACATGGTTGTATGTATTTTCATTATTGTGGCTAATTATTCTCTGCAACAAGATTTAGATATGGGTTCAACATTCACAATATGGTCTTTTTGCAACTCCTCAAATTCCACATCACATTCATAGTTGTATGCAGGTTTTTTTCATTTTTTTATTTTAAAGAGAAGAACAAAAAAAAAAACTAACAAAATAATAACAACATAGAAAAAAACAAACAACATGATGACAATAAAAATGATACATGGTTACAAAACAAAATGGTAGGAATCAACAGTGGTTGTTATTTTACATACTGTTATCTTCAGCGAAGTTGTTCAGATGACCAGAAGCAAGAATGCAAGATTGATCAAACCATGACTGACATCAGTATTCTGGATTTGACTGTTACAGATATTCAAATATTCACAAAGCCCCATCAGCATCTCTCTTTATAGCATCTCTCTCAACATTCCCCAAAACAATAATGCCCAGTTGAAAACATTCATGGGTTAAAGAAGCCAAATACTAAGAATTGCATATAAAAAGATGTGATAACGACAAAGCATCTAGAGTAGAAAACAATCTCTAAATGGCTAAGTTAAACAAGGCACAATTAAGAATAATTTGCTTGTCTTGTCTTCAACTGAAAGAAAGAAGATTTCAAATTAACCTACATGATATCTAGTATTATTTTAAAATGTAAATGGCATAACCTCTTGAGCTTATAGCTATGTAGTTAATTTTTCAAAGTAACAAAACCACTTATACTTTTGCCAGTATTCTATTCTAATTTTATGCATACACTTTCCCTTTTTTACTGAACAGTTTTAACAAGGTTATATTTTTTAAAGCAATATTACCTTCCCATTGTCACTTCAGGAAGAAGAGATAACTTAAAATTTCCATAGTCATAATAAACTGGTCTGGTTGCTACTTGACTAAGGGTCCTAGAAAATGAGCAGGCTCTGCCCTCCAGTTCAGCAGATGTGGGCCCAACATGGCTAGGCTTTCAGAGTTTTTATAGTGGGTGAAAACTTTTATGAAGGAAAAAGAAAGAGGAGACAGGTTCTTGTTAGACCTGGTACCTATAGTTTGGAAAAAATAGTTTGATCCCAATGAATCTGTCAGATCTGGTTATTTGCAGAAGGCAGTCCTTCAGTCTAACCCTGTTGTCCCCATCTATTCTTTCTCTTTTCAGAATCTAAGTGCTTCCCTCATAAGAGGTTTTAGGCCCCACTCATGGCTCTCCGGTGCTAGCTATATCTTCATGTATGCTGGTTTCTCTTCCACACTTTCCTTGGTTTTCTTGGTGAGATTTTATCTTCACATTATGTCCACTGAATTTGAAGGAAATCAGAGGGTCATTTGGATGCCTTCCTACACAAATGTAAAATCCTTGCTATCTGGATTTAAACCAGCCATGCTGACCACTGTGTCATTTTGAATGTGGAAATTAGTCAGGAGACATGCCAAAGATTCCCTGAAAAATACAGTAGTTTACTTTTTTTTTACACACATAGTGGTTTTACCCTAATAAAATCCTCATTTGTTTAGGTTTTCTGCAGCAGGTGACTTTCAGCATACTTATTCTAGGCTACATGTCATAAACTCAGTGCCAGATATAAACCAAAAATATTATAAAAATTTGAAATGATGTGCATGAAATTTTACACCAAGCAGAGTTTTGCATCGTCTTATACCTTGTCCATCAATGTAATCTCTACAGAAATAGTAACTTGATTACATATGTATGTCAACAGCAACAAAGTAAACTGCTATTCTCCTATTGAGCAGGAAAAGAGCTTTATGTGTTTGTTTGAAGGGTTTTAAGGCACCTTGCATTCCAAATTGACACTTGAGTTTAAAGGTTTTAGGATTTCAAAGATATTACTATAAGGGTAAGTTTATGGGTTGGGGGCCCGGCACTTCCCTGCATGAATTATCCTTGATTGCCTAACCTTGTGCTGTGACTGGTGGAGCCTTGCTGGAGCGCTGTAATTCTCATGCTCCACGGGAGGCTCCGTGTTATCCAAATCCCAATGGTACTCAACAGAATTGATGAAATGACCGGGAAGGCCTAATTAAAGCTGTTCAGCTCAAATGTATTGATGTATTACATCTATTACTGCTTGGTTCAATAGGTCCACCCTGCGGATGCTGCCACAGCCTGTAAAGCAAACTAAACAGATTGAATAAATAATACCGCGAGGAGAGAACAGCAACAGAATCAAAGCAACTGAGCATAAAATGCAACAGGACGCCTTGTGAAATTTATATCATTTTATCCATGGTAAATTCTTTTTAATCTTTATGATTTTAGCAAAAAATAAGATATTAGGATCTTGAAGAATGTTTTAATATCACACAATATAAGAAATGATTCTCTTTTTTTGGTAAATATTGCAGAACAACCTCACACATAAAATTACTGGTTTTGTCTGACTTTCTTTCTCCATTCAGTGTTAGAAGCTATTATCTTTTTGCCTTTTAACTACTCTATATTATTGTTTTGTGAAACTTTTTGCAGCATGCAGTCTACCATCTTTCTGTACTTTTCCTGCCGCAAGAGACTTGTTAACTCTTTTTTATCTTTACTAGATTTAAATTGTGTGTAATCCCCACAATTTGTATATTGTTATGGACAATAACTTTGACTGTGTTGTGTGCTCACCTAGAGATTTGGATCATTCTAGCATGCAGATCCTTCCATTTCATACTCATTCCTATGCAGTAATGTAATGCTTCTATAAGTTTCTTCATACCAAAGAGTATCATATAGTATACTATTGTTGTAAAAATAACTTGCTGGGGCTAGAACAAAGGGAACTGGTACCATTTAAAAATTTGGAGACTAAAGTTTTTAAGATATTTTTATTTCATACAGTTAAATACCAAAAAGAAAGAGAAGTCTTCAAATTTATTTTTGCAGCTGAACTCAAATGGAACTTCAGATCTTTTTATGACATCTGCACTTACGTGTGCAAGAGGTAACTTGCTCTATGTTGAAAAGTTAATTCCTAAGTTTTCTATTCTTACTCCTTTAAATCTGCTGTTTTTCCGTTTTCCTTGTTCAGCAAAGGATGGCTCCAATTATCCACTCAGTTAGTATAAAAATGTTAGTTATTATTGACCAGTCTGTTTCTTTCATATAATTCACCTAAATGCACTGATATACATTAATTTTCCCTCTTAATTATATTCCCAATGAATGCATTTCCCTCTGTGTCTGCGTGGTTTGAAACCACAATTAACTCTTATTTGGGATCCCTCTTCCTTGGGAATAACCTCCTCGCTCTTATGTGATTTCCTTCTCATTGCTGTCTGGTGAATCTTCCTAATCTGTTTTCTCTGCTTTTTTACTGGCAGTGCTAGAAAATTTAAAACTCTACTTACCAGATCGCCTTTCACTTAAATATCTTGATCAAGATCCTCCAACTAATGTGCAGTGAAATTTGGAAACTAAAAACAAACACACCTTTCCCTCCCCTTTGAATCATTTTTTTAGAAAACTAGCAAAGCCAAGGATATCTGAGATACATCCAAGTGGAGTGCCTGCACCCACTTCCTAGCCTTTTTCCACAGTAAGAAGCCTCACAGCTGCGTCAGACAGCAGGATTCTGTCTCTGGGTTTCTGATTCTTGAGATACAGTTCATCAGTTTCCTGTGTGTGCAGGGAGGAGAGCAATGGCAGGTTTCTAGAGGGCAACTTAAGTTGTGAATTTCACTGTAGCTTCACTGGTGGCTCAAGAATGACTCCTGGTCATTTCTTTACTATTCTGATCATCACTTGTGTGGCCATTCTTGATGGCCTTCTTCAGCTCTTCTAAAAATTTGGTAACTACTCAATTCTTCACAGGACTAGATTATACATATCTGCAGTACTATTAGTTAACTACTATTCCTGGCCTGGGAGCTGTTAATTAATTTCTTTTTGTTTCCTTGTCATCACTAATAAAGTGAAGATTAACAGCAATGACAACATCATAGAATATGTTTAGGATTCATTAATTCTAACAGTGCTTGCTATGTTGCTTAGTATACAGAAGTATTAAATAAATGTTAGTCATTGCTATTTTGTTTCTTTCACTCCATTAATAATATTTGAACTCTAGCCACATACTCTAGTTGCCCTAGTTATGGGCATAGCTGCTAAAACTTTGTCCATAACCTCTCTACATTTCAATCTATTACTTATTTCAGAGAATCAAATTTATAAACTGAAATGTATCACATCAAATACTTATTTTCTGTTCTTCAGTAATGCATCAGGTTAGAGCACTCACTATTGAGTGAAGCTCAGTTTAACTTTTGTTATCTGACCTGTGCTTAAATATTTATGCTTAACCCTTGCTGCTACTTCTGGCTGGCGATGCTGTATTCTGGACTAGGGTGAAATATATATATAACTACTATATATATATATATAACTATATATATATAACTATATATATATAACTATATATATAACTATATATATATATAACTATATATATATAACTATATATATAACTATATATATATATAACTATATATATATAACTATATATATATATAACTACTATATATATATATACTATATATATATGATTAATGATGTCTGATTCCACAATAAACTCTCAATGCCTACTCCAAGATACAGCAAATTGAAACTGTTCAACAACTATTAGTTAAGTGTATGATATATGAATTAAGCTCCTACTAAATTTAATTGGTGTTAGCTCCTAATTGGATCTCACATGGGTATTTATAACAGTATCCTTCATTTTCTGCCACCCACCTTGTCATTTCTTAAACATATTATCCACCATAAAAGATAGAATAATCCATCTAAATACAATCACACATGCTAAAACCCATTAATGTCTTACCATTGCCTGTGGAATAAATTTTAAACTATGTTTCAGTTCAGCAAATATTTATCAATCACAGTTCTGCACAGAGCACTGAGCTCAGTTGTTCAGCATTTCACTGATGCTACCATACAGCAAAACTGGCAGAACTACCTCACTTCCCTTCCATATACTCCATAGTTACCAGAAGAATAGAAGCATTATTTAACACAATGGCTAAAGATGCTTGGTTATTAAAAAAACAGTTAAAGTAGGGGAAATTATGATTGTTAATATATACAAAATTTAGACATTTTATTTAAACTAAAAGCATCTACTCAAGTGCTTACCATTTAATATGGAGCTGTCACTTTTTCTTTACAAATAAGTCATTTGATTTGAATTCTAATTGGAAGTCTTCATAAACCAAGCCTTAAATCGTCTATGACTTCCAGTCTCAAATTTGTCAAATTAGAGCAAGAGCTTCAATACATTTATAAAGCAACGTGGATATTCAATATTAAATGTTATTCTAATTATTTCTAGTTGCTTCACCCACATATAATTAAACAGCCAGGTTCTAGTAATTGCTGAATGTATTTAGGTGCATTCTAAAAAAGTGACTATTTTGATTTATCCGATTTAATTCAGTATTTATAATAATAAATATTATAAGTAATTTCTGAAACAAGTACAACTGATTTCTAACAAGCATGAAACTGAATTGGTGGAAGTGGCTGTAAGCAAGCCAGCTGCACTGGAAGGCTGAGAGTTGGAAGTTATTTACTACACTATGGACACAGCTTGGTCTATAAGGGAATGGGCAGAATTTCTCTAGTCAAGAAGTTAATTAAAGGTGTCTCTCGTTTCCTGAACTTCCGTAGAGATGGACTGGATGCATTTTGCAAAAGAGCATTTGCTAAAGGCTTGACCACCAGCCCTTGAGGCTACTGGAGGTGGCAGACTCTTTAAGAGGTGGGACCTAGTAGCAGCAAGTCACATCACTGGGAGCTTGACCCTGAAAGTAATACTAGTACCAGGTCTCTTCTTGTCTCTTTTTGGTGCCTGGCTGCCATGATATAAGCAGTTTCCTCTGCGTTGAACCCACCACTGACCTAAAGGTAATGGGACCTAGTGCACATGAACTGCAGCTGTGAGGCAAAATAAATCTTCCCTCCTTATAGGCTGGTTGTCTTAGGTACTTAGTCAGTGATAGAAACTTGGGTAACACTGACGCTTTCATTGGGCTCCATTGCTGCGTACTGTCTACTCACATCTCTCTATGCTCATTCTGTGAGAAAGTCTCATCTTACCGGACTGTGCATAGTTCTTTCTCATCCCCAAATTCTCCTCTAAGGCTTATATTGTACTGAACCCTCCTACCACAGACCACAGTTTTGTTAGGCTTTTTGCTGCTTATACAAACATTTGTTAGCAACTTCCATCCTCCCACAGTCATAGGTTTTAATTAGTAAATTAGTACGTATTTGTTAAAATGTTCATTAATCATGATATATCAATTTGGCTGCATTAAGAATCACCCAGGGAATTAATAGCACAGAGTTTTGGGTGTTTGGGTTAGGCAATGGAGGTATGCTCTTAGGTACTATGTAGAGTCTCTGGCCCTTTCCTCACTGGAATTGTTCCTTTGGTCTGTTTATTGGTCACTGTAACTGAGTGTCTTTGCTCCTCTGTGCCCTTTTCCTATGATGTTTCTGTCTTGGATCCAGCTGACCATGGACTGAATGCCCGAAAATCATGAGGTCAAGTAAGCTCCTCTGCCTTTATTTTATTTATTTATTTATTTTTCCTCTGCCTTTAAATTGTGGGTGTCACGTATTATGTCTCAGCAATGGGAAAGTTGATTTTAATATACCCATTATTCATTGAGAAAACGTAACTTAAATCTGCAATATCACTTGAGAATTTTCTAAATTCAAGATTAAAATTCTGGGGGATATAGCTCAGTATCACAGCACCTGCCTGGCAAGTATGAGATCATGAGTTGAATTCTTGGTTCAAAATATCCCAAAACGATATAAACTCTGAAACCCTTATTATGACTACAGTGATCCTACCTACGGTTACTCTCTGTGCTAAATCTGCTTTGCTCTCTCAATATTTGTCTTGGTTACTCTTCTCTCGTTGCTGAGACAAAATACCCAACACCCAAAATGAAGGAAGGAAAGGTTTATTTAGCTTACAGTTTGTGGAGGTTTCAGTCCATGCTTGGCTGGCTCCGAGGCAGAAGGTAGCAAACCAACAAGAGCAAAGGGGGGAATGGCAGTCGAACAGCAAAGCAGCCAGAGCAAACTGGAGGAATGGCGGCAAGCAGCTTCTTTTTCCCTGCCTTACTTTGTAAACAGGCTACCCCCACCTAAGGGGCGTGTAGCTCTCACATAATCTCCATGCCCTCCTCTGCAACAGGCTCAGGATATATACAAAATAAGTGTTCTGGCTTCCTGCTGAGTTACTTAGCCAAACCTCTAGACTCCCCAAGTTGACACAATGTTTCAACCATGACACTCCACCCCTTGTCAACTTGGCAACCAGATACGTTTCTTTAAACCAGTTTCCAGGTACAAAGACATGCTATCACATTAGAACCATAACATTTTGCCCCCCAAAGACTCATGTGCATCCCCTTATACAAAAGGCATTTAGTCCATCTGCAAGAGTTGCCAAAGTCCTAACAGTTGCAGCATTGCTGAAGAGTCCAAGTCCCAAATCTCCGAGATGAAGGCAAACTCTTAGCTGTGAGCCCCTGTACAAATGAAAAGTTAAACACGCCCAACATTTAATGGCACAAAATAAGCAGTACCATTCCAAAAGGTACAAACGGGGATACAGAGCAAGGGGACCAAAGCAAGTCCAAAATCCAGCAGGGCTAACATTATGTCCTGCAGTTCCACATGCAGCATCTGAAGCAACTTGCACATTGTGAGCTCCGAAGGGTTTGTACAAGTCCACCCCTATGGCACTTCCAGTGGTTACAGCTTCCGCAGCTTCTCTCTTAGGCCCACTTTGCTCCCTCCTTGCAGCTTTGCTCAGACGATCCACGGTCCTGGCTTTTCTAAACTTCTGAGGTCTCCAGGGCACCTTTTGCTTCACACTCACAGCCTCACACACTGCCCTCTCAGGGGCACACTGCCTGGCCTCCCAGGCCTTCTGAAATCTGGGTGGAAGCCTCTTTAACCTCACAACTCTTGCATTCTCCATGCACCTAAAGCCAGGGCCATGTGGATGATGCCAAGGTCTGCTGCCACCTGGAGCAGTAGCCAAGTTTTCCTCTCTCTTGGCCACAGGGGTCGAGTGCCTGGATCGCTGGGCACTCTGAATCCACTTCTGAGGAACAAATCCTCTATGCTGCCGCCATTCTGGAACCGCCTGCAGCCGCTGCCGCCATTCTGGAGCCTGGTGCGGCCGCCGCCGCCACTCTGGAACATGGTGCTCGGCAGCTTTCTTCTCAAGGCAAGGTCTGTCACCTTTGCAGTTTTGAGGCTGCAAAGGGTGGAGACTTGCTGCTTCCTGTGATGCCCTCAGGCCATCTTTTCTATTCTCCTGCTCCTTCTCAGCAATAGAGATCTCCTTAGCCTTATCTTTGCAGTCCACAGCATTACTGGAGCTTCCTTTCTGGCCAAACTCACAACACTTTAAATCATCCTGCTGGGCTCTTTGCTCTTGATTTTCAATATAAATCTGGCTAAAAGCCCCCAACAATAGCCATGCCACTGCTCCAACATTCGACTGCCTTGAAATTTCTTTTGCCAGATTAATCAGTCCACTGCTGCCCTTAATCTCAGTCTTAGGCAAAGTCTCTGGACATGAACAAAATTTAGACAAACTTCCTGCCAAGCCATAACACACATTGTCTGGAGTCCAACGACCAATGCAGTCCTTCTTCCCAGCAGAAACCTCCTGAACCTGGTCTTTACCGGCACGGTTTCTGTCAGCCTTCTGGGCTTCTGAGCTCTGACCATAATCTCCCAGACAGAACAGTCGAAGCTGTTCTAGCGCTTCTCTTTCAGGCGACATCTCTGAACCTTTCCAAACACTTCCCACAAGCCATTTCCAAAGGCTCTTGAACCACATGGTCAGATATAGTCACAGCAAGGGCCACCATAAACTCTGAAACCCTTATTATGACTACAGTGATCCTACCTACGGTTACTCTCTGTGCTAAATCTGCTTTGCTCTCTCAATATTATAGCTATATCGAGCACTTGTCTTTATTTCCCCGGTCTATCGCTCTGTATGGGACTAAATTCTCTAATCAACTTAAAATCAATTGTTTGAATTTTAAAAAAAATCACTAAAATCGACTCTTCTATTTCTTTTCTTTTTCCCTTTATCTATCTTGATAAGGCTTCCTTGTAGGACACCCCTGCTCTATGTTTTTATTTTCCTCCTGCTCTTGCACATCATGTCAGAAAATCCTGCTTTTCATTCTTTTGCTTAAAGCATCACACTACCTGGCACCTCTAGAATTTTTTGGTAACTCAGTGCTCAACAATATTATAGACTCTTATGACCCCCCCCTTTTAATTGGACAGAAATTGTCATTACTCATTTTTAAAGTTCCCCACATTCCTATGTACTTCCATCTCCTTTTGAAACTTGTTCCATCATGTTTATCAGATTTCATTTATGTCATTTTAAAACTCTTTCTATCATTATGACCATCCAAATTTTTGTGTGCTTCAGAATATTCTTATATTGTCCTATTGTCTCTTCCCCTGTCAATAATAAAATTTGCTAAAAGGCAATGCTACAAAATTTTACTATACATATCTCATATCAACTCAATTAACTCTAATAATTCTTCAAAGGTCACTGCTGACTGTTTTCATATAAATTGAGGTAAAATTTTAAAATAAAGCAAAGTAATCATTTGTAGTGGTTAAATAATAAAAGTAAAATTAAATAATGTGTAATCCTTACCTTTATGTATATAATCTCTGAGGAGAGCCAATCTCTCTCTCTCTCTCTCTCTCTCCCCCCCCCTCTCTCTCTGACTTTGGTTATTGTGAAAAGTGCTGCTATGAACATTCTTATACAACTATTTGTTTTAATGCCTACTTTCAATGCCTTTGATTATTTACCTAAAAGTGGAATTGCTGCATTATCTGGAAGTGCTGTGTTTAACTTCTTGAGAATCTCCAAATTATTTTCCATAGAGGTTGCATCATTTTATTCCCACCAGCAATGTGGAAATGTTGTAGCTTCTCCATGTATTTACGAAATATATTTTATAGCAACAAAATTATAGTGCCTAATGAATGCAAAGCTGTATTTTTCTGGTTTTGATTTGCAATTCACTTATAATAAATGATATTCTTTGACATGTATGCTGGCCATTAGTAAATTTTCACTGGAGAATTACCTATTCAAAACTTTCCCTAGTTTTAGCTTGGATTATTGTTCTTCTCTTTCTTAAGTTCTAGATTTCTTCGTGCATACTAGATATAAGATTTTACTAAATATATGATCTGCAGATGTTTTCCTCTTTTTCATAGTTATCCTCATTATATTGAGCATGTGCTGTGGTGTGCAAAGTTTCTTTAATTTGTAGTTTAGTTTATCTATTTTTCTTTTGTTACTTGTGCTTTTAATGTCATATTTAAGAATTTACCAAACTAAAATATATAAAGGTTTACCATTATGCTTTCTCCTAAAACTTTTTAAATTATAGCTCTTTCAGTTGGTTCCTGTTCAATTTGAGTTATACATGGCCCTCAATTTGTGTTTGTATGGCACAAAGAAGAACTCGTTTCTGTTTGTTTGCCTGTTGAAATCTAGTAGTCCTAGCACTATTTGTTGAAGCGATCGGTTGTTTCCTCCCTAATGGTCATAGCACCTTTGTCAGAAATCACACAAATATAATTTTATGTTTGACTTTTGAACTCTCAGACTCATTCTGTTTTTTACTTATGTCTATCTTAATATCACTGCCACTCAGCATTAATCACTACAGTTGTGAAGTACATTTTTAAGTGTTGAAATTTCTCACTTACATTATTTAGGTCATTCTGTCTATACAAAGTTTCTTCTAATTCTACACGATTTTTGCATTAGCTTTTCTTTTTTTGCAAAAATGACTGTGCATTGTATTGAAAGTGGATAATGATTTAGGAAGTGTTATCTTTTAATAATACTAACTTTTGCATTTATAAAAATATCTTTCCATTTATTCATAGCTTCCTTAATTTTTCAACAATATTTTACATTTTTCACTGTAGAGGTCATGTGTATAGTTGGTTAATTTCTTAGTTTTTTCTACTATTATAAATGGATCTATTTGATTAGTTTCATCTTCAGATTTTTTGTGGTTTAACTTACAGAAATACAACTGATTTTTATATAATATTATATCTTATAACTTTTTCTTAATTTGTTCATTAGCACTACTGGATTCTATGTTAATTCCTTTGGATTTTCCTACAACAAATACCATATTGCCAGTGTCTGCAAATAAATATAACTTTACTATTTTCACATTCAGATGCATTTTGTTTCTTCTTCTCAACTGCTTTTGCTAGACTTTCTAGTATAATGCTACATAGAGATTTTTATTGCAGACATCATGTCTTGTTCTTATTCTTAGCAAAAATATCTCAGATTTTACCATGAAATGTGATGGTAGCTTTTGGGTTTTCATAAATATCTTGATCAGGTTAAAGAAGTTTAATCTATTCTTTATTTGTTAATAGTTTATGTCAATAGAGATATTTAGATTTTGTAAAATATTCTGTCAGTGTCAATTGAAATTATGTGTTTTTTCAACCTTCTATTAATGTGATATATTTCATAAATTGAGTTTTAAGTGGTAGAACTCTTAATTCTTGGGATATTTCACTTGGTCATGCATATGATTCTTTCAATATGTTGCTTAATTTAGTATGCTGATGTGGAGTATTTTAGCATACACGTCAATAAGGTACATGGATCTGTACAGTTTTCCTCTGAAATTTTTGTCTGATGTTGGCAAGTGTTGGAAGTGTTCTCTCATCTTTTTTGTTGTTGCTACAATTTGAGAGAAGTGATGTCAGTTTTTTAAATGTTCAGTAGAATTCAGCAATGATTCTCACTAATTTTGTGCTTTTATTTTCCTTTTTAAAAAATTACTAGTCATATCTCTGCTTCTTTAAACATGTTCAGCTTTGTATTCCTTTGACATTTACTTCTGGTAGTCTGTAGGTATTGGTCAGACTCCTGCTGCTGGGACAAAACACCCGAGGTGTGAAGCTGAAAGTAGCAGAGATTTATTTTGGCTCATGGATTCAAAGGTTTCCTTCCACAGGGGGCTGGCTCCAGGGCACGAGCATGATGGCACAACGGCATGGTGCAGGAAAGCTGTGCACCTCACAGCATCAGGGAAGCAGAGAGCAGAGGATGAGTCAAAAGAAGAGACAAGGAACCTGATATAGTTCTCAAGTTTGTGCCTGTGTGAGCCCCTTGCTCCAGCTAGTTCCCATCTCCTATCTGTCCCATCATCTATGGCCTCATCGGTGGGCAAGCCCATTAACAAGAGTAGTGCCCTCATAACCCAAGCAAGGCAAGGCGCCATTTAATTCTGTCAGGTTGACAATGCAGAGTAACTGGCATAGTATGTGTCTACAGATTTGTGCATTTCTTCTAAGTTAGCCAATGTGTTTGCATAAACTGCTTCTTTTTAAAAGTTTTTTATTTTAGAGATAAAAGAATTAAAACATATTAACAAGCACACATACATTTACAAAATAACACAGAAACAACACAGGCAATAAAATTGCTTTTTATGGTGCTAAAATTGGTAATAATGTGTGCACTCTTATTTCTGATTTTTGTTATTTCTGATTTTTGTTATTGGAGTCTTTGTCTTAGTTAGGTCTCTAAAGTTCTTCTGACCAAGATTGTTGATCATTTTTCAAATAACTGAACTTCGTTTTTATTAATCATCTCTACTGCTTTTCTTTAGTGTAGTGGTCACTACTGTACTTCTTAAAAAATTTTCCTTCATTCTTTCACATTAGATTTAGTTTTCTCTTCTTCTACATCTTACAGTTGAGAAGTTGATTTGGTTTCAGATTATTCTTGTACTGTAAAGTTATAAAACTATGTTTCCCTCTTAGTACTACTTCTGCTGCATTGCATAAATTTTAGTATGATATATTTTGGTTTTTATCCACTTGAATATAGTTCCTAATTTCCTTTGTACCATTTTTGTTTGCTTCATTAATTTTTCAAGAGTATAATGATTAATTTACATATATTTATAAATTTTTCCACTTTTTTTTGCTTTCTAGCATTATTCTATTTTAATCAGAGAATTCTCTCATATATCACACACACACACACACACACACACACACACACACACACAAAGTAAACCTGCTGAGGCTTGTTTTGTTGTCTGACATATTATTTTTCTTGGAAAAATTATTGTAGGACTATTCTCTCCTTCATTCCAACAATTGTACTTCATATAATTTAGGCTTTTAAATATATATCATCTATATCCATATCATCTATATCTATATCATCTATATTTATCTCTATCTCTATCTATATATTGTTTTTGGTTGGTTCAGTTATCATCATATTGTTTCTTTCTTTTCCTCTTTCAACACTATTTGACTCAGAATTTCTTTATTCCATTATCACTATTGTCATCCATTTTGCTTTGGGCTACTACTTTCACAAAATGTTTCCTTTGTCTCTAAACGGGTTCTTACACATGCACTTAGGTCTGCAACTCTAAAGTGAGTCTCAAATAGCATATGGCTAGTGATGTGTTTGTGATTCAGGTAGCTCTGATAATTACTTCATTTAATGGTATATTTACTCCATTTATATTTAAAATATTTTAAAGTATGAAAGAGTATTGTCTATGTTCTTATTTGTTTTCTATATATCTCACAAACCTTTGTTATTAAATATTGTGTGCTATTAGGAATTCTTTCTCATTCACACACATACACACATACTTGTTTATTATATTCATTTTTAGGATTTGTAATAATCATTGTAAATTTTCAGCAATCTAATGTGAATTAATTTCAAGTTAGCCTCAATAATATGTAATAATTCTCTTGCATATCATTTACTGCATTGAAGAGTGACTTTTTGTCCACAATGTGATCATAATTTGCATTTTGTGGTGTTTGTTTTTGTTCTTTTCATAATCTTTTAATCTTTTTGTAGGTGTAACACATTATATTCTATTACATTTGGGAAGTTACCTGCCATTAATTTGTCAAGTATTTCTTGTGCCCCTTCTCTCATCTATCCTCCTCCCATTCCTGTTATTCAGCTCTACTAACTTTTTTCATTTTTCTTTTTCTTTGGCACCATAGAAAATTTGACTAAATTTGAATTTTCTCTGATTCTTTCCTCTGCTTCCATAAATTTACTATTAAATTCCACATGAGCTTTTTGTCCATTTCAGTAACTGCACTGTTTACCCTAAAATTTGTTCAATTTAGTTTAAAATTAATTCTTTATAAATGTCTCAAAACATCATCCTCTTGGTTTCCTTTAGCTGTATGAACATATTTTAAGTAATCAGTGTCCTGCTCTTTTCTAATAAACTTGTATTCTGTATTACTTAATGGAAAGTTCCTTTTGATTTCTTTTTTTTCTCTAGAATGGTCTATTGTTTTTTGTGTCTGTGTATGCTACAAAACTTACATTGAAAACTGAACATTTTGAATTTTGTTACATGGAAACTCTTTGAATAAGTTTCTTCCTCTTTATGGTTATTTTTATTACTGTTCATTGTGTTTCTTTGTTTAACAACTTTTTTCCCTTATAGTGACAAAGGCATTTTTTCTCAGTTCAGTATTTCAATCATTGCCCTTGTCTTTCTATTTTGCACTTTTTTTTTTACTTTTATTAATACATGTTTGCAGCATATAGTGATTGCACTCACGGTTGGGGATTGGTACATGCATATAACACATTTCAATCCCTCGCTGTCCTCTTTCTATTTTTCCAGCATCAGAGTCATGTCTTTATTTTTTATCTTATAAGACCTTATAAGGTTAATTATCATATGTACATATTGAAAACCAGACTAATGAGCCAAAATACATCAAACATGTAAAATAATTGTACTGAGTCAAGGTGCACTTTTGGATAGGTTCTCTGCACTGTATCATAATACCTTTTCCTTTCCTTCTCTTTGATCCTATTATCTGTCTTTTATTTCATATTTTATATATTGTACATTGAGTTTTTCATATAAAAGAAACCATAAAATATAGAAGCTTATGTGTCTGAGATACTTCACTTAACATTATGGTCTCAAGTTTATCATTTTTTATGGTAGAGAAGCACTTCATTACGTAAAAACACCACATTTTTAAAAGTTAGTTTACTTGTTGATGGATTATATAGGCTGTTTCCAAGATTTTGATATTATGAATTGCACTGCTGTAAAGATGAGTATGTATAAGTCACTGTGATCACTGTGATATGAGGTCCTTAACTCTTTGGGGAAGATATCTAGAAGGGTACATCTGTGTCAAAGGTAATTTCTACTTTCAGAATTTTGAGAAATAGCCATAACCATTTTGATAGTGGTGTATCAGTTTATAATCCTAGCAATAATGGCTTTCTCCCCACAGTTTCACCAGTATTTGCTATTGGTTGATTGCTTAAGGGTATCCATTCTTTCAGGAGTAAAACAGAGTATCAGTATTTTAATTTGCATTTCTTGAATGGACATTTATGCTGAACCTTTTTAAGTACTTATGGGTAGTTCATATTTTCCATCTGATAAGTATCTCTTCATTTCTGATGCCAATGTTTAATTGAGTTTTAAATTTTGAGTGTTTAATTTTTTTGAATTCTCTATATATTTTAGATACTAGTTCTTTGCTTGAGGAGCAGTTGGCAAAAACTTTCCCATTCTGTAGGTTGTCTTTCACTCTGCTGGAGGTTGCCTTTGCTGTGCAGGAGCTTTTCAATTTGACATAATCCTATTTGTTAATTCTTGGTATTACTTCTTGGGCCACCATGGTTTTGTTCAGAAAGGCTTTGGCTATATCTATGTTTCAAGAGATTTATTTATTTCGCCTTTCAGCATATTTTTTCTGTTTTAAATGCTTATATCTTTGATTTATTTTGATTTTAATTTAGTGCAAGGTGAGAAATGCGGGTCTGTATTCAACTGTTGACACTGGATAACCAGTTCTCCCAGTGCTGTTTGTTAAAGAGGCTGTCTTTCTTCTAGTGAAGGACTTGGTCCCTTTGTAAAAGTAATATAGCTGAATGTGCCTGCAGTTATTTCCGTAACTTCTGTTCTATTGATCTGTGTGTGTGTGTGTGTGTGTGTGTGTGTGTGTGTGTGTGTGTTTTGCAAACACCACGCTGTTTTTATCACTTTAGCTTTGTATAACTTTTTTGTAACTTCTCATTAGGGATTTGCCCCTGTCATGCCTTTGTTGTTCAGCATTAGCTTTGCTATTCTAGGGCTCTTTTGGTTCTACATGAATTTTACAATTGCTTTCCCCACTTCTGTAAGGAATATTACTAGTATTTTAATTAGGATTGGATTAAATCCTAATTAAATTTGGAAGTAGGATCATTTTGACTAAATTGGCTCTGCCTGTTCAGTAATAAGAGATATCTTTCCATTTTTATATCCTTTTCAGTCTCCCTTTTTAGAGTAGTACAGTTTTCATTGTAGAGGTCTTCCACTTTTTGATTAGGTTAATTCCTAAATATTTATTTTTTCTTGATGCTATTGGGAAGGATATTATTTTCCTAATTTCTCTCTGGTGTATGTGTACACTACTGACTTTGAGTATTGACTTTGTATCGCGCTACAATGCTAAATTTGAATTTTAGTTCTTAGTCTTTTGAGGTTTTTGGGGCCTTCTATGTACAGAATCACGTCATTAACAAACAATGATAATTGAACTTTTCCTTTACTATCCATATCATTTCTTTCACTTGTCTTATAGTTAGTTGTACCTAATATTTGGAGAACTATGTTATGCAGCAATATTGATAACAGATTTCCTTGCTTTGATTTCTGAGGGAAAGCTTTCAGCTTCTTTCCCTGTTGGAAGTGGGTTTGTAATAGATGGCTTTTATAAGGTTGAGAGAAAGACCTTGTATTCCTATTTCCTTCAGTGTTTTAAACATGAATGGTTATTGGATTTTGTCAACTTTTGTTTTGCACAGCATGAATGATCATGTAATTGTTGTCCCTGATTCTGTTTATGTGGTACATTACATTTATTATTTGCATAGGTTGAACTTACCTGCAACTCTGCAATGAATCCTACTTAGGCATGATGCATGATCTTTTTGATGATTTGCTACATTATGTGTGCAAGTATCTTATTAAGGATTTTTGCATCCGTGATCATTAAAGAGATCAGCCTCTGCTTCTCTTGTTTGGTTTCTTTTCAGCTTTTAGAATGAGGGTAATTCTTCTTTCCAGGAATGACTTTGGGAATGCTGCTTCTCTTACTTTTGTAAACTATATTTAAAGGCTATATTCATTGTTGTATTTGATTTCTAAAGTCTGTTCTCCTTACCCTCAGGTGGCTAGTAATTTGGCAGAGAAGTTTATAAATGCTTGGAAAAATTAACAGTGTTCTTTTCTTTTGACTGGCTCTGTTATTGCCACTACCACACTTAGTCAGGGTATTTGAAAGTCTGCCTTAGTATTCAGTTATTGTTTCTTGTGAGTCTGCAAATCAGCTCAGTTTGAAGTCCAGGAACCTCTCAAGTCTTTTCTGAGCATAACTGCTTTCCTGTTGATGTGTCTAGTTTTTCAGATTCCATTATATAGGCAAAAGATTTTCAAAACCTTTATTTTCCAAAGTAATCCTTAGTCAATTCCTCCCAACCCAGGCTTTCAGAATATCTGCCATGTTACCTATATCTCCAATATTTTTCTCTAGGTAGTTATGACTTAGTCACTTGTATTTTAGTATTTATGAGGAATGCCCTATTCTTCAGCTACTTTTTCAGGGTTAGAATTTTAAAATAAGGAAAAATAAAAGAAAGTGCATTGCATAAGTCCACACTTTAGAGAGAGCATAGTACGTGTAGTACTTCTGGAGCACAGCAGTCATGCTGGGAGCAAGGGCTGTCTTCAGGATCACACTAAAGACGAGAAGGAAGAGCAACTAGGAGAGGTTATAATAGCATGTAACAGAACACGTGACCAGGTTTAAGCATGCATGTCTTTTCTTATTTTATTGATTCAGTATTTACTTGATTGTGCAAAACACCAATTATATTCCAAAAAATTGACAAATTTGATTCTAACAGCTTTTGTTCATGTGGATATGTTGGGGGTGGTGGTGGACAGGTATAGAGGCTTAGAAATTTAGAATTCCTTAGTCTGTTCTCTGACTGGTAACTTCTTAATAACAAATCTTGTCCTCTAACTGGTAGCTTTCTTTTTTTTAATTTTAAAGATAAAAGAATGAAACCATATTAACAAATACACATACATTTATGAAGAATAGCACAAAAACAATACAAGCAATATAGAATTTCAGGCAAGGTGATAGGAAATTAACAATGGTTGCTGTATTACATATTGATATCTTCAAATTGGTTACTCGGATAAACAAATATAGGCAAGTAAGATTTATCGAACAATTAAACATTAACTGTTCCTTTCAATAAGGCAATAGACATCAGTAGTACAACTATGTTAGCTATCCTGTGTGCGTGTATGTATGTATACATATATTTTCCCTTCTTTGTTTTCTCTTTTCCCTCCTCCCAGTTCTTTCCTTTTGAACAGTTTCCTTCCCTTTTGCAATATCTATTGTACCTCTTAGATTTTATTCACTCTTTCAGGTTCTTATGCAAGTGAGACAATATGGTGTTTACACATGCATGTCTTTCTTAATAGCAAATCTTACCTTCTCATCTCTCTGGAAATCTACGTCATTTTAAAGTTATTGACCACATTCTTCTTTCAGTCTTTCAGCTCCAGCAATATTGAAATATATGTAGATATGAATTTAAGCAGAATATTTTCTTCTCCACAAGCTGATATACTATAGAGTTTTGATTTTTTTGTTTTGTTTGGTACCAGCAATCAAACTCAGGACCTCACACTCCCTAGGCAGGCACTGCACCACTGAGCTAAATTCCCAGTCTGATATAAATTACACTTTATTTCTTTTATTCTTTTTTCCTAAACAATGATATCATTTCTACTTATTTCTCTGTTTCATATAGTGATGTAATACTGATAATTTTGGATTCTTTTATGAGCATTTACTGTATGTTTTACCCTATGTCTTCAGGCTTTCCATCAATACTTTTTTTTTCTTTCTTTTTTTTTTCCAGTACTGGGAATCAAACTCACGACCTTGAGCTTGCCAGGAAGGCGCTGTGCTGCTGAGCTAAATCCCCAGCCCTCCTTCAATAATTTGTTTTTTTCTTTTCCTTTTTACAGAAAGATTCTTCAAGTTTATTCTAGATGTTCAATATTTTACACTTTAGAGATTCAGAGGTAAAATCAACCTCCCCTCTAGTTTAATAGTTTACTGTAAGATCTATCAAACAGATATTTTAAATCTGTTTAGTAAAGTTAGAGTAATAATGATTGTAAAGTTATATGATAACTTCTAAGGAGAAGTATAACTCAAACAAAACAAAATGACAATTCATGAGAGGGTATTGATGGAGCTAAGTTGATAAAGATAAGAACTGGCCAGAAGAAATAGAACGACAGACATTAGTATACACAGATTTTCATGTTGTCCTTAAAATATATTTTCACAAAGTGACATAATATATGGAGAAACAATAATTGGAGGTGGAGATGTTAATGAAGAAATGCTCTTAATTATTTTATGGTCAGCAAGCTTGTAGACTAACAAGACTTTACCCAAGCTATATGGATTCCCATGGTACATTACACCTATATTCATATCAATATTTACAAACAACTATGTGTACATGGGTTTGCCTTATTAGATAGAGGACTCCCTAGGGAGAGGAACCATGAGTTTAACTGGATCTCAATTCTCAGAAAATTCTATGGCACGGAATACTACTTCAACAAAGTTTTGTTGAATTTAATGGGCTCCATATATTTTAATATATGAATGCATTGATGAAACAATAACATTCACTCAATCATTTGTCAGTGACTTCACCCAGTCTATTTGTCAAAACCCAAATTATTTTCCCAGTTCTAAACAAGCCATATCCTCTAACCCATTCATATGGATGTATATAATAACCATGATTCATTCAGTTACACAGCACTTACGAATCAGAATTGCCTTTTTCAAAATGGTCCACGTCTAATCAGTATTTAACTGCTGCTTGGGCTTCTAGAATAAAGTTTGAAACTGTACTTTTTTCATTCAGTCCATCCTGTAATATTTAATCCTATTGTTTACTAAAAACAACTAATAACTTTAACCTTCAGAGTGGTTAATATAACAAAGAGTGTCACTTAAAAGAATATCAATTAATTACATAATGAACAAAATAATTATAGTACAACTTTAGTTCAGGATGAAGAGATGAAATTTTGTATGTCAGTAGAGAACAAATAAAAGAAAGATATTATATGACAAACCAGAAAAAATGGTGGCAATTTAATGGATAAATATGTTTTTACAAATTTTGTACTATGAAAAATGTGTTTTTGAGTTTATTATGCCTTGTGCCAATTGAGTACTCTCTTAAAAATATATTAGAGGCAGGAAGATAATCGATTATTATTTCTAAATTGTTTTTCTTAAATTTTCATTCATCTATTCATTTACAGTATGAGAGACTGAGACCAGGAACTTTATACTGTACTAAATCATTAGCTATTTTTATATAATTTTTAAAATTTTGAGACAGGGTTTCAGATCTTAATGAAGCAGAAATACACCTACAAGTTGAAAATGTGTATACTGGGCTTTAGGTTACTAGAATTTTAGTTGTTCACATTTTTATACATTTTTCTTCACTGTTAATATTTAATGATTTATTACACTGAATGTTTTTGCTCATTTCTTCCAAGTGGGATGGGAACTGGCTTTCTAATATTCAGACAAAATACATACCCAATAACAACAAAAAACCAAAGTGTCATTTTTCCACAAACACTTACATTATGAAGTCCTGGCATGCAAATACTTGAAAAGTACTTAAATTTTTGCTTCAGAAACACAAGTTATTAAAGCCAACACATAAATAGACCATCTATTAGACGTTCACTGTTGCTTAAGGCTTGCTGCAATAGAAAATCTTGTTGAAGCCATGACTGGATATGTAAAAAATCTAGTTCTGCAATATTATAGGAGGCTGAATCAATCTTTACATAAATACAGAAAAGTGTACTTCATTATAATATTAATTGAAATTTCCCCATCTAGTATAAATAATTGATCATTATGTTAAAATTGAAAAAAAATATAGTACTAACGCAATTCCTTTAAAAGGTTTTAGGAGCATATTAACCTAAAATGTATTAGCTTTTAAGTGTATATATGTCATATTCTATATTTTTTAATGTTAAATTGTGTGAATAAAATACATGTGCCTGTATTATTGCTCCTCTGTTATGTCATTGTTGACATATTTAAATAATATATTTTCCACCAAGTCTACAAGAGGTTAGTGATTATAATTTGTTGCAACTTAACACTCTTTATGTGCCACCTTAGGCACTGTGACGTTTGAGGTTACTGGAATCAATCTGTCACTTAAGCCATATGATGGCTTCCCATTATCTACAAGTACAACCCTCTCTCCATTTACCTGGATTTCTTATTCACTCCATTTTCATCTCCTCCAGTTGTATATTGTTGATTGACTAAAAGTACTTGTTGCTGTAGTCTACTGTCCAACTATGAGAATGAAAGTCGTGTTCACTTTCATCCAAGCTAACCCATAATCAGTGTGGTTGTCAGCAGTCTCCTGTTTTCACATCTTGTGTAGTATAAATTGGCATTGCGGAAAGCCCTTCTTAGGCAATGCTGAAAACGGAGTTAAAAGGGTTTCTGACAAAAGTTCAGCTATGTAATTTTGAGTGAAATGGCTTTCCTTAGACATTCTAGATCTATGAAATGGGAGACTGTGACCAAACAACCTCGAGATTCTTCCTAACTCAAATTAAATGCTTCTTAGTTCAAGGACAGGTTTCAGCAGTATATGCAGGGTAGCTAAGATGAATGTGCTTAGATGTATATATAATCTCATCTAGTAGGTTTTAGGAGGAGTTCTAACATGGCTGCACCGTCTTGCTGGCAGAATACATCCTGCTTGGCAGCATAGTAAAAAGCAATGTGGCAGTGGAACAATATGGAGCATGTGGGAAGAACTTCAATACTATATTGAACTTGAATACTAATGCTTAAAATTTTGTTGACTAAGTCCAATTATTTGAGACTTTTGAAACATAGTTTTATTATCTACAACATGGAGGGAAATGGTTAACTTTTCAGGACTGCTTGACAAGATTCAAAATAGTATATATAAAGCTCCACTTGGTTTCTGAGAGATAGTAAGAAGATAATAGAAGTAAATAACATTTTATTGATACTTTATAGCAGCACTTGGTTATGTAAACAGACGCAGTAGGCATAGATGGCCTTGTATGTTGAGTTGTGTGTCATTTTTTCATCCTCTATAATCATTAAACCAGTGAAGAAATATTTTACACTGTTACCACATTTGAATATGTTATTATGTCCTTACCTTCACAATATGCATATCCCCTATGGCAGCTTCAATAGTCTGATTTTACAATGCCTAGAAATACAAATAAGTAAAATGGAAAATAGAACAAAAGGCTACACATAGTAACACTTTGATTTTATATTTAGATATCCCTTTAAACATCAGCAAAACATTTCAGAATTCTGACTTGACTGAAATGATACTAGGCATGATAAATTGAGGACAACTATAATTTTAAGCTAATCAATATGTCACTCTAAAGTACCTACTCATTTATTTTAAACTAAGGCCTATTTTGTCTTAATAAGGTTTTAAAAGGAAGCTTTTATGAGCACTGTAATTGCAACCTGTCATGGCCAGATTACCCCAATGCATAGCCAATAAGGTTCTCATTGTTTATTTACATGTATTAGCCACCTTGAGAGAGAAAAAGAAAATAGTTAGACATATATTTCATCATCATAAAAATGTCTAGTAGGAAGTAATATTTTGACATGAGATTAAATGATTTTCAAACAGTAGGAATTATACATGTTAAATATTAATGAGAGGCTTGACTTTGACTGAGGTTTTATACTCAGTCCTGATTGACCAACACAAAATCGAATGGCTCGTGCTATAGTTTTCTACCACCAAACTAACATGTGTGCTGTTTACTTGTAAGATTTGAGCTCCTGAGAAATCAAAAAAGAATTGATAGCTGAATTCCCAAAGAGGACAATTTTCAAAGAGTAAGATATTCATAACAACCCTTCACAAGAGGCCAGTCTAAGCTAGCAATATAAGGAAACGCCTTCTGCTTTCACCCATGTAAGGAAAGTAACCTGATGTTAACCAATCTGCTTTCTGCTCTGTGCTATTTCTTTGTTCCTGTTCATTCTACCTTAAAAACACCAACTGTTTTGCCAGATCTGGTGGAACACATGTCTATTTTGTAGATTGGATGCTACCTGGTATATGAATTACTAAAATCCAATTTAATTTTTAAAAACTCAATTGGTTGAATTTTTTATTGTTTTGATACATATTCCTCCTTTTTTAAACATCTGTATTTCTTAGAGTTTAATTAGTAAGTACACAATAAAATACAAGGAACTACATTTTCATGAAGATGCTGTGTCATTCATTGTAAGACACACTGGTAACTCTTAAACTAGATATTGAAAATGTGCTAAAAATAAAAGTTTTAGAAGGCCTAAGGTAATATCAAAATATAAAATATATAAGAAATATATAAGAAAATATATAAAGAAATATATAAAGTCTGAAATGATGAAATAAAAATGAAGTAAGTTGTCAAGGAAAATATTTGACTAAAATTTGTAATTACACAATGATAACTTCAAATTAGTTGTCTTTTTCATTAGACACTTTCCATTGTTCTCTAAACTACTTATTCCATTCTGCTGTTAAACTAACCATGCCACATTTATAAATAAAACAAACTGCAAAGTTGCAAACAATTTATTCCTTGTTCATACAGTGGCAATAGACACACTCATTCTTGCAGAAATATTTCCAAGTGCTTCCTAGTGCTGGGAAACTGATTTGTGCTAGAGATGTGACACGTATTTGCACTGACTCCTCATTCGGGAGCATTGTCTGGTTTACTAACTCTTTGTTTTGTTTTTGTTTTGTTTTTTGTTTTTCTTCCAGTACCAGGAATTGAACTTACAACCTCGCACTTGCCAGGCAGGTGCTGTGCCACTGAGCTAAATCCTCAGCCCCTGATTTACTAACTCTTAAGCACGAATTTGCATGAGCATCATGCAAGGATCCTGAGGGAATTCTGAGGGGCTGAATCCTAAGAGTTTTATTTCCAACATATTGATGATACTGGTTTCAGGCCATATTGTAAGTTCTGTACATGAAAGAATTAAAATGCCTGGTCCAAGAGTTGCTGACGTAGAATGCAAAATCAATGGGATCAAACACATCTTTGGTGTGAGAGTTGACTTCTTTGAGAAAGAAAGGCTTGAAAATATTTTGCCAGCAGTAGCATCCACTGGACTCTGAAAGTCAGAATAAATGGGAGCAAAGCTGTATTTTATATTAGAACTATTTAAATAAAGTGCTTTTTAGTCCAAAATGTACTCAGTGATAGTTTTAGAACAGATGTGATAAATACTGATAAATGTGATAGTCACATAGCACATACTGTACAATTTCTAAAATTTCATATAGCACTATTTGCAATAAGGAGGGAAAATTACATGATTTTTTTCTCAAGATGCCTATTAGTGCATGTGAATTGGTATGAATCACATTCACAGCATTTAACAAATTTTTCCCAACCATTTGTGAGTTTGTATCTATATATGTACTTTAGTCTTTATTAAAAGTTAATTTCAATTGTAAAGCAGTTTCACTAGCCTAAATGTCACCTGTATTTGAAGATTGGTATGTTTGTAATCTTTAAGTGAATTTTTGTTTATAAGGAATTTTTTTTTTTAAATTTCTGATATTTGGGTGATGAGAACAAAAGGAGAAAATAAAAATAAATAAAATGAAATTCTGCAGAAATAGATTTGTCTCACCAGTGTTCATGAAAATAAAAATAAAATATTAAGCAATGCCCACATGGCAAATTCAGCACAGCAGATTTTCAATGGGGTGTAAAGGCAAAAAGGAGCATGGTAGGTTGCAGTTCCTCAGTGATTACTGAGTACTTTAATTGCTAACAAAGTTTTAGCTAAGCCAGATCCAGTCCTTTCATAAGAGCTTACTGCAAAGGTTTTTTAGGAGCGTGTTATCTTGTGATGAAGCATAGCCATTATTAATAACAATGTGATTAAAAGTTATTAGGTAACTTTAAAAGCAAAGAACATATAAAACACTATTTTTAATCATATTATCATTTTTGGCTAGTATCTTCTTGAAGTTATTTATGTCTTTTGTATCTATGAGGCTTGAAATCACCCTTGATGGGAGTATTTTCCCCATGTTAATGGGCAATACATATTGTAAATTACATAAATGCCCTTTCCTGTTCCGGAGCTTGGTGTTAAATATTTACATGCATACTACTTGCCTGAAAGCACACTTTGGAAGAAGGTTTGCACTGGCCTTAACCTGGTATGATCAGGGACCAGGATATAATAACGTTATCCAACAGAGCCTTAAATACAAGTTTTTTCTAGTCTGGTAGTTTATTATTTGCTATTAAAGGGAGTACCAGCTACTTTTCTGAGGGTTAAGGCTGCCACTAAACTTCCCAGCTGACTACGTTCAACCACATTAAGTACGATTCAGAAAATGTAGAGTTTTGCACTAACAAATTACTTTTAGAAAACTCTAGCTTACACTGATCATCCTCCAAAACTTAATACCTAATATCCAATTATCTTTTTTCTTTTTGTACTATTAGGGATTGAATCCAGGGCTTTAAGCTTGATAAGCAAGTGCTCTACCACTGACTTCACTGATAGCCCTTTTTGAAAGTATTTTATTTTCAGAGAGCGTTTTGCTAAATTACCTACGCTGTCCTCACACTAGCAATCATCTTGCCTAGCTTTCTGATTAGTGGGGAACGCAGGTGTACACCCCTACATCTGGCAATCTGACCTTTTCTAGAAAAATATTTTTTCATCCAAATGAGTAATATATGCTGTATAAGTGCAGCAGTGATAAGGATCATTTTTCAAAACTGTACCTAACTCAATTTAAGATGGGAAAGATCTCTTGGAAAAGTCATAAAGTTTAATGAATTACATCAATTTTTAAAATAATTTTTGGCATTGACTTTTATACTGAGTTGTTGTTGTGTGCTATCCAGATTTAAAAAACATACTAATACATAATATTTTTATCATTTTACATACATATTTATCTTTATTTTATTGATACATAAGAGCTAGTTGTCTATGTGGAATAATTATAGTAAACTTTCCATGTACCTTCCCGTGCTCTTACTCCACAGTTTGTTAAGAATTACTACATGATCAATCTTAATCTCTTACATGAAGTTTGGTACAGTTTAGAAGAAAAAAGTCTCATTTCTTTGAAATCCTGAGCCTAAAACACTTTGGTGCATGTTTTCAGACATGAACATTATGATTGCTTTGAACAAATGGAGTTCTTGTGGAGTCCATAGCAACATCCCCTCCACTATTATAGGAAAACTGGTATCATCCCAATTACCATCTCATAGCTTAGACACAATAGCATATCACAGGGATGAGAAATACAATTGTAACAGCTGTCATTGTTTATCAAGTGAGAATCTATTGTAAAGTGACTAGTATTTGAATAGTGTCTTATCTAAAATTGAGAGCATAGGCTGGGGATTTAGCTCAGTGGCACAGCGCCTGCCTGCCAAGCACAAGGTCATGAGTTTGATTCCTGATACCGGAAAAAAAAAACAAAGAAACAAACAAACAAAACAATAAAATTGAGAGCATTTTCTTTTGTTTTTTCTTTTTTGGTACCGGGAATTAAATTCAGAACCTTGCACTTGCCAGGTAGGCACTTGTGCCACTGAGCTATATCCCCAGCCAAAGAGCATTTTCTTTAAGAGATCTTTTTATGTAGGGAATTGAATTTCAACTCTATTTGCATTTCATTTGTGTAAACTAGGTTAAGTATTGGCTCTTCTCTAGTTTATCCAGAGATTAAAAATTCTACACCACAGGAATGTTTATTTTCTCATATTTTTGCTAGTATATATTTGCAGGAAAATGGTGTTTTTCAAAGCACACAAAAAAAGCCTATAAATTTAACAATACATATGTCCAATGGAAGTTGAATGCCATGTACGTTGACATTTGTTAGACTTGGTCAGTAATTATTCATAACAGGAAGTATTTTTAATGCTATGGGAACTGCATGAAATAATTATGTGGAAGGCAATGCAGAACATGAAGGGAAAGAAATAGAAGGTAATGAGAGAAATGGAAGGAAGGAAGGAATGAAAAGTGCTGGTTTAAAAATGTAAGAACAAATTTAATTATAAAAGAGTTTGATCAGAATCACTGATTTCTAATTATTTGATAGGCACCTGACAGGAAGCCTAATTCCTTTTCAGAGCAGTAGCTGTGCTAAATCCTGGAGCGGAATTTGACGTGTGGAGGAAGGAGGACGTGTGCCTGTCTCTGACTGTCTTATTTGTATCATGTCTCAGTTCTGTGACCTACTATGTATTTTCAACTTTATTGCTTTGGTGTATTATCAAAATTTAAGTAAAATAAGAGCTAAAAATATTTGTGACCACACACCAAGTAACTGGTAGGTGTCATGTTCATATTAGTTATCATTATTAATAAAATAGCTATTTCAGGTTTTAATAAGTAAATAACAATACCACAAATTATATCATCGGAAATATGGCCTGCTCTTTTATGTTATATGCCCTTGGCCATGGTTATCCAAATTTCTGTTGTCATTTCTAACGTGCTAACTTGCTAATAGATCTGAAAAATCACCTAAAATCTATACTGTAAATGATCTCTGAAATCCATGTATTGCTCAACCAATGCAGGTAAATAAAATCATAGTGGGTAGCGCTGGTTATTATATACCATGGAGGTCAAATTGCTAATTTTTAAATGAAAATATAATTTTAGTAGACTAAGATAAACAATATAAAAAGTCATATCTGTTTAACCAACAGTGTGGTGGTTTGTTTCTTTATATCAAAGGAATTTAGAATTCCAGAAATTTAGCTGAAATGAGGCTCTTGTTTGCGACAATCTGTACACTTTTCAGTGAGAATAATGAAATTCCCAGCTCAAAAGTTATCTGGCCCAGGACTCACAGAGCCAAGGCTGGAACTCAGGACGCCTACCTTTAAGTCACAATACCTCTTCTGCTCCCTTGAGATATCGCTGATATTTAGCACATAGATTAGCTGTCAAACAACAAAAGTCTTTTGTCACATTTGGATTAAAACAGCCATGATGTAGCTTGGAAGGAAACAGCCAACATAAGGTGGAATCATCTGTGAGAAGATAGAGGTCATTAGTGGCTATTTCTGTGAGGTGGCTTGAAAAGAGGAGGGGAAAAGTGTCACACTCTGCGGGAATCCTTGAAGTTTTCTAGGATAACACTCCATTAGCAATGACAAGTTGCCATCTGTTAATGAACTCTTCCAGAAGAGCGCGGAAGCTACCCAAGAACATTTTGCTACAGTTGAACTGGTTCCCCAAATCCAACCTTTGGTTTTGTGAGATGCGCCAGCAGACGCCCATGGTCACTGGTGAACTAAGTAAGTGTCAAGGAATAAATTATGCATATTGCTAAATTATAAACTGCTACTTAGAAATGCTATCAATTATTCTACTCATAAAATAACACACAGTTATATGTTACTAACTTTGCCTGCAATTTTATTCAGCAGTACAACTTCTTGATTATTCTGTAGCAAACTGTATATTTTGTAGGAAGTGGTATGAAGGCATGTCCAGAAAATAATGAAATGACCAGTTTATGCATTCACCTTAAATTGCATCTTGCAGATTTTCTGGTAAAGATAGGGGAAATATTGATCACTAAATCATGAGTACTGCTCCAATTCATTCATGCTAAATTTGAGATATGTCAAAGAATAAAATATTTTCACCTTAGTATATTGACAGGTTTAATATTTAAAATCTTTTAATAAATGATATGTTCATTTGTTTGCATGTGATTTTCATGAAATGTAACTGGATTCATGGGATGTTTATACTTTCTATTTCAGCATAGATACAAAAATTCCAGGATACTTATAGAGGTAGGCAATATTAAATGTTTACTTATTTTAAAAATACATTTCATATAAAATGGTACTGGTAAAGAATAAGGTTAGTAACATTACAGAAATGTAATTATAAACATACGATGGTATTGAATTTTAGCTGAGCACTGTGATCCTGGAAAATGTAAAATGTTAAGATATTTTCTTACCATTTTGGGTCTGGGAACCATTCTACTAAAAAAGATGTGTTCTCATATGATTTAGGTAATTTTAAAAGTTCCTCCTTATTTGCCCGGGACTTTTCTTTGCCTCGTATATTAGGTGGACAGATAATTTCCAGTGATCAATTTTAAGAAAAGGTTTGTTAACTAAATTATGTTTAAAATTATGTTACAGACAGCTAAGTTAGATAGAAATATAGGCAGTGAGACAGGAATACGCCCTCAAAAGGGGCCAGTGCAGAAGGAGAGATACATTGCTCCCGTGGGGGAGATAGATAAAGCATTGAGAGCCAGATCTCATGACAAAAGATGAAAGGAATTCATGCGCGTACTTCGCCTAAGGATAGGCAAGGGGGATTGATATTTTAAACAGGCATCATCACCTCAGGGAGCCAGGAAGAGCCACTGACCCAACCCCCTACAGGAAAAGCCCCTTTCAGCTTCATGCCTACTTGCTACATGACTTGCCTCAGTATTTGACTCCAATTTCATTAATGTTACCTGAGTATTGTACTTGTGATGTTATTGGTTGACCATAGTTTTGTCCCACCTCATACCTACCTGTGCTTTCCCATTTTTCCCCATCTTGGGGCTGCCTCACCTTGTGGTTTTGTTCTATAGAAGTCCCTAGAAAAGGTAAGATTGGTGGCAACCCACTCAGGACCCCTCTGTCTCTCAGACAGAAGCTTTCTTTCCCCAGTAGATATATTCTGCTCTTAACCTCTGTTGTTCCACAAATTCACTCGTTGATTTTAGAGAACACGAACTTGTACGAGAATTGGATGTCTAGCAGGTTGAGAGTTTCTCTCTCCTATATCAATTCCCTCCTTTTCCCACACTGCTGAATGTTTGTCCATTCCCATTCTGAACTATGTACAATCTCTCTATACCCTGCCCGCCTCAAGCCTCCTCACATCTCAAACAGTCTGGGTTCTGGGTGAAACACTCTGTTATATTACTACTACTCCATGGTATCGTCTCACTTCCCCGGGCCCAATCTTCTGTTTTCCAGCTTCTTTTCCGACTCTTAAGATAGATACTTTTGTGAAAGACCCTCCAGAGGCAGAACCTGTCATTAGAGCTTTTTCTCTCTTTTGATAAACACATCGAGCACTACAGCAGTTCCTCCCTCCTTTCTTATAATAAGACTTTTCTCCTAATTTTTATTTTTCTTAGTACATATGTGCAATACAAAATGATTTTACTCCTGGGCAGTTGGTATATGTATATAACATATCTTATTTATTTTGAAATACGACTTTTAAACAAAGCCTCTCCTTTACTCGGTCTGAATTTGTTTTTTGTTTGGCAATTACACTGTGACAATAGCATAAACTATTTATTATCACTAACCTTGGCCCCCCAAATCTAGAAAGACTCTTAGCCAAGATTACCTTCGAAGTTTAACCAATTATTTTTACCTTTCAATTATCCCAGTGTTAATTGTGTGTGTGTGTGTGTGTGCACGCGTGTTACTAGTTTGGGCTTCTTTCTCATGAACCCAATGTTTTAACTATGATCAAGCAAAATTTTAACTTTTAACCAACATTTATAACAAATAGAAAAATAAAACATTTTTCTAGTTGGAATTACAGCAGAAGGTGCACCTTGCATGTTTTTCCAATCACATATTTTAATATTTCATACAACAGTGTTTAATATTTCAAACACTCTGATAAACACAGGAAAATACATACATAACAGCACTCATTCAGAGTAATCTAAAAGAATACATGGGGCAAGTTCCTCATCTTTGTTAAATTAGAAATCATATAAGAGAAAAATGTTTTCCCTTCAAGATAACAATCAGTTCTAAGGAAGGCACTTTGAAAAAAAAATTTCAGTGACACCTGTGCACTGGAAGCCAGTGATAGAGCGGATTACAGTGCTAATTAATAAATAGAAGAATGTGTTTAATGATAACCATTTTAAATAGTAGAGTTCATTTTGAAAAAGCCATGTAATATGGCTCTGCTTTTCAAGCCTTACCTGGTTTGTTTGTGCTGGCTTCCACAATTTGTCATGGTCAAGTTGAGTTTTAAAACTATTCTCTAAGGTAGTTTGCTATGTCACAATATTGATATTCTTAGAGAATTTAATGAGAAGGTGCTAAATTTTAATATCAAAATCACAGGTGGAACTAATAATGGTCAGACCAAGGACCAGCTCTCCTGGGCTATGAATGTGATGTATGTGCTTTAACCACTTACTTGTACAGAGAACTGCTCTGTGAATGAACTGGGAAACAGTGCTTCAGATATAAAAGTACCATGTATCCAAACCAGTAGGTTTAACCACCTGTTTCCCCATGTGTAGAATTTTGGGCACATTTTTTAGAGAAAGAGAAAAATGGAGATTGCAAAGGACGTGTTCCTTTTATGCCTGACTTACAAAGTTCCTAGGTCAGAGAAGAAGGACTATACCACAGACTGATGCAGTTACCCTTGCCTCACAAATGCTGAATGTCTCCTTCAGCCTTGCTAGCTGACAATCTGCACACTTGCTGCTTAGATAACCTGTTTAGCTTAACTCTTGCTCCTGCTGCTCCGCACTTGACCCCAAAGTTCTGCCCAAACATGCATATTCACCTGTGTCTGTGGTTGTCCTTCCGTAGGGCTCCACTATGTGGTCTCACCTTTCCACCTTCCTATTTCCATTATTACTATGGTTTTTTTTTCGAGAACTTCTTTGAAACTAACCCTACTTTCTGTGAGCTTGTTTAACAAGTTGATTAGAAAGTAATTTGCACACAAAACACACTTTTTCAATGATGCTACTTTGCTTAAATTAATATCTTGCAGATTTCCACATCATTATATTTTAACCAGTTCTTTGCTGGCCTGGAATTCTGACCAGTCATTGTTTTCATTTTCCTTATCCTGCTATCAAATTCTTTGGTGCATTTCCTGATAGAATTTAAGTTTCAAAATTTGTATCTTTAGTCCATCTATACTATATAATTATAACAGTATCTTTTCTGAAATCATGTTGGGTCATCCATAACGATTAAATAGTTACAAAAATGCGTATCTTGAAGAGAATATGGTAATTTCTACTCATTTTATATTTTTAAATGTGCAAGTGATTTTTCCTTTATGACTATAAATATGGAAAACAATTACAGTCATAATATTTTAATTTACTCATTATTAAAAAATTGTCATTGAAATCACTGACCATATATTATAGTTCCTAGTTAGTCTATAATGATTGACATGAGATGCTTTTTGATTGAGATGCTCCATCATAAAGTTTATAAATATAATTTCTTTTAGGAAATATCTTCCAAAATAAAAATCATCAAATAGTTGCATTTGTATATATCTACATAGACATATTTATGTGTTGAAACCTAATGTATTTCAGCATTAGTGTAACCTACTGTCTGTTGAAAGCATTCACATAGGATTTGAGATCTTACTTTATACTATGCCAACTTTTCATGGTGGTCTTTCATTCTGTTTATTTCAAAATTCTGGTCTCTTTCCACCTGCCTTTGTAATGGCTTATATCTTGCCCTAGGCCAAAAAGCATACAAAGCAGCTTCCCACAAAGTAAGCCCATGACTGTTTCACAATCAGCTCTGCAGGACCGAGGGTGTGAAGTTTAGCTGTATCCTCCCCTAGAGTCGTCCATAAGCCATCTCTTTACTAATGAGCTCAGTCTTCACCAGCATGCAGAATGCTCTGCTGCTGTTTATATTGATGGCTCCTTTGTTCGCTTTTAAATCCCTGTATATTCATTTTCTTTCTTCCTATAAATGCTTTGTGTCTTCTGTGATGCTGAGAATTTTTCAGAATCAATAAAGCATATCATTTAACAATCCCCACTTTCAGGTTTTATTTTTTATGGATTTTTTCTTTTTTTATAACTACGTCAGACTGGGAAGAGTCTTTATATTTACTGTAACACTGTTACATAAAAATATTCCTGAGAAAGAACCTGGAGTTCCATTTGCTTTAACAAGCAATTTCTCATAGTTTAGCACATCTTGAAGTTTTCTCAGTACATTTACACCGACCGTTCTTGTCACAGTTTTAAATATTCATTTCTATAGTTATGGATGAGTCGATTATTTTTAATTAGACTGCCCGCCTTAGCTACTTCATTTCATAAATTTATATTGATATATTACTTTAATTTTTCAATCACTATTGTTTATATTCATTCATTTAATAGATGCTAATTATACTATGTACTCTGTGAGATCATTTTCTTGGCCCAGTGGAAATAGCATAGAAGAGAAGCCACCTACCCTTTTCCCTTCCCCACAGTTTACAGGCTTAGTGTTAAACTAGACACACTGGAATAAGCAAGTTAACTAATAAAATACAGCTGCCTGCTCTATTCCTGGGTTCAACCAACTGCAAACTAAAAATATGTGAGAAAAAGTTTTATGTGCTCAACAGGTACAGAGTTTTTCTTGCAATTTTTCTCCTAAATAATGGCATATAACAACTACTTACTTAGCATTTACATTGTACTATATATTATAAATAATCTAATCTGATTTAAAGGATACAAGAGGGTTTATGCAGATTATATGCAACTACAGTACCAATCTATGTAGGAGACTCAAGCATCCACAGATTTTGTGAAACACGGGGGTTTCTGGAACCAATCTCCCACGTACAGTGACGGATGACTCTGTGGAGCAAATTAAATAGTAATAAAAGCATAAAGTGAAATAGAACTTTTGACCACTATTCAGTTTTGAATTTCTTGAGGAACTGATATTTGATTAAAATCAGAAGAGAATGAGGGATGAAAATATAAGTATATTAAGGTTAAACCAATCTCATCTGAGAAAACAGAAAACAAAAATACATCAAAGCACAAGCTTGTCTGATGTGCCCCAGAAACACCAAGCACAACCACGTGGTTGAAGCAAAGGGTGGTCTAAGGGAGTGGAGCAAGGCATTCTGGGAGAGAGATCTTGTGGGAGACCTCTGCACTTGTGCAAGTGAGGACTGATGGTGACTTGGAACAAGTTCTTAGCAAAGCAGGTATGAAACCAGCTTTATAAGGGCAGTAAATTAGAACTTGAATGGACAAGAATGAGATTTGAAGCTTCTTCTAAGATCCATTTCCAAATCTCATTTTGCACTAAACAAACTTTTCTGTTGATGATAGTATTTTAATGTCTTCTGCCATATCCTGTAATTTCTACCAAAGCAAATTCAAAGTTCAAAACCTTTTTATGAAACAATATCCACCACTCTAATTTTATTGTTTATATGTCAAATATTTTCTCTCCATTTTACTCTTTGATAAGTTCACAATCAAAATTAAATAGATTTTGGAGTAACTGCCCAAGAGTACTACTTCTCAAATCCTTTCTTCGGGCTTTATTTCTATTAATTAACCAAGCAAATAGTCAATATATAGATGGTGTAGGATTGGCATATATGACTCACAAGACATTTGTAGAATCATAAAATCATCCATACATAACAATACAAATAACTGCTCTATGCTTAATTTTAGAAGCATCTGTTATATAAGCTGATGATGTTAAAGCCTAAAGAACCAAGTTGTATGTTTTATGTTTGTCTGTGTCTGTCTTATCTGTCTATAAGTTGTACTTTTTAAATTATGAGATCTATCTTTACATAATTACTTTTAACACTTTCACTTAATTCATGCATTGCTGTGAGCTTTTGGAAAAAAATCGTAGATTTTCAAAGAAAAGACATCATTTTTCCACAAACTCAAATTTTTCCATAACATTTTTATGTGAAATATGCAGAAGCTATTGCAAAAAATATTTCCTATGTATCTAAAGGTCTACAGTTAAACTTTGAAAACTTTTGCCACTGTACTCAATTTCTACATTGTTTTCAATGATGTTAAAAATTAAATATTGAAATCATTTAAAATTATGCATGAGCTCAGTGATCCTCATATTTTATTGTATATAAGAATCACTTGTATGTGTTTTTCCGAACTCAAAATGTTGTGCCCCCTCCTCCAGAGTTTGTGGCTCAACATATTGAAGCACAGAAGTTTGCATTTCTAATGATTTCTGAGGTGTTGTGTCTTTCAGTATCTTTTCCAAAGGTATGGTGGAATTTAATAACCAATGAAATAGCATTAAGAAGTAGGACCTTTGTAAAATAAACAGGGAAAAACATTCCTGAATGGGTGTAGGCCATTACCACAGGTATAGGTTACTTATGAGAGGAGTTAACTCTTGGAGGAAGGATCAGTTTGGCCACTTTTTCTCTCTGTCTTGCACACACACACTTGCTCACCAACTGATGCACTAGACCAACCTATGACATAGCAAGAAAACTCACACTGGATGCCAACACCATGCTCTTGACCCAATACCATCCTCTTGGACTTGTTAGCATCCAGAACTGTAAGAAATTAATCTCTGTTCTTGATTAACTGCTCAGTCCTTTCAATTTATTTATGTGCATATTTCCAAGCAAAGTTCTGCAAATTTGCTACCACGTTTGAGCTGGAGAATGAGGAAGGGAACATACAAAAGGTTTTGCAGGGCTCAACCATTATTCTCCAAAGACAAACAAGTCAGGAAATGGAGGGATATCTCTCTGAGGCCTTCAGAATTGATTCATTCACTAAGTAACAGGCAAGTTTTCATATTTTTCTTAAACATTTTAGCAAAATAAAACAGGTCAATACAGTATTTAAAAGGGGTGACAGCAGAGGCAGAAGCTAAAAATTGGAACAAAGATATGAACTTTTTCAAGTATAATATGAATTTTTAAAGAAACACAATTATAAAATGATATATAAGAAATATAGAAAAGAATTTGACAATTTTTTTTTATTTTAAAGAGAGTAGTAAATAAGAAACAAACAAAGAAATAGACCAGTAGCAGCATATCAGTATCACAAATATGAACAAATCAAAGCAAGAACATTCAACATGATACAGAGTCTCAAGACAAACTAATATGAATGAACAGTGCTTGTTACATTACATATCACTATCCTCAACTACATTGCTCAGATTACCATATGTAAGAATGAAAGATTGCTCAAATCATTATAGGGAATAAGAAAATAATTATTTGATAAAACAGTAGAGATAATACAGAGTTTCACTAGACAAGATGGTAGGATTCTTTGAAACAGAAGATTCTTTGAAGTAAAGAAGTTTGGATTTTGTTCATGAACTCTCAGCCTGCCCCAGTGTTGTCAAGATTTTTACCTACTCTCTCTTCAAATAAATTTAGTGTTTCTGTTTTAACATTTAGATCTTTGATCCATTTTGAGTTTAATTTAGTGCATGGTGAAAGATTCAGGTGTAGTTTCAGTCTTTAGCATGTGGAAAGCCAGTTTTTCCAGCACCATTTATTAAAGAGGTTATCTTCCTTCCATTGAACATGTTTGTCCCCTTTGTCAAAGATAAGGTGACCGAGTGTGTTTGTAGTCGTATCTGTATCTTCTGATCTGTTCCACTGATCTTCAGATCTGTTTTTGTGCCAGTACCATGCTGATTTTATCACAGTAGCTTTGCAATATAATTTGAAGTCAGGAATTGTGATGCCTCCTGCCTTTTTCCTTTGTTTCTCAAGATTACTTCTGCTATTCTAGCTTCTTCTGATTCCAGATGAACTTTAGGAATGTTTTCTGTAGATCTGTCAGGTATACTAATGGTATTTTAATTGGGATTGCATTGAATCTGTACAACAATTTTGGGAGTATGGCCATTTTCATAATGTTGGTATTTCCTATCCATGCGCAAGGAATATTCCATTTTCTGATATCCTCTTTGATCTCTTTTTTCAGAGTGCTATAATTTTCACTGTATAGATCTTTTACTACTTTTTGTTAGATTGATTGCTAAGTATTTAATCTTTTTAGATGCCACTGTGAAAGATATGGTTTCCCTAATTTCTCTCTCAGTCTGTTTGTTACTTGTGTATAGGAATGCTATTAATTTTTGAGTGTTAACTTTGTATGCAGCTATGCTACCGAATTTGGTTACTAAATGAATGAGCTTTTGGTGGAGTTTTTGGGGTTTTCTATGTACAGTATCATGTCATCTGCAAATAATGATAATTTCACTTCTTTTCCTATCCTTAAGAGTTTGACAAAATTAAGACAAAGTACATATATAACAAAAAATGGAATCAACATAAAAATTCTAGTAAAAGCTTTCAATGTGACTCAAAATCAGAAAGAAAATATAAGGCATACACAAGTAAATAGATTTTTAAAATTAGAATGACATTGGGTTAACAAAAAGATACTTTTTGGTTGGCAAATCAATTTAGAATGAAGCATGTGGTCTTGCTAATCAGAAAAAGTAGAATTCATGGCAAATGGATGAACATAATGATCTGCTCCCAATACTTTTTTTGTTTCCTCCCCCAAATTTCACTTGATCTGTTCTTTCCTAGTTTCTCAATATTCTCTGACTTCTTTTTATTTCCTTTTCTCTGATTACCCAGTACCTGAATTGTTCCTTTAATTTTACACTTTCGTATCCTCTACATTCAACTTTTAAACATGTAAATCAGTTTAACTTTGCATTTTCTGTTTACCTCTTAGCTAATTTCTGGATTACATCATAAAGTGCTAAAAGCCTGCAGAAGAAAAGAAGAAAATGAAGAAGGAAAAGAAAATGCAGAAGAGGGGAAGATGCCCATACTGACACATAAAACGTTTTTTCATATACTCTCTTCTTCCTTTCATTCCTCTCATTTATATTAATCAATTCATCTTTAATATGTCAAATAGAGAAAATTTGTGCAAGAAATAATGATAAAATTCTTGGAAAGGATGATGGAGCAACAACAAATCAAGAACATTGCTATTTCATGTAGCAGAACATTGTCACTGCTCCAGGGCTTCCCTGGAAGCCATAATCTTCAGCTGCATCAGGTGGAACTAGTACTGCACCTGTGCAAGTATTGTACCCTCTGTCCCCACGAGAAAACCAAAGTGTGCTGAAAGCCACACTCTCACTCACTGTTTTCTATGTGGCTTCTATCACTTCTAACACCAAAAATGGAGTGGCTGCTCTTCTCCCTTTTGTGTATCACCAGGGTCTTTTATTGGTCAACACTAACATGAACTCAGATGGCATGGTGTCCTAAAAATGCAATGTCAAGGTTTTAAGTTTCTTATGGTATTGAGGACACTACAGAAGGAAGGTTATGAGGCTGACGGATAGCACATGTATGTGTGTACCTCATTTAACTATGTGTTATTGATACTGTCATCCTCTACATACACACAACACAGATTTAGAAGACTGTTCAAAAATATACATGTATAGCTCCTTTAGATGCTACTAAATGTGACTTAAATACAGAAGCTGATTAATGTTAATGTATAATTACTTGTTACTATATGTAATTTCCTGAATTTGCTTTTTAATTTTATTTTGTTTCTTTGCAGGGCTTGGAATCAAATCCAGAGTCTTGTGCCTGCTGTACAAATGCTCTATCTCTGACATCTCCAACCCAATTTCTTGTGTTTCTATGTTAAAATATTGGATTAGGATGCTTGAAAAATTAGACATATAAAATTAATCACAATATAATATGATTATATATAATGTGCAAACATACTTATTGAAATGAGAAAATGAAATGATTGGAAGATCACCTTATTTTAATTGACATGATGGTGATTAATTTTCTTTTTTCTGGTCTTCATGTTTTTCTTTACTTTCCAAAGTTTATACAATATGTATTGATTTTATAAGCAGAACAAATAATTTGATAGGTAATTATATGCCCTTAATGATTTATAGACTTACAAATTTATAGAAAAAAATTTTAAATACACATATATTTTTGTTTTAATTTATATATTTAGAAAAATATGATGTATTGAATTTTGTAAGTATACCTTTTAATAAGATTACTGAAATATCCTTGCTTGCCGTAATAGTAGTTTAACAATTAACATATATACTATTTTGGAAAATTCTTTTATTACTTTAAATATTTCTTAAATTAGGATAAATTTTAATACCAGTAATTTCAAGTACTTAAGTTAATTTTTATGGGAGAAATATCATACAAATGGCATAACTTCTCACAAATTGTATGTATACTGCAAGTAATTATGTCATTAATGTGAATATAACATTACATGCATTACTGCTTATTTTAATGTCTTATGAAGAACTGCGGTGAAATTAAGGTAATATTTGATTTGAGGAAGAAATAATCTTTAACTATTTAGTTAAATATAATATTTAGCAAGGGCATCTTTCAATACATTTTTCTAATTATATTAGTTTTGACTGTTATACTTTTAAAGTTATTTGATTTTTTTTTTTTTTGCTAAAATATCCTTAATAATGTAAAAAAGCATTAGATCAGTAATTGCCATATGTGTTTCACAAGGTTTTCTAGGCTTCATGCTCTCCATATGTGAATTCTTTCTCAGATTATAGACTGCAAATAATCCAAAATGAGATCTTTTTCCAATTTGAAATTTGAAGTTTATAGCGACCCATGGATATTGTGATGTGGTTGTTGTGATTGTTAAATACCTTTGTCCTCTTGGATCCTAGACGATAAACTTTCCAGGCCTGCTGGGTTTGAATGAAGCAAGCTAATTGTGAATCTCAGCCTCACCTAGTGTCATGTTTCTTGCGGACTGTGCCACAAAGAAGAGTATCTATCTTCTCTCCCTTCTGCTCTCTGTACTGCTATTCTCCTGCCCTGGGTTTATTCCTTCCCCAGGGTACTGTAACATCTTCCTTTTCTATATTCTGTGGTCACCTTTTCCCTGTGGACCTCTTTCAGACCACTGCCTCATTCCTGTGATTCTGTACCATGTTTACACTAAGAATCAGTATTTATTTTCATGTTTCATGGGCTACAGGGCCTGAAAGCATGATATATGAGTAACACTGCTTAAATTCTAATCACAGATTTACTTCATTAGCTAGATTAACATAAGAATATTACACAACATTTTTAGACTCAATTTTTCCATTTACAAGATAGCACTATGCAGGGGAGTTGAAGCCTTTAAAATAAAATAAAATGAGCACATTACATTGTCACTGCTCACAAATGTCTTTCAATTAAGATTACCGAGCACTGAAATATGACCATCTAAGCATGTAAAATAACTTTTAAAATATTTTAAAAAGAAAATATTAGCACTACAGTCATCCATAATTCTAAAATTCAGATTTGTTAATCCTAACATAAAATTATTTTAATGATTCTGACAATTTGCACTTTTGCTAAAATTTATAAGTATCTCATTCACTCATCTTTCACTGAAAATATAACATAGTCAAATTATTAATAAACTAGATGCAAATTAATATGAAGTGGAAATAAAATAGAAGAATACATAAAAATATAAAGAGAGAAATGAGCATTTTCATTTTATAATTTTTTATTTTTCAGTTTATTTTTAAAAATTAATATTGGTAAATATTTCTAATAATGATTGATTATTTCCAATAATGGCATCTCCTTAAAATATAACTATTTCATAAAGATTCATGGATAGAGATGTGGGTTCTGTTACCTTTTTTTGAGTGCAGCGGAAGGAACTAGACTCAGTTGCAATATCTCAGTAATGGAAGTCTATTCTTCTGTATTTTTTTCTATCACCGTCATGTTGTCCCCAACTAAAGTGCAGCTAAACTAATACTAAGGCACCACTCACTGGTTAGTTTCAGAAGTAATGCAAGAATATCTGCTGTATAAGTTGGCACTCCTTTGGCAATCTTTCTGTCGCTCAGTATTTCTTTGCTACATATTCTGTGTCAAAAGTGTTTGTTGGAAATTATCCACTATATCTGCATTTTATTCCTTTCTGCACAAATCACCTCAATTTTTAATATTTTGCATCAAGCAATCATTAAGTAGTTAATGCAATATTGTTATATTAAAAGGAAGGTGTTTAATAATTTAATACATGTTTCAAACTATAGTATAGTTTCTGTTTGTTTTAACACCATTAAAAGTCATTATTAATGTTTAGTTATAATGCTGCTTGGGATCTTTCCAGGCATATTTTCTTATAAATTCAATAATTTTGCATCCAGTTTTCCACACTACAAGATTTTCAAAGAGCACATAGGTGATGTTATAGCAGAAATAGAAGTATTCACCTCCATAGAAAATTTGCTTTTAATAGATAATTGTAGTATTATCAATGAAGGATGAAGCATCGAGGTTACACTTTAATCTCCCTTTCCTGACAGAGCCTTTGTCAACTTTAATGCTACGACAGCTTGCCATGGCTGGTGCCCTGAAGGACTTTCCTCTCACTGGGGACATCAGTAGGCTGCCATCAATATCATGGAACACCTGGATCAAACTCAGACAGAGAAATCAGTATTTTGAGAAAGAGATGGTAACCTGGGGAGTGATATTTGGCACTCTGCCTCTGGGAAGCTTGTGGAACATGTGTTTCTTTGAAAAGGTACACAGTTCAGGGAGTGCGCTGGCAGTAGTAAAAGAGATAAGAGAGACAATAAATGATAAATGAAATCATGCTAGCAAAATGTTTTTGAGTGACAAATCTATAAAGGCCAGTTAGTAACTATGGAGTAGAAGAATATACTTATGCTGTGGAAAGGACAGTAAACTCATTCTTGAGAATCTTACGAGTAAAAACAGATTTTCTTTTAGGATAGTTGTAGAAGTCTGAAAATCTTGCAAAAATTTATCAATTAACAACCCCAAAACTGTGAACTCTTCTAGAGCTTCAGTGTACAGTTTGATATTATCAATGTGCTCCCAAGAGACATTTCCAGCATGCAGGACTTGCAAAACAATTTCATAAGAGTCCTAATTTTTCACTCACATCACTGACAAGTATAATTTTCAAAGACGGTCTATAAAATAAGCTGTTCTTTTGCTCTGTGAAGTTTGAAACTTTTTTCTTAGTAAAAAAAAAAAAAGAGAACAAAGAGATCTTCTGTAGAGTTGTAAAGAAATACTGTATTTCTTTGCCCGTAGTTTTCTCTCTTCTCCGTAGAATAGTTTTTCAATGTACTCGTTTCTCTAGGTGTCATAAGGTGTTTATGTCTAGATGTCCCCCTGAAGCCTCGTGTACTTGTAGGTGGGATTCACGAGAGGTGACTGCATCGTGGTGGATGCCATTTATCGCTGAATGTGAAAAGGGAAGCAAAGCCTTTCTGGAGGGATGGGTCACTGGGATCATGACCTATAAGGGCTGATCCTGTCTCTCTTCTCTCAGTCCCTTTCTCTGTTTCCTGTTGCCATGACACTGAGCACTTTGTCCTCTGCCACGCTCCTCTGCCATGCTGTCCTGCCTTGGAGTCACCTGACAGTGGACTGAAACCTCTACAAACAATGAGTCAACATAAACCTTTTCTCATTAGTATTGTGGAAATCTGCCCTCATGTCTCAGTGAAAAGAAAATAACACTTCCGGCTTTCATGTCCAGTGGCACACGACATCACTCTTTAATTGTATGATTCAGTAGTCTATGGAATACATGTCTAGCTGATCCACATATCTTAAGGGTGTGTTGCTTCAAATGATGCAAGATTGAAAATATAAATGAATACTATTGGTGACTCATGCCCGGAGGCACTGGTGCTTTCTTTTTTAATTGCCATGATAAAGAACCCATCACTGCTTTCTGTATTTTAAGTGTTCCCTGTAGACACAACAGACTTACTTTGGCTGAGCATTTAGAATTTCCTACATGCTATTATTAGAACCTCACTTCCTGCTAATCATCCGTGTCTCCTGTTTTACTGTGGCATACAGGCTTGTTTATCAGCTGCAGCTTAGTCTTTTTGGTCTTTACACTTGACCATTAACTACTTGCTATTAGTGTTTAGTTAATTATTATTCTTCTATGGGCATCAAAGCATTTGAGCAGGAATCAGCTCTATTGGTAGATATCATAAGTATTTTTCATCAGCTTTTCATCACATCTGCCACATCCTTGTCCATGAAGATGTTTCCCATGTTACCATACCAGAAAATTTATTAACTAGCTCAGCACTAATTAATTGTCTAGGGTCTGTCTTTTCTCTGTCTAGTAAGGTAGATGATGTTTTCTTAGCCTGCTGTCGTACATGAACTGGTGCCAAATCCCCATATTATTTATATCTGTTTCTTAGATCATTCTAGTACCTTTGTTTTAATATGAGAAAGAGATATGGAAATGTAATTAATCATGTGAGAATTCTATGAGAGAAATCACTTATATGAGAGATGAAATGATGGAGGGTGTGGGAAGGCTGGGAGAATCATCAAACTGCAATGCTATTCTGGTAGACCCTAACCAAAGAAGAGAGATAAGCAATGTAGTGGGAAGCACACTGAAATGTCCAGCCTAGAGAGAATCATTGAGCCAAGGCAGCCACCAGGCAATTCCTGTGATTCTCAGCAACTGCTCTGCTTTTGAATTCTTACCTGCTACGTTTGGCTGGAAGGAGGCTGCAGGGAGTATGGCTTTTACACAAATATAGTGATGGGTTGCATAGTGTAGTGGCTGCGTGATGATCCCTTCTTTGGGGTAAGGGAGCTTCATTCTTTAGGCTGCCATGTTCACCCAATGTACTTTTAGAAAGCCTCAATTGATTATATTCTGTCACTCTCAGCTCTCTTTTCCTTAGTGACTGTTTGTAAGCTGGGTGTAGTTTTTTATGTCTTCTTTAAAAATCTGACCTCAACTGACAGCCTCTGATTGATCGACAAACCCTGGCTTTTGACAAAGTGGATTTAAGGCACTACACTTCAGTTTTCATAAACTCAGCATCTATCATTCCTGGTAGAATTAGATCTGGGACCCCACCCACCGTCCCTGCACCAGCCATAGTTCTGAAAACAGCTATACCCTTGAAGAAGAATTTGATAAGTGGCGTTTTTCCTTAATTAGTATTGGCTGAATTCTTACCTTGTTCATATACTTAGTATGCTAATTCTTCATATTGGGTTTGAGTCTCAAAATCTCCTTTCTACAAATTTAAATTCACTACTGAATATCATCAATGTACCTGAAAACGTGCTCCTGACACATTTTCCCAAGACTGCTTGTGTTTGAAAGCTAAATATATTATTAGTGCTTTAATGGGACTAGCTTTTTGGCTATTGGGACCACACTCTTAGCTAATGCTAGACTTTGACAAATATGACTGCAAATTTAAAACTTCTTCTTTTGGAAACATGCTGGCAGGAGCCACTATCGGTCTCTTTCCTCCATCTTTCACCAGCCCCACCTACAAGTAGTTCCTTTCCTAACAGCAGTCTATCTTTTTTTATCACACTTTCTATCAAAATATCATGCTTAAGTAGGCCCATATATGTATATTTTTGTATCTGAATTTTATTTATACAGTTATATAATCAGACAGGCTAAATAATTTGTTTTCTATTTGACATATTGTCTAAAATTTGACACTTTACCTACCAAATGCCATGTAAATGCCTAGTATGAACAGTGCATACCAGTATAAATAATACAAAAATGGCTAAATGTTGCAAATGGATCTTTATATTCAGTTTGAGAGTAGAAAGGAAAGAGAATTTCTTATTATTGGTTTGAGAGTAAGACCTAGACCACATGTTCTGCAAGAACAAGGGTCTCCCATATTTTATTTCAATATTCTTCAAGCACCTTATAAATGCTGGGAAATACTCTAACTGAACCATGAAAGAACCTAGGCTTCAAGGAAAAGGTGGCTTTTGTCTGGTACTGAAAACCGGTTTGGGTGTATTCACATGGGCTTACTCTATTTGGTGGATGGAATAATCTAAGTTAAAAGACAAAATTCACCAGATGCATACTGAATTCTGAGTCCCACATGGTCTCTATATCTGTCATTACCTGACATGTTTCAGAATCACAGCAGGCTGAAGGTTGCAGTGGAGAACAAATGTGGAAAAATGTGAAGCCTGGAGATGCCAGTCTCAGAGTTTCCATGGAGGTGCATTTTAAAGTAGGGATGGATTAGAAGGGATATTGGTTTAGAGAAGAGAAAAATCATTGTATACACCTTGGCAAATATATTTAAGAAGTGAAATAAGGGATGGGGACTATAAGGAAATAGAACAAACTCAGTTTTAATAGGTAGCACAAAGTCTCCTTTCTCCTGATGACATTAACAAGGAGACACTAAAGCTGTGCTGACACAATTTAAACTTCAAAGGAAGAAGAAATAAGTAGCAGTTGGAAATTTAGAAAGGAAATCAGATACTGCAATAACACAAAGGTGAACATGAAAAGGAGTTTCAGTGAGATCTCTGAAACACCACTAAATAAAATAGAAAGATATGAAATCCTTTTGGCCCTGATATACAGGCTTTGGTCCTCTCAAATGACAAGGTGACAGCGTGGAAGGGGCTTATTGGAAATTTTAGTGAATGATGAGGAGTGGAGAAATTGAACACATACTGTTCTCAAGAAGATTGGTGATAAACAAAAGCAAATCACATTATTTATTTTTCAAGGGTCCCGTTTAGTACTAAATATCAGTAATTTGGGTTTTCTGCTTAAAATATTCTTAAATGACATTGAAACAATAAATGGTTTAAATGTGAAACAATGAATTTATTGTCAAATACCACCTGTGCATAACACCTTCAACGTTGATATTTAATATTTCAATTAGTCAAACTGTTGTAAGGAAATCAATAAGAAGACTTCAAAAATTATGACTGATGAAAGAAAAGTTAACAGAAATATAGGTATCAGAAAAACTTTAGAAACATGCCTTTTTCTAGGAAAACTAAGTTCTGTTAAATTTATGTAAATAGAGAACTGAATAAGAGAAATCTTTAAATGGATTTATTAGATAAAAATAACACTAAAAGATTTCACTTGACACTTTTTAAATGTTTTAATAAAAATAATGATTTTATAAAATATGTGTGGATTATTTGTTAGGTGTCACATATTCTTTAGAAAATGTCAAACTTGCTTTTTTCTTTGCAAAAGTGGACAAATATTGAATTTATAAATCCAGGAGTGGAATTTTGTAAGATGGACATATTCTTCAGAATCTGTACCTACTGCTTATTATGGACTACTCCTACTAAATACTAAAAAGAAATTTCAAAACATCATTTTATTAAAAGTGAATAGCAACTGAGTAACAAAATAATTATTTTTATTTTACATGTGAGAGAAACTTGTTTAAGTATTTTGAATGAGGTTATAACTAATGTGACAGAAAGGCCTCAGTGTATGACAAAATGTCTCATGATTGCTTCTTTCTCTCATTGACCAACAGTATGTACATGTACAAATGTATGTATGTGTGTATTTCATAACTGGTTTAATTTTTAAATCATTTAGTGAATACTTAGGAAGCCTCAGTGACTTTCCAGTAGGCACTGTCATGTTAGGTTCACATGTAAAATATACATATTGATAATATGTAAGGTGCGCTATCGATACCTCTTGATTTTACATAATTACTTCTTCTTGGCTTGGAAATACTAGTCGAGAACATTAATCCAGATACTGAAGGGTGGCACTGTTGTGTTTAGTTCAGCTCATCAAATGTTCATGTGCCAAGCAGATATTTCAGTGCAATGTACAAACAGCCTTGGAAACCTGATATTATCTCTGTTTTCTTGCAGTCTAATGTAGCAAAGATAATTTAAAAACCATACTATCAGTGTTGTGAATAGTAAGAAGGAGTTACCTCATGGAAAGGATGAGCGTGATTGGTTTCGAAGGCACACCTAAAGAAACTCGACAAAAGGAAGGCAATGAGGAATTTTCTTTTATAGACATATCCACTTCTTTTTCAGGAGCCACATTTCTCAATTATTCTTCTAAGACTTTGATTAATAAAGTATTGATTTGTTTTAGTCTTTGCAACTACTAAAATTTATTCTAATGAATGTTCTTAGTAGCAGAATACAGAAAACACAGGGGAACATAGGCTATTCCAAATTGAACACTCTATTCAGATAAAAGTGATATATACAGAATTTAAAAGACATTTAGCAGCATGTAATAATCCTCTTATAAATTATAAAGTAAAATATTTACTTAAAAATGGTTAGAAAATTTGACATGTGTTTAGTACAAAAGAGACACACAAAAATAAGTAAATAAATAGCTCAATGATGGTAAATCTAGTGATAAATCTGGGCAGTATTGACATTAATTTCTAGACCAATGAAGAGTTATTAGTGTTACAAGCATGCTGAGTAGGTAGGCAAGTAGGATGTCTATGCATCTGAAAATAATTTTGAAAGGACTTCCTCTACTGTATAACTTTCTGTTTAAAATCTGTTAACCTCAGTATTGAAACATTTTTAAAAAGAAGAGAGGCTAAATGGGAAGGAGAAATACTAAAGATCCAATCAATGAGGCATCATTAAGTAGCAAAGCACTGATTCCAGCAGACCCATTTCTTATTTTTCTACTGTAACTTTGTACTTTACCATAATAGTAGCCAGCTGTGGGTCTCAGTACCTTTTCCTGAGGAATACAGGAAGCAATCTATGTGTTTATCCATACGTTATGATGAATGGTAAGGAGTTTGTACGTGAACAAAGAGTCAAAGTGGATTTTTTAGCCACATTACATTCTAAGTGGTTTTGCATACATTTACCTGAGAATCCAATGGAGGGTCCAATAGATCCACAGCACTCCAGGATTTGTTACAAATTTTCTGTTTTGATTTTTCTGATTGAAGTAGCCCAATTCAGTGCAATGCCACATGGAAAGCTAGATTTGCAAGTTTTAGAGGAGGTCAAAAGTAAATCACGAGAATATTAGTGTGTGAATGATAAAGATGATGTTCTATGGTAAAATACATATCTCACAACAGAACAGTAGTGTGGGTGTATGATGATGATAACTTTGACACTGGCCATGTGAGTCAAAGTTCCTGTTGCAGTGAAATGGAGCAAGAATCATCTGATACAAACACAGGGAATCAAACTTCTTGATTGAGATGATGAAAAAATCAGTGCTGTGACTATATATTTTATTAATCAAAAAATTGCAAAATAACCATGGCAACAAATGGAAGGACAAAATGTTAGAACTAGGACCAAAAATATAGTCTTGGCTGGGGTGAGACATATTGGACAGAATGCCAGCATTGCCATTCAGTGTTGAAAATTGTAACAGATGAAATGCTTCAAGATGCTGTGAAATACTGAAAGGCTGAAACGCAAGTAACACAATCTGTGTGCACCAATAGGCACTTTCAAAACATATATTTATTATGATACCTCACTAGCTAAACTGAAAGCATTCATAGGTCTGCTGTACTTAACAGGGATTTTTCATGGTAATTGCAGGAATGTAAAAGACTTATGGAAAAGCAATGGGGTAAAGTATGGAATAAAAATGTATGCTTTTGTAGATGCAAAGGCTTCCTATGCTTCTAATTTAGACATTCATTCTGGAACTCAGCAATCAGGTCCTTATTCATATAGTAATAAACCAAATGGTGTTATGAACAGACTTATCGCTGTCATCTCCCAAACTAAGAGAATGTGACATTTGACAATTGGTTTGCCAGTTTCCAGTTAATTTTAATTTTACTAACAGAGCACATTGACCAGCACAGGAATTGTATGGAGAAACAAAGCAGGAATTGTGTGGAGAAACAAAATTGTATGGAAAAATTACAAATGAGATGTTGCAATTTCAAAACAGACAACTATATAGTATAATCTTTGGATTTCAGAAAGATATAACATTAGCCTTGTATATGGCAAAGAAAAACAAACTGTTACTGCTGATGTCAGCATGTCACTATCATGGGAAAGTATTGAGGGAATCTGCTGCAAAATGAAAGCCTGAGATGGAAATTTTCTATGACAAAACCAAAAGTGGATTTGATGCTGTTGATTAGTTATACATCAACTATGATATCACTTGAAGCACAACGCATTGGCCAATGACTGTTTTACTTGATCCTAAACATGTATGTCATAAGTAGTTTGATAGTTTACAAAGACAGTTTACAAAGACAGTAACAAGTACTAAACATCTTGAGGAAATTTTCTTGGAGAATTTGGACTGGAGACCATAGAATTCATTTATAGCAAAGGAAAAACAAAATGTTTTTGCCCAGAGAATTATGCAAAAAAAATTGTGGAACACACTGGTGAGTTGTTAGGTGGGCAGGCAGATGCAGTATCCTAAAGACCTACTATGACAACACAAAAACCAAAAAGATGTCAACTGTGCCCTACAAGAAAGTACAGGAAAAAAATATGTACTATCAATGTAAGTTATACTTGTGTAGGGTACATGTAATTGTCATGTGTGAAGACTCCTTGGGCATGTCAGTTGAAGAAAAACTTATTTCTGTGGTGGACTTTTATTTGTGTTTATGTTGTAGTTCACAAGGTCTTTATTTCTGATGTTATCTTTGAGATTTTGTAAGCAGGTAAACAGCTAATATGAAAATGTTGATTCCTATTCTAAGCACTCATTATATATGTGATATTTTATTTGTATCTTATTTCCCTCCTGTGGCAATGTTGTATAACACAGTAGGAAGCTCCTGACAAAATAGAAAGAAAAAGGATGTGACAATACTTCCACAGGAGAAAGGAAAAAATATGACAAAGTAATATTTGTGTGCTGCCAGTGTAAGCAACATGTGTGCATGGAACATGCAGTTGTCATGTGTGAAGACAACATTGGCTGTGACAGTTGAAATAAAGCTTCTTTTTGTTGTACTGTTCTATTTGTATTTTCATTGTAGTTCATATAGGAATTTATTTCTGATGTTATCTTTTAGGTTTTGTAAGCAAGTTCACAGCTGATGTGAAAATGTTGGTGTCTACTGTACATGCACAATACATATTAAAAATTTAATATATTACTTTATGTTTCTATTAACTGCACGTTCTATAATATAAAAAATCTTCTAAGAAATAGCAATGCTGAAAGGTCAAGTATATCCTACAAAAAGAGCAGGAAATTAAAATACCTGTGCTGTTAATGTAAGCAATACATGCATATAGAATGTGTTGTCATGTGTGCAGACTGCTTTAGGTGTCATAATTGAAGATTATTTTTTTGTAAAGTGCTATTTGAATTTTCATTGTAGTTCATATACAAATTTATGTTGTTCTTTTTTAGACTTTTATGACAGAAAAAGGATGTTGATAATATTTGATGCTTTCATATAAACACTCAATTAATATTAAAAATTCAATACTTTACTTTGTAATATTTTTTTATTAAATGCTCATTGTTTAATAGAATAAAACTCATGAAATTAAAATTGATAATTTATCAATAGAAATATTCTAAAGGGTAAATGTAGGTCTGACAGACCATGTTTTTTTGCCTTTCTGACAAAATTAGTATTGTGCTCCTTATAATGGAATGACTCAGGAAATCTGATTGGTTGCTTAAATAGAATGTTGATTAGACAGACATTTTGTCTTCAAAAAGTCACAGGAAGGTCTGATAATTCAGTCTGAATAGTGAATAAGATTCAGGAATGTCAGGAATCTGAGGATGCAGCTGCCCTCCAGGGAGGCCTCAAGGATACAGTCACACATTTCTCTTCCTGAGGCGCTTCTCCCAGACCTTTAAGGTTCAAGCCGGTACATCCTTAATCTGGTATTCTTTCTCATGACGGTCTCCCTTGATTCCCCTCTGGGGAATGGCACTACTTCGTGCTTCCAGGTTATATTTCAGCTGTAACATACTGCTTTCATTCTTTTCTTTTTTGTCATATATACGAGCTTTTCTCTTTCTTCTTTACAGAATTCTTCAAAATTTCCTCATCTCTTTCTCATACAAAATTGCACATTCTTTTCCAAACTTTTAAACTTGCACATTTAATGACTGAAAAAATCATTTTCAAAATACTTAAAGCAATTGTCATTCAGATAAAGTGCAACTGCTACCATTCAAGTGAGAAAAAGATAATCAGTCCAATATGAAAATGCTTGAGGCTAAGACCAGGTAATTTAAATTGAAGGAATACAGATGGCCAGTAAATGTGAAAAAAGAAACTATCTCAGTAGAAATAAGTAGATTACCTACAACTTTGTCTGTAACTCTGTTTTGTTTGATTTGTTCTCTTGCTATTTTGTAAATGGATGTCTGTCTGTTAATGTTTTCCTTCTTTTATTTTTTAAAATTAAAAAAAGAAGAAAAAATAGACAAAATATTCTTTCACATGCATAATTTTTTGAAGTTTGAGATGGGTATTATTAAGAGATATATACTATTAAATGTTTTAGGTAAGGTAACATAAAAGGATATTTTTATACTATATTTAAGAAATTAAAGTGTATATTAATGAAGTCATTTTGTGAAGTAATTTGTCAGTACCTGTCTAATTTTAATATATATGCACGTGTAGGAAGCACAATCAGTATCTATCTAAAGCTAATTACAAATTAATTAATTATTGGGTTAATTTCATGTAAAATTTTGCAATTGCTACAAAAATTTGTAGACATTTATGTAGTTTTTAAAGAGTTTTAAGACATACATAATATGTTTTATAATATATGTAATATATATTTATCCAATGACTCAATTATTTGCTTAGACAAACTTATAATAGTTGATTGCCTATTAAATAGCAAGTGGTGCTCGGCAATGTGAACATAAGATAGCAAAAGAAACTTCATTTTGCCCTTATACAATTTAGTCTGTGGGTGAGAAAGATTAATAAAAGCTATTCTGGCAATGAATAAAAAAACTAGACCCATGAAAAATACATTTATGTAATTAAATTTGTATTAACATATTCTGTGTATACACAAATTAAAATGGAAGCTAATACAGCAAACTATTAACTGTTATTCTAGAGGGAAAAGTTGATTGAAATGGATTGATCATATCTCCCTCATAATTTTCTGAACTGTCTAAATTAATAACAATAAAAATTTGTTTATAGATAGTTTCTGTAATTAGAAGTTACTAGATTAGAAAGAGTAATATCTCAAATTTCTTTCTGCATGTGTAAATATGTATCAAAAAGACAAAGAATAAAATATATTTTGTCTGAGTTACGTGATTATGGTGATATCAAGTTGGGTTTTCTTTGTTATTTTTTTTCCACCTGTTCCAAAATAAGTCATAACTATGAAGCAAATCCATATCAATAAAGCATTAAAATAAACATGACAATAGGTAATTTGGGAGATGCTGTTTTGCTTGCAACTCTATTGTTGCGCTATATTTCACTCTCTTAGAAGAATGGATTTTTAGGGACTACTATTAGAACAGGCAAAAGCAGAACTGTTGACCATTTTGAATCTCCAATTCTACCTCTCAAGAAATGTACAGACACTACATTACAAATGCAATAATGTAGTTATGGAATTTCTTGATATACCGCATTTTGCAAATTTCTTTTGAATTAATTTAGTTTGCTTTTTTATCCCCTAAAGTCCATGTTCTTAGAGAAAAACAATAGTAACAATGATATAAAGATAATATTAAATCATGACATATCTTTTATTTCATTATGAACAAAGTCACAAATATATGCCAAAAGGTGAAATAAATATTTTTAAATGGATTGATAAAATTCATACTATATATTAGCCAACTATAGATAATTAATTTCATATTATAAAATACATTTTTAATGAGAAAATAAATTTCTTTATTCATTTGCCATTTCTGGCAGTGTGATGCTGTTCCCTTTTTATACTATATTTAAGAAATTAAAGTGTGTATTAATGAAGTCATTTGGTGAAGTAGTTTGTCAGATCTCATTTGATTACACGTTTGTCACTGCCTATAGGATGCTTATCAGCAATGCTGGTTGTCACATATTAGGTGGAAGATTCTACTAACCCTAGAGGTTATTTATGTTTTATCACTACGTATATTGTAATCAGTTGAAGAATATATGTTGTGTGATATTTCTGACATTTTTTCCCAGTAATGTGCTGGGGAAAGTTACTGGGAAATTTTGATAAACATGTATAAAAATATTCTAAGTTTCTTTTTCTTTTTTTTTTTTTTTTTTTTTTTTTTTTTTTTTTTTTTCTCTGGTACCGGGAACCGAACTCATGACCTTGCACTTGCCAGGCAGGCGCTTTTGCCGCTGAGCTAAATCCCCAGCCCCTATTCTAAGTTTTATGTTGATTGATTTGTTAATAAAGTATATAGGATGAAAGTTAGTAGTTTAAAAGTATACCTGACTTAATTTGGAATATTTAGAGGAAAAAGTTATAAAAGGTGAAATCTTTTGCGTATGTTTGTTTAGGGTTGAATTACAGAGAAGTTATTTGCATTTGAAGGTGTTTTATTGTGATTATTTTTTCTTTGGTAGTGGGAATCAAACTTAGGACCTTGCACTTGCCAGGCAGGCACTTGTGCTGCTAAGCCAAATCCCTGGCCCTATTGTAATTTTTGACCAATGTAATCACTTGACTATAGAAAGTAGCTCTGATGACATCAGATTGAGAATCCAGCTTGGTTATTTTTGTTTTGGTATATACTTACAAGTAATAATACTCTGATGTTCATAAAGTTGTGTATCTGTAATGGATCTTAGAAAATATCACAAGCTTCTATTGGACAAACACATAGAATTAGAGTTTGCTAAATATTATTTGATACCTATGCTGAATAATCAGATTAGGTGTTCTCTAATGGGATATCAGTGCAATATATTTTTACCAAATAAAGTGTATATTGAAAAATTACTAAGTCTATATGATATGAAAATATTTTGGAACGAAAAATCCTTTTACTCCCTTGTTTCTTTCATTAGTTCAAAAACAATAGTTCTCAATTTATTTCTTGCTATTTGTATTCAGCTCTCCAAAATACAAAGTTGCATTTCATAAAATTGTAAATGCTAATAGTAGATGTTCAAATTATTATGTTTTGCAGTTGCATTTTCTAAATTAATTTTGACAGGTGTCTCCTTAGCTGTTTTTGTCTCCTCTGCTATGCTGTTTTTAATTTACTTAAAATTGTATCTCATTCACCTTAAGGAACTGGTGTATAGCCAATGGCTAAGATAACTTAAAATGAGTTGAGTATTTTTAAAGGTTTGAGGTTTATTTAATTGAAACAGTGTATAATATATTTTATAGGAAAGAGGGTTCATACTCTAGAGAGCCTCAATAAAAAACAAACTTTAATGCTTGGAAAAAGTAAAGCAAAGGCAAAGAACTGGTTAGCTGACTAAGCATAAGCTGACAAACCTGGCTGCTTTAGCATGGTGTAGTTGAGTTCATGGTGGATTGGGTTAAGCTGCCTTAAGTCTTCTTTAAAAAAAAAAAAAAATCTGATTTAACATAATAACAAATGAATGCTTCTTGCATTGTGCTTTTTAAGTTGTGAGGATTGGAAAATATCAGTGAACTTCAGGGGGAAGAATCACTAGGCATAGCAGATCCAAGCCTTTAGACAGAAAGCCTAGCACCATGGTAATCTGCCTGGGGACTAAAAAGAAGGTAAAATATTGTCCTTCCTCTGCTTAAATAGACCCTTACTGCAGGTAAAGGAGTATCTCATGTATGTGCTTATATTTAACAAGGTTTGCCCTTGTATGGTCCATTGCTAGGAATAACAATAAACAGTAGCTCATTACACACTGTGCCATCTCATTATATGAGGAGCTACTCTAGCATATTAAAAACAAAATGCAGAAAGCCTAAAAGAAAACATGACTAAAATTAAATGCAAACAACTCTGCCTTTTATTTTAGAAATATTGATCTCCTGCAAAAGAGTGGCATGTTTAATGAATACCCTTAATGATTTTACAGTAGAGCAAATCACCTATGAAAAGTAACATGGTTAAAAAGAATGGTATAATCTGGCTCCCAATGAAATCCAATACCTCATAAGCAACAACAGTCAGTATGTCAAAACTCTCTGGGAGTAAGAAAGCTGCAAAATCAGAAAGGGAAATAAAGCTAATTTATTTTAGCTTTAGTTTCAAAGTTGAATAAAATGCTTACAGGGGTGCCATGAAAATATTTCCCAAACTAATCTAATCCTGTTCATAGTAATTACTTTCTTCCTTTCAGGCAAAACATAGTTGACAGAAAACAGCAAATGGTTTTTAGGGGATTTAATAGGGATGACATAGCATACTCAAAGAAAATTTTCATTACTTAAAGCTAATATATCTTAAGATTTTGTTTTCAAGAACCCTTTCAAATACTTTAGAAAAATTTAGAAAAAAGAATATTGGGATATAAAACATAAGTAGGAGGGAAATTAAATCAGTTAAAGATTTTGAGATTGGTGTTGTCTGAATCATGTTTTGGGGTTTATAGAATTTAAAAATATACATGTAATGAAATATCTTCACATAGAAAAACAGTTTTTCAAAATAACCACACAGACTAAACAAATTTGAGCATTATAAATACAAAATAAAGAATTTCTGTTCTAAAACACGATACCTCTGCATAGTGCTGGACATAATATGTCATCAACTAGAAATGATATCCTTCAAAAAATGTAACTACCCAATTATTTTTCTGCACAGATAAGAGAAGAATTTGAAACATGAAAATGCATTAATGAGTGTTTCTGGATCATGTCAGTTCCATTTACAATATGACAAAGAATATAAATTATACTTCTGCAAGCTTCTCTATTTTGGCATTGTCAGTCCTGGGAAAGCACATGCCTGGAGTACTTGGAGCACTTCATGTGGTCAAAGTTCCAGCAGACCTCTGTCAAACTCTTGGGTATCAATCTTAATTCTTACAGAAATATGGAAGACTATTGAAGCTGAAAGAAATTTGCTGCCAATGTTTTTCAAGCTCTTGGATATACATACAAATAAACAATATACACATAAGAGAAAAATACAGAAATAAACATTTCAATAGTGGAACATATTCGGTCTTTAAGTAGCAGTGGAAACTACAATATTATCAATTTTATTGACATGACTATGAAGTTCAAAACAATTGAAAGACTTGTGACAGGTCATTCAGCCAGATACATTGGCAGATAATTTCCAATTGAAGCCTTGCAATGACTCACCTTCTTTTTTTTTTTTTTGTACGGGAATTGAACTCCAGACCTTGTGCTTGCCAGGCAGGCCCTTATGGCATTAAGCTATATCCCCAGTCACATATTTTCAATATCGTGACAATATGAGAAAAATGTAGAGACAAAAGTCTAAACTCTTTTGGGTATATTATAGTAATTTCCAGTGCCCAACAAAAGGAATATTGGATTACATTAAGAAACACATCTTGAACCTTATTTAAGTCACTTATTAAATTTCCTCTTACACTTTACTCAAACTCATTCTCTAATGTGGAAGAAAAATGTTTGCAAAACTTTATTTTAGAGTTAAAAAATTCAGGACAGTTTAAGATACATTTGAGATTGTGTCCTTGATTTTTAAGTTCTACATTACATCTGAGAGGATTTTGGTCCTCATCCATTGTAATGGTTAAGGACAAGAACAGCAGCGATCCTAAAGATCAGCCTGAAGCTGGAGGAGATGATGCTGTGGCTTGCAAAAGGAAGTTCCTTCTTTCAAGTGTTTCTTTCAACTTGCTGCAAGACTTTAAGTGATTAGAGAGAACCAACTCAGTAGAACATTTAATAATTTCTATTTCCTTGCATTTGTGTTTTTATGTAGTCCTCTCCCCTTGAGTGTAAAGGGAATCTGTGGTTTTCTAATTTCTTTTTGACAAATGTGATGACTTTTCTGAATTTGGTACAATATACAAGGCTCTTTACCCACCTGGGGCTGAAAACCATACTTGTTGCTGAAAAATGAGTAGTTATGGTAGAGAATTCCATGTGGCAGAGAATTGTGAGGAGGACACAGGTGCAGTAAAGACCAATGTTCTAGAAATATAGATGAAAGGACACAAATTGCACCAATAAATGAAAGCTTGGAGTAAGCTTGAAAACAACTTCTACAACAGTGTAGCTTCAAGACAATGCACAGCAGGAGACACTTCGACAAGACCCAGCCATACTGGCCTAGATTTGTGTTTGCATGAACTATGAGATTGAAAAAACAAAACAAAATTGTATATTTTAATTCACTGAGTGTGGCAATATGTTATAAAGCAGTAGAAGATTAAGAAGATCTGTACCTTCATTTGTTTCTATTCAAGTTACTTCCATTTAAAAATTAAATAATTAATTTTAAACCTTTCTAAAAATACCCTTGGCTAAGAGGCTGATATTTGAAGGATCTATAAAAGTATGAATTCATGAAGGTATGAAAATTGATACTTAAATATAAATCCACAAAGAAATATTGACACAAAATATGAGGAGTATGAAAAAGTTGCTGAAGGTGAATTTTTGTATAAATGTCCTGGTTCTGGGACTTTTGAGAAGTATGGAGATTTGCTATAAGCCCATAGCCGGTTTAATTATCCTTGCATTTTGCCAGTGTCCCACACACTCTTCGAAGATATCTGATGGCTGTGGCAGATGGCCCATTAAGTTTAGGGTTAAGTGTATTTCACTTTTTTACTTAGAATCATTACTTTACTTATAGTAAATTTTATCTAAAACTTACATGCCATATTCTACATTTTAAAGTTCGTTTAGTTTTCTTCAGTTATGTAAACAAGACATAATAATTACACATCAGTTAACAGAAGAAGACAGGGGCTGGGGATTTAGCTCAGTGGCAAAGCGCCTGCCTGGCAAGCGCAAGGTCGTGAGTTCGGTTCCCGGTACCGGAGAAAAACCAAAAA
>NW_004955404.1:49017050-49054178 GCF_000276665.1 Chinchilla lanigera | reverse complement strand
AAAAAAAAAAAAAAAAAAAAAAAAAAACAGAAGAAGACAAAGTTCTTTCCTTCTTTTTATTACATATATTTTATTTTGGTTGTGGCTCTAGAGCTTAAACCTAGGGAGATATATGTATATAGAGAGAGTCCATCAATAAATATATACACATTTCAGGGAAAGAAAAATAATAACTTCTCTTAAACAGATGCTGTTATTCTCATATGGGGAAGGCCTGAAAGATGTCATATATCACATAAGACCCACTATACCGCTGGTCCTTAGAAAGGAAATTAAAAATGTGTGTAAACCAAAATCAGTGACCAAGGTCACTCAAGATTCAGTTTGCTGTACTAATAAATGTCTGGAACCTGATGATCACCACTTTGAGCAGCTCTTGTAATTGTAGAGGCCCAAAGTAACTTGTGTTAATCTCATGATGTCTCAATAAACTAGTATTAAAATATTTATATAAGCTTTTCCTAAAATGTTTATATATATATATGCTACATATATTTATATATATATAGATATGTAGATATACATGAATATAAACATATACATATATATATTTTTTTTTTGAGACAAGGTTTTCTTAAATTCCCAACCTAGCTTTGAACTTGGAATTCTCCTTTATCAGCCTCTTAAGATTACAGAAGGATATTATCTTTTCTGGCTATATGCTGCATTTTAATGCTTTCTTCAACCACTTTCATGAAGTAAAATTTATATTTTTTTATTTTGAAAATATTCACTTAATGCTCACTACTTACTCCATTGATTATACATATGATAACAAATTACTTTACACCAGTATAAGGACTGATTCGTTTGCAAAAGCAAGGACTCAAAAAATACCAGTATGTTTCTCTGTGCCTAGTGTCCTGTGTTTGTTACTACGTGCTAAAAATGTATCTCCTTTATACTCTAATAATTTGGCTCACTTATGTTGTCTCATGATTTTTCCAGAAAAAAAGCTAAGGAAAAGCTTAAAACATTTTGACTCTGAGATATGTGAGCTACTATGTTTTAAGATTTTAAAAAGTGAAAAGAACATGAGTACTTCCTTACATTCTGTAGTTGTTTATTTGAAATAAATACTATAATTTAATAAGAACTTGTCACTGGGTCATTAAAAATTACGAAGTTGCTGTTTGTATATTCTTGCCTCTTCCATGGCAATTCTTCCCCATACCATTCTGCCTCCAAACACAGGGGACGAGAGATTCTATAAACTGCATGTAATTTAAACCTTGCTTCTCCTTAACAGCTCTTCAGGGATATTGAAGGAAAGCAAAGTTTTATACATATTAAAACTAAAATGTGAAATACCAGCTAGGAATGTAGACGAGTGTTGGTAAAATTATGGGAGAATAGGAAATGGGTTTCTTTCCCGAGATTTTAATTTAGTGATATTTTCTGTAAGGTGCCAGAAGCACTCGTTAACATTCATATCATGGTAATGAGATTTATTTTTCAGACAGAATATAAATTGGGGAGAAGAACCTTTGAGAATGAGCAATGGGCTGGTGAGGAGAAATGCAGGATACGCGGCACCACGACCTTTCCTTTTTCAAGCGCAAGTGCACACCATTTGTGCCTGTACCCTTTTTCCTTCACTTTTGCTGTCTCCTCTGCTGCTTTCCACTCAAACCCTCTTACCACAGGGTTTCACATTTTACATCACAATCTTCACTAATAGCTTTCATACAGCCTTCAATTATTAATAAACACATTTAAATAATCAACACATGTTCTAGTTCATTAAGAAATGGCTTTAGGTGTCTCAGTTTGAATTATATTTTAAGCACAGATAGTTCAATTCATTTGTCATTATTTTCAAATATATTTTCACTTAAAGGAGATTTTCATTTAAATTTGAGTAATTAAAACACAGTCACATTAACATCATTTTGTGATTCAGTTACAAATTTCCAAACTGCAAAATAGCTAACCATTGTGTGCTCAATATTTGTATGTAATATATAGCATTTTCAGTCGTTATAATTTTATGAATATGTAGTGAAATTTGTTCTTCAAGAGCAGTCTTGGCAACACTGATCATTCAAAAACAAAAAATACTTATATTGTGAATCAGTTTTAAAAGCTGAGAAGTTAATTTGGTGAGCTCTAGAGCTGAATTATTTTTTTAGTTTGACTTTGTTGGTAGAAATGCATGGCATCATTTTCAGAAATTACACAAAAGAAAGAAAACATAAAGGAGAATTTACAGAACCAGGTGGACTCAAACACTAATTGTAAATTTACATCTTGCTATAGACATAGAAACATATCAGCTTATTCGAGAAGTTTCTATTTTACAATGATTTTTCAATGCACATAGTTCATTTTCCATTTTTTTTTTTTAGGAAAGTTGCAATGAAATTGCAGGTATCTTATCATTAAAACCTTTTTGAAATTTGCATTCTAGCCTCAAAAACATTAAGCATCTTTCATATTCACTAAATACTTTTGAAATTGAAATTTTATTTTCTGGCAAGAGCTGTGTAATTCTTTAAAAGCTATTATTTCTTCAATCTTAGATCAGTCTAACAAAAATAAATAAGAAGAGTTTCACAAAGCCATCTGTCCAATACAAATGTGTAATTTGAATCTAAATATCTGGATTTCTGTGAAAAATTTAACAAAATTCTCTTGCATTCCCCAGAAAAATGTTTATTTGTATCACTGCTGATCATTTCCTTTCAATTTTAAAATATTACATAGGCATTAAAGGTACCATGACTTCCGTAAACTATAGGAACAAAATCATATTGAGATTAATTCCCATTTCATAGGGGCCAGAGCATGACTTCAATCAGAAGGCTTAGGTCATGAAATCTTTCCTCCAGTCCTTTTAAAATATCTAAGTTTATGGATAGATGGCAAGCATTATGTGAAGCCTTGGGTTAAGAAAGAAAGACAAAACAGAATTATGTGTATTATATGTGTACAATACACCTCACACTCATAAACAATTACAGATTGTGTATATCTGCAGAATTTACTACACAAGTCTCCAATTCTTAATCTGTAAAATTAAGCCAACAATAGTACATAAATGACAATACAAATTTGAGGTATATTGTGAGTAGCATATTTCACAGCATACTGAAAGAATTCAGCCAATGTTATTATTAAAATCAAATTATTCTACATCTCGGACCTGGCAAACAACTGGCAGAAGGAAATCAAGTGACTAGCTCCTCCCCACTACATCAGAGGAACTAGGTGACCAGGGGAAACAGAGTTACACAGTAGAACCCTGACAAGGGTGCAGACAATGAATAAATGGGAACAGCAGAGTGGAAAAGTTCAAAGCAACTTCAACTATATGAGCCAACATATGGTAAGTTAAGTCAACCAGTGCTGTTCTTGGGGACAAGGTCACCTGGAATAGAAGCAGGCAAGTGGGGTCATCTCTTTTCAATTTATTTTTTTTTTATTTTAATCTATCTTTTTCATTTCTCTGTCCTCTAGCTTTGTGTCTACTACCTTTTCAGTTATCTTTGTTTTATCCAACATCTTTTTTAAATTTCCCCACTGCAGGGTAACACCACTCTACCAAGGGGAAACACATTGCATAAAAGCTCCTAATTTAAGATCAGTTCTGTTACATAACTGTAGATTTTGCTACTATGGTTTAAGGTACAAAATTAATAGTTACCAGAGTTTGTCAGTTTCTATACTGTGCTTAATGCTATTGTAATTGTTATTCTACTTTAGCTAGTATGGTGTGTCTTTGGTAATCAGTTTTTCTCCCTTCCATAACAATACTGGGTATCTCTGGGGTGATAAGCTCACCACAACCCAACACCAAAGGACTGGGAACCGAGGCAAAGAGATGATAACATTCCACTCTTAATTAATCAACAAGGTAGGATCTTGGGACAGACACAAATCAAGAATCTCCTACACACAGAAGACATCCTTGAAGAACAGATATTTCCTAGAGAAGCCTTGGTACTAGTGATATAGCTACCTACTGCAAAAACTTAGAAGGGTCAGCACAGAAAGTAAAATTAAAATTTTTGAAATAGAAAATGACATGACACAGAAGCAAAATACAGTCTCAGACTGCAGCCCACCCTAAAGATGTCCAAAAGACACTGAAATAAAGGATAATGAAATGCACATTGAAGTTTCTGAAATGAAGGCAACCAAAATAATTAAACAGATCCATGTGACAATAGAGGAAATTGGATGAGAAATAATCTCTCAGGCAAAGAAGAACTGACAACCATAATGAAGGAATTGCTCAACAAATCTAAAGTAGACAGAGATAAAATAATAGATGTGCATTGGAAAATGATGCAAGTCTTGAACTAACAATATAGGAAAGAAATAGTATGCATGAAATTGATTCAATCAGGTGTGCAGGAAATTCCATTGAAAGCTGGCAAAACTACTTGATAGAAATTGAAGACAGATTTTCAGACCACGAAGACAGGATCACAGCTGGAAAACACAAAATGAACAGTTTCTTAAAAATAGCAATGAATCAGGGAATAACAGCATAATGACTGTAAGATGATGCAAAGAGAAACAATATAAAATTGATAAGGCCAATGCAAAAGCAGGAATCAATAAAAGTGACACAAAAAAACTATTTGCAAAAGTAACAGGAGAAAATTTTCCAGGGATGGGAACAGAATCTGACATACAGTGAGTGAGGCATATAGAACTCCAAACAGCTACGAACAAAATAAATCTACATCCAGACAAATAATAATCAAGAATCCAAAAACTATAGCACAAAAACAAAATAATAAAAGCTGTTAGAGAAAAGAAACAGATCACCTATGCAGGAAAGTCAATTAGAATAACAGACTACTGCCAAACACAAACCCTCAAGTCAAGAAGAACTTGCAGTGAAGTATTTCAAGTCCTGAAAGACAAAAACTTCCAATGCAGATTAACATACCCTGCAAAATTACCCTTCAAAATTAATTGAGACATAAGACACTCCCATGATAAAGATGGAAGAAATTTTTAACCATCAAGCTAAACCTAAAAATAGTATTGAAAGATATACTAGACAGAGATTAAAAAATGAACACAATTCCAAGAATGACAAATGAAAGAAACCACCAGGCAGGGCAAACAATTAAATGGGAAAAGCAAAGGACAAACAATAGGGAAATAACATGAGAAAGATAACCTAATACATATCAACTATAACCATCAAGGTAGATTACCTCACATCACTAAGCAAAAGAAATAGACTGTCATAATAGATCAAGAAACAAGAATCAACAATTTGCTGCATACAAGAAACATATTTCACTCCAAAAGAAACTTAGAGACTGAAAGTCAAAGGATGGCAAACAATATTCCATGGACAAGAACACAGAAAAATGCATGGACAGCTATTCTGATTGCAGAAAATGTTAACTTAGAACCAAAAATGATCTAAACAGATACAGAAGGTCACTACATACTGGTTAGGGGAAAAATTGTACAGGACGTGATGACAGTCATAAATACATATGCACCAAATATGGGAGCACTGAATTATATAAAAGACAAATATTAATAAACATGAAAAATCAAATAAGCCATAAAACAAATGTAACAATGAAACTTAATATCCCATTGTCACAAAGAGACAGATCAACTAGACAAAATACTCAGCAAGAAATGTCATTACCTAACTAAACCTGTGAATAAATAGACTTAGTAAACATTTACCAAGTCTTACCCAACAACATCAGAATACATGTTCTTCTTAGCTGCACATGGTATATTCTCTAAAATATACTACATACTAGCCATAGAACAAGCTTGCAAAGATTTAAAATTATCCCATGCATATTGTCTGACCATTGTGCAATGAAATTTAAAATTAATTGCAAAAGACACCATGAAAACTCCATAAACACATCAAAATTAAATAACATTATCCTGAAAAAGCAATTGGTAGCAGATAAAATTAAAGAAGAAATTGAATAATGTTAAGAATTAAATGAAAATGCAGACACAATATTCCTGAACCTTTGGGATGCAATGAAAGCAGTCCTAACAGGAAAACTATAGTTATGAATTCTGACATCAGAAAAACAGAACATGCAATAGTAAACAACCTAATGTTGCACCTCAAGCTTCTGGAAAAAGAGGAGCAAGGCAAGCTCAAAGATTGTACAAAAGAAAAAAGTTATATAGATCAGAGCAGAAATTAATGCAATAGAGACTAAGAAAACAATACAAAGAATTAATGAATTGAAGAATTAGTTCTCTGAAAGAATGAATAATATTGATAAACCCCTGGCCAACCTTCTCAAAAAAGACAAAAATCCTCAAATTCATGAAATGATTATTGAAAAGCATGAAATCACTACAGGCCCTGTGGAAATTCAGGAAATCATCAATATCTACTTCAAAAATTAGTACTTTCAGAAGATTTTAAATACAGAAGAAATGGACAGATACATACACATATATATGAATAACCAAAGCTGAATCAAGAAGATATAAAAATTCTAAATAACCCAATATAAATTAACAAATTTGAAAATATAATTTAAAAGTTACAAAGAAAAAAAATGCCCAGGTCCTGATAGATTCACTGCTGAATTCTACGAGTAATTTAGAGCAGATTTAATGTCAATACTGTTCAAATTTTTTAACAAAGTTGAAAGGGAAGCAATATTCCCAAGTCATTCCTAGAGCCAAGTATTACCAGGATAACGAAACAAGAGAATGACCCAACCAAAAAAGAGAATTACAGGCCAATCTCACTGCTGAACTCATATGTAAAAATACTGAATAAGATACTAGCAAGCAGAATGCAGCACATCATCAAGAAGATTATATACCCTGACCAAGTGGGATTCATGCCAACAATCCAGGGCTGTTTGAACATATGCAAATCAATAAATGCAATATACTGTATCAACAGAGCCAAAGACAAAAATCACATGATCATCTCCATAGATGTAGAAAAAGTTTTTGATAAAGTTCAACACTCATTCATGATGAAAACCCTACAGAAAATCAAAATAGATAGTCATTACCACAATCTGATAAAAGCATCTATGACAAACCAACAGCCAAAATCAAACTAAATGGATGAAAACTGAAAGATTTTACTCTAAAATCAGGAAGAAGACAGTGCTGTCCACTGTCAGCATTCCTATTCAATACAGTTCTGGAAACATTAGCCAGAACAATCAGAAAAGAGAGAAATTAAAGAAGAGGCATAAGGATCTGGGGATTTAGCTCAGCAGTACAGTGCCTGCCTGGCAAGTGCAAGGTCATGAGTTTGATTGCCAGTACCAGAAAAACAAACAAACAAACAAACAAACAAAAAAAAAAACAAAAAGAAAATAAAGAAGGATAGGAAAGGAAGGACTTAAATTGTCATTCTTCACAGATAACATGATACTCCATGTAAAAATCCCCAAAACTCCACCAAAATGCTTCTCAAATTAATAATCAAATCCAGTAGCATAGCTGGATACAAAGTCAACACACAAAAATCAATAGCATTCCTATATTCAAACAACAAAATCACTGAGAGAGAAATTAGAGAAACTACTCTCTTCATAATAGCATCCAAAGTATTTAATACTTAGGAATCAATCTAACGAAGGAAGTATTTAGATCTATGACCCATTTTTATTGTTTAGAACAGTGATAGATCATGGTGATAGACAAATTATAATTTTAGTATTCAGCATGCAGTGAGATAGTTTTTCCAGCACTATTTTGGACCCTTCATGAAAGATAAGGTGGATGAGTGTGTCTGTAATTGTGTCTACATCTTTTAATCTGTTGCACTGATCCTCAAGTCTGGTTTTTTGCCAGTGTCATGCTGATTTTATCCCAATAGCTTTGTCATATAATTTCAAGTCAGAGATTGTGATGTCTCCTGCCTCACCTTTATTATCCAGGATTTCCTTTGCTATTCTAATTCTCTTCTGTTTCCAAGTGAATTTTAGAAATATTTTCTCTACATTTGTGAGGTATGTTAATGGTATTTTGATTGGGATTGCTGTAAATCTTTATAAACGTTTTGTGAGTATGGCCATTTTCACTATGTTGGTTGTTTCTATTCAGGAGCAAAGGATATGTTTCAGTTATCTGATATTATCCTCAATCTCTTTTTTCAAAGTACTGTAACTGGATACTAAGATTCATTTGCCTTATTGCAGGAGCAGTGTACTCTACTAATTTATTCAATTGATAATTTTGATGAAGGATTGAAGAAATTTCTAATGAGTGTGAAAATACTCTCAATTAAAGCACTCAAATTAATTATAAAGCTGAGTGAAAACACATTAATGCATTTTTTGCAACATTTACCTTCTTAAAGCATATGGTAAATATATAAAGGGATATGATGATTTCTGAGTATATGGCAGACAATGAAAGCAAGTCTTTTTCTTACTGGTTTATGTATCACTGTAACTCTTCATTATGGTAATGACTCAGCTGAAGGATATAATACTTAAATAGATATATAAACCCTTCTAAAATTGAAAGTTTCAAAATAGATTTGATTTATTTGCTTTTAGAGATTATTAACTGAATCAACATACTATATTCAGCTTAATTCATGTTATAATGTTTTATATTACTTTATACTTTATGAAAAGGATATTTACATTTTGTTATTCCTTGTCAGAGATATTCTACTTTATACTTTTTTTTTTTGAGACAACATCTTATTACTCAAGGCTGGCATTGAATTCACTAAGTAGCACAGCCTGTATTTGAACTTACAGTGATCTTTCTGACTTAGCCCACCAAGTGCTGGGATTATAAGTATATGCTACCATGCCTGGCTCTGCTTTGTATACTTTCTATTGTCCAATAATTTTAAAAGGAATGCTGTTTTCACAAAATAATGAAGTTGCGTTAATATAATGAAGAATAGGGTAATTTGGATGAGCTAAACCATCAGATGTTGTTAACTATAACAACATTAACAACAACTATAACAACTATAACAACATTAGATGTTGTTAACTATAACTATATTGTTAACCTATAGTTTCATAGCCAATGGGCTGTGTAGTTCACTAACTGCTGGTTTCACTGAAGAAAGGTGTGCTGAGAAGCAGAATCTCCATAAGCACACTAAGAGATTATGACTATCACAAAGTGAGTGTCAGACGTCCCTTCACCACTGCATTCAAAGCTGTTCTTCCAATAATCGAAGGCAATGGATTTAACTAGGCATCGACCTCCGAAATTATATCAATTGGGGCTGCAATATGCAATAGGTAGAAAGCTGATTGGGTTTTAGTATGATCATAAGTAAAAATGGGGAAATGAAAGTTCTCATATTTTACCCAATTTTCTAATTATGCATTGTGAAAAATGATGCTAATCTGTCCATTCCCAGTACTATAATTCCCCCATAGACCTTTAATGTTTTTAACTCAGATTATATTAGTTACCTTCCATGATCTATGCTACCTTTCCCTTAATAACTATCCAAATACCTTCACACTAATTTTAAGGCATTGAGATTTTACTTCTGCTAACTTTTCTCAGGTTTTCCTCTTACTCATCTCTAAATCCTACTTCCTACAAGGCAAACTAAATGTTTGTTTGCATTATGCTCTCTCTCTGTCCCCTCCAGATCTCCTTGAAGTCCTGCTATGACCCTTGTTTCTTCTGAAATTGACCTGATTAGCTCCAACTCATCATTCAGGTGTCAGGTTAAACATCATTTTCTGTGCTAGGTACTAACCCTTGCCTGAGTATTTGATTAGGAGACAGATGTTCTTATGAGCTCTCATAAAGCATAATTCTACTTTTATAGTCGTATTTACTGGTTTAATTGATTGTACTTTTACTAAATGATAAAATACCTTATTCAACCTTGAGTCTGTAGCCAAGAGCACAGTGCCTGACATGTAATTCAAAAAATAGTCACTGAATTAAAGAATAGGACTAAAAGGTGATTTTTGGTTTGCATACTTTGGAGAGAAAAGAAAACTGGAATTTGAAGGTGATTTTAACATCTTTTAATTCTATAATAATATGTATGGACTGGTAAACAATACTTTATTGATTATACATCCTAAAAATAATGTTCCTTGTTTTTATTCCACATCCTTCCTAAGCTCTAAAATCATACACACATAATAAAGTGAGCCAGCATTTCATAGTAGCACTAAACAACTACCTACAATAGTGGCTCTGTGTAACCTCCATTGTAAGTGAAGAACAAAACTGGAAAAATGAGACATGAGAAGACCACACACGAGAACAAAATGTTTCACTTTACAGAAATTAGGAAAATCTCAGAAATTGGAAGAAAAAACTGTGAAAAGGTGAAGGAGAGAGAAACGATGAAAAAAGAAGGGATTGATTCAATGATTTTAATGCAGTAGTGTTGGAAACTGGTCAAAACCAACAACCAATGTGACCTAGTTAAATGCTTTATGGTCACCCCTCTTAGACACCCGTGATCAAGAACATGGACGCTAGAGGCTGTGGTAGAAGCAGAGGTAAAGGATGGAGAAGGAAATAGAATGAATTAAGGTCAGCATAATGATTACATGGCCAAGGCAGCCTTTGCTCAGTAATGAACCCAGCAGACAGGTGGGACTCTTTTCTGCTCCCCTCTTTTTTCCCCCATTGATTCTGACAACCTGTTACAACCAAGTAGAGGATCCCTCTGTGGAAGAGCAAAGGTTTTAGGACTCTGATGGTGAACTTTTTAGAGCTTTCAGTGATAAAAACAGCGCATTGTGGCATGTGTGCCAAAGATTTGCCCCACTGCTTTAGGAGAATGGCTTACAGAAACTAATATGGGAACGGGAATACTCATTTAGAAAAAAAAAAAAGCAGTGTAAATTATCACAAACCTTTACAACCTAGGGGTACCTTTCAATTAGCTTTTTTGATATGTAATGTGAAATATTAATAAGTACATGAAGCACTAGGGTTTTATATGAAACTGAATAAACAGGACAAATAGAAGAAACCTTAAAAAAACACTAAGAAAGCAACCAGAGAAAATTTACTTATCAGAGAGATAAAAATATAAATGAGCTACTCTAAAAGGAGATCAGAAATAAGAAATATCAGTTGAGCAATTGAATTATGAAAGCTATATTTTATAAATTAATACAGAAAGATTGCAAATTAAAGTTTAAAAATTATATTAACCCCTCCAGGAACATTGGTTGTGTTATCCTATTTTGAATAGCTTTCAAAGATAACAGAAAGAAATACTAAATTTCATCTGTTAATTGTGCATAAAAATCTATTATTTTCACTTAATTTCAATGACTAATATGTGCGTGTATTTATGATTGTGCATATGCTTGTGTGTATATGGAGAAGATAAAAATGCAATGTAATTTAAAAATGCCACCAACAATGGAAATCAGGAATATTAATTATGCTGTCTAAACCAACATAAAGTTTGATCACGTTTTTTAGCTCCTTGAGGGATATCTGTAATAGTCCTAATTAAAAAAATCTCTTCTTTAACAACAGAGCACTATTTCTTAATAAACCTATACTATATACATTTCAGAGTTTGTAGCCTGAAATTGGAATGTTACACGATTCAATACATTGTGGCCCATATATTAAAGGAAAAAAATTTCCTACTTTTCTTATTGCATTAATCTGTGCTTTGCAAGTTTGTGTTTAATGTAGCCACTACTAAACTCAGGGCCGCACACAAGGTAGGCAGGAACTCTACTGCAAAATTGTACCTTCAGCCTTATTTATAATTTTATTTTGAAGCAAGATCTTAATAACTTACCTAGGTTTTACTTTAATTTGAGGTCCCCCTGCTTCAACCTCTCAAATAAGTGGCATAGCAGGTTATGCAGTCATGACTGGGTTGCAAATGCTGACTTTCTGATTACAAGGTTAAATATTTTGATTACAGTGAGGGCTCTCACATCTCAACTTTACAGAAAAGACTTATTTCTTCATGTGTGTGACAGAGATGAAGGGCTATTTCAGTAGCAAATTGCTTTAATAAATGGCTCATATAAATAGATTTCATAGGAATAGCTCTAAGACAATTTTTCTTTCCATCATTACGTTTAAAAGCACCACTGGAGAAATTTCCATTTAATTATCAAATATAACCCATAAACACACTTTGTACTTAGGAATTGCTCGTGAATTTTAAAGAAGATTAATTTGCTTATTGTTGTTGTATTTCCACTGTTATATACGAAGAAAAAGACAAATTATTGGTAATATAATTTGATATAATAAAATACATGAAAATTTATCTCTTTCTATTTTATTATTTGATACATGCAAACTCGTGTTTATAACAGAACAATTTACAATAGATATATCTTGAAGTGGCCAATGGATCCATCAACAAATGAATGGATAGAGAAAATGTATTTACACACAAATGGAGTACTACCCTGCCATAAAGAAAGATTAATGTGTGTCATTTGTATGAAAAGTGATGCACTTTGAGACCATAATGTTAAGTAAAATAAATCGGGCATGCAAGGTTAAAGTTCAGATGGTTTTTCTTATATGAGTGAAAAAAAATGATAAGCAAAATAAAAGATAATAGGAAGTAGGGAGATGATCTTTCTCAAATGGGAAGGTGATCAAGAGATGGAAGGAAGGGGGAGACAGGAGAGGAAAAGGGAGTGATAAAAGGAATTCAGATGTGTTCATATGTCTACCAACTCCACATAAGGAATGTGAACATTACATACTGCAAGTATATGTATAAATTTAATAATGCACAAATTAATAAAAATTCCTAAGTGTAAAATCAGTAGTTATGCAGATGTGCCTATCCCATGCTACGCACTTAGTATTTTCCTCTGTCTTCTTTGTCAGGGCTAATGGAATGAAGAGGACTAAGGTTTCGGTCTCTATCGCTAATTGTTAAATAGCCATCTGTGCTCTTCTCTGCTTTGATAACAGAACTCTTTCCCTCTTAGTTTTGGCTAATGATTGAAAAATTAGGTTATGTTTCTTTGTTTTGTACATTCAGATACCCCTATGAAATTATGTTCCAGATCATGGAATCTGGGCCAGAGTTGACAGGTTTCAAGTCATGCCCTGAAGAAAATAATTGCTCTTCTCTACTTTTTCTATTCTGTAAAAGGAACAACAATGTTTCCCTTCCCATAGTGATCCAGAATTAGTCATGCTCATGAGAACTATGTCCTCTCCCCACCAAAAAAGAAATAATACAGAGAAAGCAGATAGAAGGAATCTGATAGGCGTTTATGGGAAGGAACAGCTCAACTCTTTGGACCATCCATCAAGCCTTATACTGCTAATTTGGGAAAGATAGGAGCATCTATTTTCTTTAATCAGCTATAATTATGATATTATTAGTTAACAGTAATTTAGTTTACCTCATGTGCAATAAAAGTGAATAAGTGGACACAAGGTACTTTGGTAACAAAATTCTAAGCAAGTGACCTTGTCTCAGCATCAGGGGGTGTGAGAGAAAAGAGAAACCACATGATGGGAACTTCCGGTTCTGGCAATACTGCAGAAAGCATTAGCTAACACAGCCTCCTAAGATGATTTGAAAGTCCCATCATCTTTCTACAGTATTCTACACATCTGCAAATTCTATAAATGGCTTTCTAACATTAGAATATCCCTGTTTATTGTTTTTCTTGTGCTATATCTTGTTGCAAGGTGTCTCAAAACACATGAATTCAGAGAATTAGATTGAAACATAACAAAGACTGCTGTAGGGGGGTCTTTCTGCTCATGGCCTATGATTAGGACTGATGGGGAGCTCAGGTTTTACAGTTCTGCTATATTGAGATGACAACTACTTCTTAACTTCCAACAGCACAAATTATAACTGGGACCTTAGGGTAGTGTCAACATTACCATTTATATACCTTCTGCTAGCCAGTGGTGATGGGAGTTAGTTCAGTATCATACAACTTATTCAGGTTCTTTTATTTTCATCAAATGCTTTCATTTATACCAGATCATCACACTTGGCTAAATGACAGATTTTTCCAAACACAGAGATGTAAATAGTAGAGACTGTATCTAAATGAAAAATTTGACTATAGTTCCTGGCATAAGAAAATTACTGGAAATACATCATCAGATACCAATAAAGTTAAAGTTGGTTGTTATAGAAATTATATCCTAACCAGGAAATGTCTATACCTTAAAGAAAAATTCAAGATAACTATGGAAATCAGTATGGTGATAACTAAAAAATTTATAGATCTACCATATTGTATCAGCCATTTTCCTATTGCTGGGACAAAATATCCATCCTTCATAACTTTAGGGATGAGAGGTTTATTTGGCTTTTGGTTTCACACAGTTTAGTCCATGTTTGAATGGGTCTGAGGTGGAAACTACATGGAATGGTATGGTCATGTAAAACTACTCAACCCATGCTGCTCAGAGGCAGAGAGAGAAAGGAGGAACAAGGGAAAGTGATACATCCTTCTAGGTCACACCATCAGTGACCTACATATTGACAAGGACTATGGACTATCAAAATGCTCTGTTATGGATTTAGGAATATTTCAATCCACTGATGAATTTCACACTTCTACAGTAAACTATATTCCAAAAACTTCATCTCTGAGCACATGAGACATTTGGGCGGGACATTTTACATCTACACTGTAACACATGTGATCCAGCTACACCACTTCATAGAAAATATAAGAATGAATCAAAGCAAGCACACTAGAGAGATAGTTGAAATCCCATATTTATTGTTGAATTCTTCATAATAGCTGAGTTATGGAATCATCATTGGTTAACTCTGATATATGAATGAATAAAGAAAATGTGATATGCATACAGATATATTATATATATAAATATATATAATTAAGCCATAGAAAGAAGAAAAACACATCATTTGTAGGAAAAAGTTTAAAATAGAAATCACTATGTTATGTGAAGTAGTTCAGATCTAGAAAGACAAATATTGCAATTTTTCTCTCATATGTGGAATTCACCAAAGAATAACAACATGACAGTAGAAGGGAAACAGTCAGAAGGGGAAGGAGACAGGTAGGTGGGAGGATAAAGAAGTTTGGTGAAAAGGAGCACATAATAAAAATATGGTATATGCATGTATGAAATTGTCACAGTGAAGTTAATTATTCTGTGTAATTGGCATGTGTAAGAAAAAAGAGAAAAGGTAAAGTTGAGACGTTAACATATTTGTTCCAATATAAAATCAGGCCAGCCTTGGCATGGCAAATTTTCCAGTGCCAAATGTGAAGATGACCACAAAGAACAATAAACAAAGAAATACTTCTAAAGATAAAAACCCAGGAATGGGAATGTAAAGCAAAGGGTGCTATTCCTTGGAAGAACTAAGGTGACAGTTGGACTTAGTAGTTGTCAAATAATTATTCTCCACAATATTTTGTCTAACAGAATTTTAAAAATGCTACAAGTAAATGAATAAGTGTTCTTTATTCTTCTGGGTATGTGAATGAAAGTTTTAATGCAATTAAGATGCTCCTGCACTATCATTATAAATTGAACAGATAGGGAACAAACAGATCCACTTGTTAGCATATATGTACACTGTCATATCATAAGAAGCCACATTTGATAGAGCAGACCACTATCCATCCAGAACTCCTGGATGGACACTGAGCTGGCTATGCAAGTGGAATAAGATGTGGGGATACCTGCCTAGAATAGATAATGGCCTGGGATGACACGGTCTATGTTGGACAAGAAGAACACTCATATTTTCATAGCATTAGTTGTGGGTGAATTTATCTTATCAAAGTGAAATTTCCATCAGCTAGAGACCACATTCTCTAAACTAGCCTGTGTATAAATAAGTTCTGATTACTGGGAAGGGCAAACTATGAGCTGAGTCTTAAAAGAGAGCTGCTTAAGCTTCAATCTCATTTCCTCCTTTTCTTATGTCCAGAACAAAGAAGCAGGCTAATGAATAGTGAACACTACGTAGAAAAGATATGAATATTAGATTGCCCAGAGGTAGGACAGCCTAATTGCCCTACTGTTTGTGAGAAAAAGGTGTTTTTGTCTTAGAAATTATCATTAAAAGAAACATACTTTACTAATGCATGAGAGGATAATTATGAGCAAATTTATAATTTAGAGATTCATCTACCGCTCCAGAAAGTCATCTGTGGACTGCATGATAGACTAGAAAGAGACTGAGTTCAATTAGGTATCTAGAAATAGCCCTTATGAGAAATGATGGCATAAAAATATAACACAATGGCAAAGCAATGAAGATGAAGAATCTGCTTTGACAGATATGGCTGAAGCAGAAGTGACCAGATATTTTTACCTAATTAAACTTGGAAGTTGAAAGATGAAATAAGTTTCAGATAAGTCCTAAATTTTTCAGTAAATGCTTACCACATGACAGGCATTTAATTATTGGTAGTATGTAAAGTAAAAGAGCTTTATTGAAGAAACATAATTTTTTGCATAAGACAAGACCATTTTATGTATGTATACAAGCAGTTTTGTTTAACTAAAAATAAAAAATAGTCCATAAAGGATATCAACTTTAAGTAAAAAAAAAATTAAACACTATGGGACACTTCATGAAGAATACTGTTGATCTATTAGAAAATCATAAGTCAAAGTAAGTTAAGAACAGACAGAAAAGACAAGCTAGCCATATGATTAGCAGTTAATATTAGTCATATAGAAGGCCTGAATTAAAAAACCTGTATTTAATTTGTAAGACAGATTGACTTTTTTAAAATATATGAACACTTTTTTTTACATAGTTTGGAAAAATAAGGAAAAATTTGTTTTAGTTACTTTATGCAGAGACGTATGTGTGTACTAACTAAAATAATATATTTCTACCTGTTACACATAATATTCAATTATATAAACTACAAATTAAAATTTCTATATTTTTTCAAATACTATAGGCTAAAAATGGAAATTTAATAGAGGTAAGTAGTCGTTTATTTATTTTACAATTTATTATGTTATTATTCTTGGTGTAAATTATAAGCAAAGATTTTTAAATGTCAAACTATTGTATCTAATTTATTCTAATTTAATCAGGACTGTAGAACATCCTTTGTATTTTATTTAGATTTACAATACTATATACCATGTATTAAATGCTTATTCTATGTCAAGTTCTGTTCTAATGGTATTCTGTGTATTCATTCATTTAGGAATGAAGGAAGGAAAGAACAGAGGAAGGAAGGAAGGATGAAGGAAGGAAGGAAGGAAGGAGGGATGGGGGGAGGGAAGGGAAGGGAAGGGAAGGGAAGGGAAGGGAAGGAAGGGAAGGGAGAAAGAAAGATGGCCTGTTGGTAAAGTGCATTTTATAAAATTCTCCATAAGACACTAAGGTTTGGGGAGACTACTTTCTTCAGTGTTTGTCATAATCACATGAGACATTGCTGAAATGCATATTCTGAAAGTGCTGCTAAAAAAGAAATGCATTCATTGTTGTCAGTAATATTTTTGTCTTTTTCTGACCACTGCATACACTAATTTTCAGTGTGCTGACAAACTAAAGTCTCAATAAGTTCCCTCTCAAACTGTGCAACTTCATCTGTACTCTATCTGTATTCACTGTTTCTCCTTTCCTTCCCTATTCTGTTCTCCTTTTCTCTCTTCCAGTTATATGCTGCCCATAAAAACATGTCTCTTCTATACTTTTGCAACTCAACCATTGCTCCCAACTCCTCTGCTTAATGTAGTATCACAGTATGCTAAATTAAATGACAACTTAGACAATGCTAGTGTATTCTTCAGAGATTTTGAGTAAAGGAAAATAAACCAATGAACATTTATCAGTTAAATTTTGTATTATTCCTAACACAATTACAAAAGTGCTATGCAAAAACTTCTGGAAATAAAACTCTTCTTACACCTTGAGATTTCAGCATCCAGGGTATTCAGAATATTAAAATAGTCTGACTGTAGAAAGTTGTTAATAAATCCCTGAAGGTATATTCCATACTCTGGGAAGCTGAACACATACAATAGCAAGCAGTGTAATTCTATCTGGTTCCAGTAATTGCACCAATTTGTGTGAAAGATTGAAATGTGCCCTTTACTCTAAGAAAAATGAAATTGAACATCCATATCCAGTGCCTGTAGCCAAATGACTTTGTTCAGTCAAAGATCTTTGCAGATTTTGATGTTGGCCAAATTTATCAGCACTGTCCACTTTGCTTTTGTAAATGCTGTTATTTTCTTATAATTTTTCCAATTGAATTCCTTCATTGTTATCAATTTTAAAACATTTACTGTACCTCCATAATGTTCTAGGCACCATACTGTTTCTAGTAATGCTAAGCTAAATAGAAATGGTAATATAAATAGAAAACTGCTTTCAATGAATTTATGGTCTTTGCATGTGTAATTATATGCGGATTACTACACAGAACATTAAAACTTGGTGGAAGTATATTCTGAGTAGGAAGAAAAAAAAAAAAAAAAAGAAAGGAAAACCACCAAGTTTAATCCATGAGGTGAAAAAAGGCTACCCAATGCCCAAAACATTGAAAAATCAGTAGATAGTTGGTAAGTGGATAATATGGAAAGGCATGCTAAACAGAGGAATTGTCACCAGAGGATATGTGTAAGACTGAGCAAAGTACGTGATAGAACTGAAAGTCCAATTAGAGCTCATATCAGCTACTAGAAAAATTGGAAAGTTGTATAGAAACCTACATTGTCTAAAATTTGGTTAAGAAATTTTATATTTCTCCTGACATTTTCAATTAGTATTATTTTTATGTGCCATGCATTAATAGCATTCTAAATAAGGATAAAAAAATGAATCCATGGAAACGCTTCAAACAATTGTATGGAATTTTTTCCATTCCTTTTCTATAATTTTTATGCAAAGTTATATTCATTATAACTTTCTTCCTGAGAAGCAGACACTTATTTTTAAATGTTTTATGGACATCTTCCACAGAACGTTGTTTAGTCATGGCCTCTATAGTTTGTTTTAAAAAGCAAAACAAAACAAAAACACAACTTTCTCTGCTTGCTTCCCTGTGTTTCTGTAAAACATTTCCTTAATAAATCTTTCTAACAGGGCTATTCTTTCTCACTTGTTGAAATATATTGCAGATATTGGCCCTATATATGTCTTGAGTATATTCTCTAATTTCAGTTGTCAATCACACCAGTTTCATGTAATTTCACATTGTTCTGCCTCAATTGTGCAGCCTTTTCTTACCCTATTAACCAGTTTTTATGCACTACTGCTGCTCACATAGTCCTGAATTATATGCCCGCGCTTAACTTGGGAAATCATGACTAAGACTGTGTATCAGTGAGTCTTCACATATCTGGGATGAAATACCTGACACCTGCAATTTAAAGGAGGAGTAATTTATTTGACTCATGATTTCCGAGCGTTCAACCCATAGTTAGCTGGCTCCAAGGCAGAAAGGGTGTGGTGGAGGAAAACTACACAGTCAAGTGCATCTAAGCAGCAAGGAGTGCATAAAGAGTCAGGAAGAGACACAACCTTCACAGGCTCAGCTCGCAGGGACTCGCTTTCTCCAAAGGGTCCCATCTTCTAACAGCACATTCAACATTCAGCTATGAACTCATGAACACTTTAACCAGTAATTGTAGCGGTCAATCACCTTCTAAGAGCACCGCATCTCAACACATTACACTTTGGATCCTTTTAGATCTAAATCACAATAGATTATGTAGCTCTTACATTCATAAGTATTTGAAAAGTACTCATAGATTATAATTCTGACTACTAAGTTAAATATTCTGTTTAACCATGTCTTCTATGACTCATGTTGAAGCACTACTTGTTTTGAATCCTGTGGTTATAGATACTCTTGCTTCTTCTTTTCATCCTACACAAGTAGCTATAATTCTTCATTTGTTTTCTCTATATACTCTCTAGGTCAGCTATTTTGTTTTCAAGATATTTCAGTTGCCTGTATTCTAAGAATTCCCAAAGCACTATACTAGCTTGATCCACATTTTCAATTGCTTACTTATTGTTTCTCTTTCAATGTCTGATCAATATCTTGAAACTAGCTTGTGCAAAAGAGTATTGTGCCTTCGCTCTGAAATTTGTGCCTTTACCTATGCATTTCTCATTATAGCAAATGATGGCAGCATTTTTCCTTTTGCTGAACCAGTACTGATTGTTTTATTTTTCTTCTATTTCACCTCCCAGTAGACTTCTATTAAAGTATGCTGCCACCAGTTTGCATTAGATTTTTTTTTTTTTTTTTTTTTTTTGGTTTTTCTCCGGTACCGGGAACCGAACTCACGACCTTGCGCTTGCCAGGCAGGCGCTTTTGCCGCTGAGCTAAATCCCCAGCCCCTTGCATTAGATTGTTACCTGGCCTCACTTCAACTCTGACAGCATCTTTATAACTGTTCCACGTTTCATTCTTGCTAACTTCTGTGTAATTCTTTGCAAGACACCTAGAATAATCACATTTTGATTCTAATTCATACTCATAATTTGTCAGTGCATATTCATCTGTATACATGGAATAAAATTATTATTCTTTATGATAGTTGGTAGCTGCAAGGTCTTGGTCATATCTTTTTCCTCATCAAATGTTTCCCTCATTAACTGCCCTAGTTTGCTCCATTATACCATATCTTCACCAGACCCAGTACCTTTGCATATGCATTTAATTCTGCATAGATTTGGAATAGACCCGTAATCTCATAAACTTTTAAAAGCTGTCTTCAAAAATATCTCATTGTTAGAGAAACTTACAATGAACTTGATGCATCATCTGCTTGATAACACCATATCTAGAGGTATTTTAATTAAGATATTTGGTTTTGTTCATCTCGTATTCTTAGAAATCTTACTATACTTCCATTGTTCCAAAATCACACTGCCATATCACCATCCTTTACCTTCCAAAGCCAATTAACCAGTGAGTTAAAAGGCAAATAAATGAATTTGTGGATGGAGGCCTTTATAAATGGACTGTCAGAACATGTTGCTGTAGATACAGAGATTATAAACATTTATATTCTTTTATTCCACCCAAAGTGCTACACTATTCATTTATTGAGGAGTTCCTGATCTACAAACATGTATATTATTTTTTTCTTGTGTTACCTAGAGGCCAGTAATATATTATGCGAGCTGTAATTAGGGTATGCAATACATTGAAAAGATTCATGAGACTTAATACTGTTAGATTTGTTTATAAGCATCAACAGAAAACAGGCACATTGTATATTTTTCATTGGGTAAACATAAAAGAGTAATCTAGAGAGACTCTAGGCTGAAAGAAATTAACTCACATTATTTGAAAGTGAGCCAGAATGTCAGTATGTGTGTGTGTGTGATATTTGTGTGGATAGCGTATTTTAATGAATCGGAGTGTTACAGCAAAAATTTGGGCTGTATTCTGCAAAAGACCAAAGAGAACAGACAAAGTTTTTAATTTAGACAGGTCACCTCTCATCCCGACTTGCAAGTCCGGGAAGTGGGCGTGGACCTGTCTTTGTTCCCAGGTTATATACATTTTTGGTTTCCATGGTAACAGAAAGGAATGTTATAGCCCTGGCCACATGTTGTTTTCCTTGTGCCATGTAACCGGGTCAGGCTCCGGTTATGAGCCCAACCACAATGATATATACGTTTTGTACTCTGTTTTATATGTGCCCCTTTAGATAACCGTACATTTACTTTATGGTTACAATGTTTACCTAGGGCCAGGAGATGGAACTGCCCAGGCAGGGTCATGGAGGGTTAACTAGGCCTAGGCGCCCCCTTATCTTGGGGAGACATTCCTGGACAGTGTTGATCTGGGGAATTAGCTCTTACACTGTCCCAGGAGGCTTTCCAAGGCACCTTGTAGGCTTTTACCAAAACTATTTTATCCAAAATAATATGCTAAGATTCATTGCCCCCTACAGGAGTGGCAATCAAATCCAGAATACATTGTCATAAATAGGGAACTATTTCTTTATTTTTCCATTAGGGAAAGTAAGTGCAACATGAATCTTGAACATCATTGGGATCCTGATTTAAGGATAACTTAAAATATGAGCATTATTTTGAAAATTATCCATTATTTTGAAAATCAAATTTGTTCTTTTATGTTTTCTGGAAATAAGACACTCTTAAGACCTTTAAATACAAGTAGAATGTGAATTTAATTTATGAGATAGTATGTTGTTTAATAACAGAGGTCTAATGAAAGATTTTTATTCCATACATGAAAATCTATTTAGGTGTCAGAGTTAATAAATCCTTGCATTAGAAATTACTGCATTTACTGTGATCCACACTTGTGATTACTTGAAGGAAATGTAATTTTAGCTCTCCCAACATGAAGCATGCTGTAGGCAGCTGCCAAGGAATGTAAAATTTCTGAGGGAAAGCCATAAGCTAAAGAGTGATTCTGTTTTCATGAGTTAATATTAGGCAATGTCTACATAAAAACCATAAAGAATAGTGTTATGGTTTATGTCTGGGTGTCCCCCCAAAGCCTCATGGGGCCACGGGGCAGGCTTTTAAAGTTTGATTGATTAGGGGTGTGAGAGCTGCACCCGCCCTGGGGTGGATAGTTTGCATATGTAAGGCAGAGGAAGAGGGTGCTTGAGGCCATTCCTCCCTGGAGTGTGGTTTTTGCTGTTGTTCTGCTGCCCTGAGTGCTAGCTCTCTGCCATGTGCCACTCTGCCTTATAGTCTGCCAAGCACGGACTGAAACTTCCACAAACTGTAAGCAAAATAAACCTTTCCTTCCTTAATTTTGGGCATCAGGTATTTTGTCCCAGCAGTGAGAAAAAAGTAACCAAGACAAACAGAAAGAGCGGTAGTATGATCTCAGAATGCAGATTACATCTCTCCTTTGGCCAAAGCTAATACAGCCCTGCATTGAATGAGACAAAATAAATGTATGGTTCAACAGTTTGTTCTAAAAATAAAGACTTAACTATCCTTCATTTGCAAGCCTACTATTTGATTTAATTGTGCATCTCCTTATCGTATTCTGTTTACTGATTAGAGCTTTCTTTCCTGATTACATGTAGCAATTACTAATTACATATAACCTGTTGACTTTGAGTCTCCTTTTCTTTATTTGTGCTAGTTTTCCTATAATACAGGACATCATTAGTTCTCATTTACTCCTTATGATGAGTTCTGTGAATTTTCTTTATAAGCATCACAGGAAAACATTAATAATTGTGCTTCCCATGTTTTCCATTTATTTATTTAAAAGTACAGGGTAGTCCTTAGAGTGCTGAAGCTGATAAATATCCTGGTTCTCTCTTTGCACAAACTAGGCAAAGTAATTATGTTTCTACCTATTTTTTTCAATAAATGTGCTTAGAGTGTCAGAACTCTATATTTATTTGTCTAGTTCACACCTATAATGGAATCTAAGTAGGAAACAAAACATGAAAGAAGTCCAAGTACCCAGCAAAAAAAAAAAAAAAAAGAAATTTTAATGTGTGAAAGATTCCAAAGACAAGAGCCTTGTCTGATTCTCCATAGACATTTTTAATCTTCCTTTCACTGACTGCACAGTTCTGATGTTATAATTCTTTAATTATATCCTTATATTTCTTTAAAGCCTTCAACACTCATTGGTAAATTTATTTTCAGAAATTTTTCAATATTAGCATTGTATTGTCAGCTGGATGTGTGTACCTTTATAATCTTCTTCACCCTCCCTTCATCTGGGTTGATATTGCTAAAATAGCTGATATACTGCTTAGCTAATGTCTTTCACCCACAGGCTACAGAATTAACTTGTTAATCTAGTGCATCAGCATGGCTTCTAAAAATGATTATGTGGTGGTGGATTATCTTGTGAAAAGGAAGGCAGAAGTGTTGAACTCTGCAAGTGCATGTTCTATGGGGTAGTATGTGGTCTATCATAGAGAATGCCCCATGTGCAGCTGAAAAGAATGTGTATTCTGACATTGTGGGTGGAATACTCTGTAAATGTCTACTAAGTCTATTTGTTCACAAGTTGTTCAGTTTTGTTATTTCATTGCTGATATTTGTCCAGTTGACCTATCTCTTTGTCAGTGGGTTTTAAGGTTCCCCATTACAATAGTGTTATTAGTTATTTGGTTAGTTATATTCATTATAATTTGTCTATTATAGTTTGTGCTCCCATATTTGGTGCATACATATTTATGATTGCTATCTCTTCCCCTTAAAGATTTCCCCTAACAAGTGTGTAGTGATCTTCTTTATATCTTTTAATCATTCTTGAAGTTCTCATGGTCTTCAAAAAGAAATATTGTTCCTGCTTTTTTCTGGGTTCCTATTGCATGGTGGATTGTTTTCCACCTTTTGCTTTTTTCTCTATGAATTTCCTTTTGAGTTGAATGTGTTTCATGTATACAGCATATTGTTGAATTTTGTGTCTTGATCCACTGTGACAGTCTCCTTCTTTTGACTGGTGAATAGAATTAATGGTTTTAACTGATATATGTTGGCTTTCTTTCTCATTTTATTTACCTGCTGTTGATTTTCTACTTTTACTCTCTGTTTAGTTGATTGCTTTGTTTGGTGGTTCTTTTCTATTGCTTTTCTTGAAATTGAGGTCATTTTTATCTCTTTCTAGACTATCTTCTAGTACACTTTGGTTTGACACTCATGAAGTAGTTCAGTTGTTATTTGTCATGAAAATATTTTATTTATCCATTAAATTTGAAGGGTAGTTTTGTAGGATACATCAATTTAGGTTGGAAGTTGTTTTGTTTTAGGACCGAAAATCCTTCATTCCAAGCTCCTCTTGATGATTTGTGTTGAGAAATCAGCTGTGGTTCTGATGGGCTGTCCTTTATAAGTGATCTGTTTCTTTTATGTAACAGCCTGTAATATTCTTTTCTTTTGCTGAATTTCTGGGATCCTGATAATTATATATCTGGATGTAGTTTTATTTTGGTTGTGGCTAGTTGGAGTTCTATATGCCTCATTTAATTGTATGTGAGATTCTTTTTCCATTCTTGGGAAATTTTCTGCTGTTACTTCCACAAATATTCTTTTATATCACTTGTGCTGACTCCTACTGTTTCATGAACACCTATTAGTCTTACACTGTTTGTCTTTGCATTGTCTTGCAGCTGTTGAATCGATATTTTCTGGTTCCTTGTTATTTTTAAGAGATCTTTCCTTTCATGATCATTAGCTACAATGCTGTCTTTTAGATCTGAAAGTCTATCTTTGGCTTCATTTAAGCAGTTCTAACAGTTTTGGATGGAAGTTTTGATTTCCTGGATATCTCTTTGAATCTGTTTAATGTATTCTTCTTCTTTCCTATATTGTTCATTTAACATTTCCATCATTTGTCTATGCTTGTCTATTTTATATATATATATATATATATATATATATATATTTAGGTGTGCTGAGCAAATCATTCATTATTATTTTCATTTAAATTTTTCCTGAGAGATTATTTCTGATTGGATTTCTTCTATGGCTTGATGGAGTTGTTTCTTATTTCAGTTGTGATCATTTCATTGATTTCATGTATGTGACTTCCAAGTTCTCTTATATTGATGTCTTCTGTACTTGTTCTGGGTGGTGTGGGGTTCTGAGATTGCATTTTGTTCCTGAGTCTTGTCATTTGAATGCCAGAAGCAAAGCACTGAGCTCACTCTTCCCAGGCAGCTCACCAAAGGTCTCTAGGGTCCCTAGTTTTTCTAGGTGTCAGACTTTCCCCACAATGCTTGCAAGAGGTGGGTCACCAGGTCAGGGTTCCCCCAACAATTGCTGGACTGTGAGGGGCTCAGATGAATCACGATCATGGCAGAATTCTGGCTGCTTGGACTGGGGTAACCAGGTAGATGATGGAGTATGCGTATTTCTTCCGGGCATCAGCTGTGAACCACAGTGGTTGCAGAACATGGGCCACTGGGACTGATGTCCCCAGGCATTTTATTTAGCACATGTGTGCCTCAGCCATGGCCCACAATGGTGGCAGAACACAGGCCACTGGGATTGAGGTCCCCAGGCAGTTGATGTACAGTGTGTGAAGCTTGGCCCTGAAACCATGATGGATGTAGAACATAGTTTTTCAAAATGTCCTGGCTGCAGAAAGAGAGATGTTGTGGTATATATGTACATGTCCCCCAAATCCTCATGTACTCATAGATAGGGCTTTTGGAAGATGACATTAATTTGATGATGTTTGCATCAAACTGAATACTCAATAGAAGACCATTATATAAATTGTAATCAAAATGCCTAAGGTAAGCTTTATATTTTCAAAGCAATGTAGGGACCAAGAAGAGTGGAGATTTGACAATGATAGGTGTGAATAACAGTTGTGATAACATCTAGCTAATGCAGGTAATCTCTTTTTCACCTCAAACAGCAAATACTAATACTAATAATAACAATAATAATGTCTACCAAGAAAATATTATCGTGAACTTTAAATAGTATAATGCATACAACACTGCAATTCTCTTACAAATTCTTCATTAAATATTCAACATTACATTACCAGCAATGCAACTATTATAAATACTAACACTTGTTTCCCTAGAGGTTTTTTTACAGGTAATTTATGTGAGGAGCACATTTAGTGTCTGTTGAAGCTACTATTGGTCAATTAGTATCTAGAGAAAGCTAATCTTTACAATCTTTTCATCACACCCAAGAGAAGAATTGATACTAAAATCTTTACATCCTTGCCAGTGTAGTGGCCCTGAAGTGAGTGTACCAGAGAAAGAGGGAAATCATGTTTGCAGTGAGAAAGCATTTCCAAAAACGCAGTCATTTTAAAAACATAAAAACATTTTTATCCATTCTTTGGTTGATGGCCACTTGAGTTGTTTCTAAGATTTACTTTTACAAACTGTACTGCTATAAATATGTGTGTAAGTACATTGTTGTGGTTTGACGTTTTTAATACTTCCCAAAAGATATCCAGAAGAGGAATAGCTGGGTCAAATGGGACCTCTAATCCTTGTATTTTGAGGAGTCTCCACAGTGATTTTCATAGTGGTTACATCATTCTGCAGTTCCATCATTAGTGGAGAGGGTTTCTTTTTCTCCACAGCCCCTCCAGCATTTGTTATTGGTTGATTTCTTGATAAGAGATATTTTTTTCTGGAATGAGATGTAACTATAGCATTGATAGAATTTGCATTTCTTGAATGACCAATGTTGAAGAATTTTTCATTTGTTTATCTGTCATTTCAATTTTTTCCTTTGAGAAGAGTGTACTAATGTCAGAAGCCCATTTACTGGATTGGATTTTAAATTTCAGGTTCTTTTTTTCAGTTCTTTGTGTATACTAGATACTCTTCCTTTGTCTGGGGGACAACTGGCTAAAGTTTTTCCCACTCTGTATGTTTTCTTTTCACTCTATTGGTAATTTCCTTTGCTGTGAAGAATCTGCTTAGTAGAATGAGATCCTATTTGCTGATTCTTTGTAGTGTTTCCTGTGTGATCAGTCTTTTGTTCATAAAATCTTTGCCTATGGTTATGTCTTCAAGTGTTCTACCTGTTCTCTCTTGCAACAGAATTAATGTTTCTGTTTTAATTTTAGATATTTAATTTATTTCAATTTTAGTTTAGTGTCTGGTGAGAGACATGGGTCTAATTTTAGTCTTTGGTATGTGGAAAGCCAGTTTTTCCAGCACCATTTATTAAAGAAGCTTTCTTCCTGTGAACGTGTTTGCACTTTTGTCTAAGATAAAATGGGTGAGTGTGTTTGGAATTGTTTGTGTGTCTTCTAATCTATTCCATTGATCCTCAGTTCTGTTTTCTTGCCAGTACCATCCTGTTTTTATCAAACTAGAATTGTAGGAGAATTTCAAGTCAGGGATTGTGATGCCCCCCATATGTTGCTCTTTGTTTTGGCCTAGGATTAGTTTTGCTATTCTAGGTCTCTTCTAGTTCCAAATGAATTTTAGAAATATTTTCTCCAGTTCTGTGTGGTATGCTAATGGTGTTTTGACCAGGATTGCATGAAAACTGTATAACAATTTTGGGAGTATGCCCAGCCATAAAGAAAGATAAGCTTGAGACATTTCTAGGTAAATGGATGCACCTTGAGACCATACTGTTAAGTGTATTAAATCAGACACACATGTAAATATAACATTGTTTCTCTGGTGTGAGAAACTGAAGGTGTAAATAAAGACAAAGTGTATGATAGATTTTGTGAAATATGAAGAAATTGTGCAAAAGAAAGGGGATCTAAAGAGGGGGGAGGGAGGAAGGAAGGTAAAAGAAAAACTGATAAATGAAAGAAAAAATAGTAACAAATTTTGTATATAAGAAGGGGAAGAAGTGTTGAAAGGAGGGAGGAGGGTTGGGAAAAAAAGAGATGTCAAGATATTTTATAGAGGTACAAATTTCCTATGATGAATGTGATCATTATGCATATCTGAATTGTACAATACATTTAATAATAAAAAATCATTGTTCCTTATTATGCTATAATTAATTATACCAACAGTTACTTAGGAGAGAAAGGAGTCTATTTGTTGGAATAGACAGTCATTTGTTGAAATTCACAATGTAAAAGTATTTAAATTTTTCATAAAGCATCATTCAAGAAAAGATAATAAAAGGAGAACCACCAACAGAGTTTGACATTTGAAAACCAGCATCACAGCATAGAATTTGAAAGATCTATAGTTTCAGGATTAAAAAATATCTGGAATTTTGGCTGTAATGGTGAAAATAATTCAATACACATGTATGCTGCAAAAAGTTTTAAAATCTGTTTTCTAATTACAACACTATTTCAAAGCATCAGTTTAAAAAATTATACAGACTCCTAGAGTCAGGTTTTATTATAATAGCAAGAAAAAACCAATAGTAAGTGATTCATAATCTAAATACCAAGTAATATGAGTGACAATTATCTGTCTATTGGAGCAGTTCTTTTTTTCAAGCGGTAAAGAAAGAAAATGTCTATATCAGTGTCTGGACTTGAAAGAAGAGGACATACTGAAGAGGCAATGTCTATGCCAGACTTTTCCTCTGAGATCAAATTAAAAATAAAATATTTATCAAACTCATTAGCTGATATTCAATGATTTAATATATTCCTTCCTTTAAACTGTAATATAAGAAATCTTCTGCATTTAAATATGGTGTTTTCTAGATCTTTAAAAATTGAGAGTTCAAGAATAATGTACATAGAAAAATTCTCAATAGTGAGCTAAATAACTACATAATTTATTCCCATGAAAAATAAAAAAATAATCCACTGGTTGAAACTTTACCTGGTTCCCTGAAGTTCTGGCATGGTGAAATGACAAAGATATGAAGACAATATGAAAGCTCAAATTATAAAACTGAAATCAGAAAGTAATTAATCTAAAATGATGATTCTTCTGTCGAATAGAAAAAGTGAATATGGGAATTAGTGGAGTATATACAATTACATCACTCGCTTGGATTATTTCACATGGTTTATCTTAGATCTTTTCACAACATTTTACTACATCTGTGGATTTTATTAAATATTTTATTGGGATATAGAAGTAGCTTGGAAAGAAAGAGAGGACAGTACAGGAACACATAAGAATAGAATGTTTTCCACTTAGTGGTAATTTTACGTCCTAAATTATATCAAAATCATTTTTTAAATCTATGAAGCAGATTGACCATTATTCTCCAAACAAAAATTATTCTTTCATTGAAGTTCCCAAACCATCAACATTTGTCCAGGTTCTTGTTTGACCTTGGAGTAATGGAATTAGACTCAACCCAACCCAACCCAACCCAACTAACCCACCCCCTGTGTACTAATGTTGACATTCACTTAACATCTTTCTATTTTCCATTAATATTGTATTTATGGTACATTTGACTTGTAGAGATGATATTTAAGAAAAGCCCCAAAATAAGCACATAAAAATGAAAAAGAATGAGGCATTTCTTAAACTGTATAACATTTCTAAAGGTTAGGACTGAGTTTGCATGAGTTTTCTTCCTCTACCCAGACAAATAACTCAGTGTTACTTGTGGATTTACATACCTGATATAAGCTAGTTTAAATGCTAGAAAAATAGAAAATTATTTTAGAAGTATTAAAATTAAAAACGGTTATTGGACACTAATTTGGGGTTGAGATTAAGAGGTTAAAGGCAATAATCAAGCTTCCCTTATACTTATGCTGCCTCCCTCTGAGTTGCTTCCAAGGCAAGATTCAAAGAGAAAGTTGTTGGAGTGAGTACTGGTGTGTCAGTTTCACAGGACAACTCATTCAGTGATTTTCATGCTTTTTCCTTTACGCAAGTTTGTCCTACATATGTTTAGTGTTATAAATGATTGGATAGAAATGAAGGCAAAAATATTATATTGGCTCTTCACTTACCATCATCACCTACTTAAAGGTTTCAAACAATTGGATTTTCATTTTGGAGGTCATTATTTTCATCTTGGAGTTTCATTTATTGGAACGATTTAACTTATGATTCCTCTGTGTTTGTTTAAGTAGCCAACTATGTTATTTTAAGTTATTCTTTACATTATAACATGTAATTTAAGAAAAGTGAAAAGAGTAAATTTATGTTTGTGTTCTATTTTACTCACGTTAGTAAGATGAAAAATGGAAAAATTTTGTAATATCTGCATTTGAATAAAGTTTGAAAAAACAATCTGACAATATAAAATAATTAGATAAAACTATTGTGAAGCTAGGAACAATATTCTTTCTTCAAACAAAATGGTTTCTGGCGCAATTGATGTTATACTGCCTAAAAAAATCCATTAGTCATGTTGAGGGAACAGTGGAAAAATTATGGAAGGAAATTTGAGTTTTGCCTCAAGGATGATCTCCTTGAAGAGACTTATTTGAATATACTATGAAGAAAACTAAAAGACTCTGTTATACTTTGCTTAATAAGTCATATGTAGTAGAAAGTCATAGAATACTTACTGAACAGTTGTTAAGTCCTTATAAGTCAGTGTGTGAATGAATAAAAACCAGACTGTACTATAGGTTGTGCAGACAGTTTTTATCAGTCTATTTCTTACCATAATCATCACAATACATCACATGAATCAAATAAATGATGAAATAAAAGCCAAAAATATTTTATGGGGAAGATGATAATAATTACCAATAGGCATAATTCAAATGCAAGGTGAGATTATAAAGCTTGTTTGTTTCTTAAACACATTTTCATTAATTGTTTTAAAGTTTATATTTTATATATTAACTGAAAAAAGACATTTTCGACTTGTCCTAAAGCTATATGATACAACTAATTTAATATACTGGTGATGTAACTATTAAAGGATATAATTTCACAAATGAGACAAAATATATGTTATTATTTAAAAGTGGAACTTTTAACAGAAATACAATGAAATGGTAACAGGGTGAGAGGAATTAAGGACGGAGCTACGTTCAGAAAAGTTTTCCCAACTTGGCAATGAGGCTGAGAGGGAGACCACATGCCATCCTAAGATCATATGGGGGCCTTGTTGAACAGGGTCATTCAAGATTTACCTAGGGATGTTCTTTGACTCAGTGCTGAATGTTGTTAACTAAGTCCCATATTTAGTGAAGTTATACATTAATTTGTACATTATTGTCCATGACAAATGTAGATTTTTTTTCTCTGTTAGAAAACATCACGTAAGAAACAATCATGTGTTCCGTGGGAAATACTCTAGTTTTATAAGTAACCAAGCAGTTTTATTTTGATATCTTCCTACATTAAATTGTCTACAAGCCTTATGTACTTAAACATCTGTCAAGCTCTTATTGTTTTCCTCTCTAATTATTCTATCTTTAACACATGTTCCTTTAGTATTTGTTTAAGTCATGTGTTTTATTGTTTTTGCTTGCAGGAACACCCAATCAAGTATTTATTTTATCAGTGGCTGTACTACAGCACAGGGAGGCCAATACATAGGAGGAAGACCTTCTAGACTGAGCCATAGATCTCTCCCTTTCTGATCTTAGGTATTTCATACTACCCTCTTGGTTCTTCAAAAATACAAGTGTCATCTGAAGTGGCAGGAGTACAGTAGGGGCATCACATTGCCTACTGGATGCACTCCCATTGGAGGGGGCTTAGCAGTTTGATAACTAGGGAGAACATCACCAGATTGCCAGGGACCTCACTAAAACAAGGTATCCCAGTCCGCTGAGGTGCAAATGGGGGTGAAGGGAAGTGTAGGGGATGGGTGCACTGGCCAATGGCCAAGCCCCTCCATCTGGCAGAGGAAAAATGAGAGAGTCAGGTACTTCTCAACTGTATCATTTCCCCCTTAATCTCAAGGGAAGGAGAAGCAGAAAGGTCTGTCTTCTATACCTGCTTCAAAGCCAATCTCATGCAGCTGTCTTTGCATACTGGAGGAATAGAAATCTCTAGCTGTGCAAATGATATGAGGGGTCCTGTCTCATCTTCTCAGGACACTGGTTGGAACCCCTCAATGTGGTTATTCTTTATTATGGGATGTACAAACTTTCCAAAGTTGCAAAGAAACAGATAGTGCAGTTAGTTCTAAAGGATAGCAGTGGAGCTTTCCTTCACCTGATGCCACCACAGCTGCACCCTCTGTAGTCAAATGTCCACTCCTCCCAGTTTTCCACCACCATATTCTCCAGCCTGGCCATGTTATTTTTGGAGCAGAAACTCAATCTTAAAGATGCCTCTTAAACTGCACCACTCGGAATATGTCCTATCTTTTCTGACCTTGGAAACAAATTCAGTCTAGTTACCTCCTTGAATTTGAATAGTGGTACCAGGCTTAGAGTATAAACATCTCAAAACCCAACCTCCTTACTTGGAAATGTCATTTATTCTATGAATATGAGACCTCTTTGGTCCCAAACTGACCAAGGAAGACAAGAATGAGAGTGGGGATGTCAGAGTATTTGGCTCCCTCTATGCCTCTGCGCCTATAGAAGTGGCCTCTGGAGACAACCCAGAATTCAGGAGTGGGTGACTGTAGCCAGCAGATTGATAGCTGTACATAAAGAGCAATGTATAATATTTATGCTGGATGCCATCCTTCACCAAAACCAGTAACTATAATTTCGAACAGGCCTTTATTCCAACTTCTGATTGATGACAGCAGGAGAGAATTGTGTCCTTATCTTGATGGTGAGAATTATAACCCTGGATTATGTGAAACTACACCTCATGATCATACATAAAGCAGAGTAGTAGGTTTAACCCATGCAAAAAGCTCACCAGTTGGAATGTTGGCGATTGACACTGCTTGTGAAAGGGAACTTTCTTTTCTTACAGCACGTGCCCACACCATTTGTGTCTGGCAGCAACCAAAGGAATTGAGCTCCCTGAGCATGAAAACCATCTTTTACCTTGTACAGCTAGAGGTTAACCTTGCATCCTGTCCCAATTCTGTGTGTACATCTTCCCCAGTCAGCGCTTTCTGCGCTGGGACCCTCAATACGCTCATGCACTGCCACGTTCTTCCCTCCAAGGTGCTGTTGCCTTCCTTCCCAACATCTCACCAAAGGGTATGGCAGAAACCCAAATAATTCAGTAGAAACTCAGATGAATGGAGCGGGCTCACAGGGTGAGCTGCCACAGATTCCCTATAGAAGTGGACCAACAAGTCCACAAGTTAAGTGAATACCCTGAGAGGTTTTGAGATAACCCTGAGTCTGAGCCACTGTATGCTTTTGACCAGAGCATTGAGGACACTGCTGCAGAGGTTGTTCCAACACCATGCTCCATACCTAGCTCCACCCATACCCTTCTTTCTTGAGTGAGAACTACAGTCAACTTCACTACCAAACTTTCTTTTCATAAGCTTTATCCCTAGCAAACTTTCTGCAACTCATTTAATAGTTTTGGTAAAATTTCACCACTCAAAATTCTTTCTTGCTGGGTGTGGTGGTGCATGCCTATAATTTCAGTACTAGGAGGCTCAGGCAGGAGGACTGTTGCAAGTTCAAGACCAGCCTTGGCTAGAAAGTGAGCTCAAGGCTAGCCTGAACTGCATAGTGAGACCTTGTCTCTTAAAAGACAAAGAAAAAAATTTTTTTCTTGTTCAAATATATGTCTTTCTTTACAACTCATACATTTTCTTCCCTGAATCCATGCTGTTCATGTTTTCCTATGGGTTTTTCATCACAACAAAATGCGTTTCCCTCCATATCATATCTTCTCAGCAGAAGAGCCTGATACTGCAAAACCCGGCCCCTCATCATCTACTAATATCCTTTTGTTTTTAATATATCCTGACCCTGATGGGGGATCTGCACTTCCAACCACAGCGTAATACTCACAAAGTGCTAGTTGCACTCACTGTCTTATACAACCAGTCACCCTACTGTCACTGTATTGACATAGCAGAGAAACAGGGTGCTGGCCAAGGGACATCTCCTAATGTTCCTAGTAGGGGCTCCTATTGTTACAGATGATGTGCCTTACAACGAAAGGGGTAAAAACAAAAATTTTTCCATATCAGAAGATCGCATGAATGTAGATGTAGCAAAAGCCAATAATTTCCCTCAAAAAAGGCAGTTAGGTACTTCTGTGCACCTTTTCTACTCACATGGTTGGTAGAAACTAGGTAATGAGGGCTCAGAAAAAGGACTAGAGAACTTGGTGACCTACATGTTACATAAGCTAAACAAACAAAACATTCCTAAAAATGACTTTTGTAACAAATGTCTGGGTGTTCCCAAAGAAAATCAATACTTCTCTTTACCTTACAAAACAATGGTTATCCAAGGAGCCCCTAGAATGATGAGTATATCTTCTAATTGTAGTACGGCCTCAGAGATACTTGCACTTCCTCAGTCAAGGTATCCAGTCTCCCTTGAGGAGAGTTCATTTGATTCCAGGCTTCAAATGGGTTATTACCCCCTTTTCAACAATATGTATTCTGCTTTCTACCTAGTCTGTGCTGAGCAAATTTTAAAGGTGCTTGTGAGTTACACTGAGGTGGCAGTTGAATTACATCAGACAATAGCTATGGGTTTTTTCCCTCTATCCTCTTATCCTTCCTTTCCTGTTCTGCTTAGTCCTGGTGATTATACCATACTTCCAACAAAATAAATGTTAATCAGAAAATAAACCTTAGCTTGATTTTTCTGGATGCTTTTAATATAATCCCTACCCCCAAAATCCCTGCCCCAGTTAAAACCATCAGCCAAATGAACATAATTGTATAGTCACTATAAAACATGACATACTGAGTTATAAAATAATATTAATGTCATTAAATATATTATAGTATATAATATATAAATAATATTATTGATATTAATACTTAAAATGAATGATAATATAAGTTGTAATTATTTGTAAATACTCACACAGGCACCCCTGGATGAGAAGTGAACCTGTACGTAAACAGACGAACTCAGGACTGACTACTGAATGACCAATCAGAGTACAGATACAATAGTATGCACACTAGGTGATGAACAGACATGGTCATGTAGAACACAAAACTTCATAATTCAGTAATGTTATGTGTTGTAATGGACATACTTAATGCACTTGTGTGAAATAAAGAAACGTTTTCTGAATGTTGGTGCCTGTAATTTTTTTGTCACTTTTGTGCAGACCATTGATCTTACAGTCATCATTTGTATTGCCAGTCTTGGCTCTTACACACTCAATGAGCTGTTGATTTAATGGAGACTTTGGGAAGCCTAGTCGGCAAGAGGTCATGACTCAAGTGGAGAGTTCATGGGATAAAATCACTGACATCTGTGTTACCAGTGCATTACAAGCAGGCTACACGGGCAGGAAGTGCTCTTTTAAAGAAAGACCTATGGCTGTGCATGAGAGATTGGGGCCAAAGGTTCTATAGAAAATGAAGTCACAGTAATTTTAAGGCCAGAATTCAGGTTTTTGAGAGTTAGAACAATGTTCCAGAAGATGACATGACTGAATTTGAATAATGTCAAATTTTGTACATGAATAAATGAACATGATTGTACATGAAAAATAAGACATCCATTTAAAATAAGTTTTATAAAATCTTGTGGAGTAAAAATTAATACATCTTATTTTGGAGGACATACAATAGAACTTGAAGGCCTCCTTCATCAAGGTTGACAATGCTGGCTGGAGTCCTGCCTTAGGTTTTCATAACTTCTATTATTTGGGGCAGACACTTTATGAAATGCATGATCGTGAAGCCTCTCCCTTCCCCTAACCTGGGTCAGTGTTAGCATACTTTTGGGAAGCTTCTGAGAAACAACTGAAAATATGGAAGAACTGTCTTCCTTTTCTCGTGTTATCTCTAACCCTGTCATGATTGGGAGGTTTAAACAGGCACCGCCTCATTACTTCTGAAATACAAAGTACAAATGCTCCATTCTCCCCTCTGAATAGAATTTTCAAGGTCCCATTTGGGGCCTGTCCTGATCACTGCTTCCTCACCAAGCCTGTGAAAATTTTGGCCTGGAGCATTACCTACCAACCTATCAGCTAAGGAGCACCACTTGTGTAGTGGTATCACGCAAGGTTCCCAACCTATGAGCTATGTCAGCAGACTCTAAAAACTATTTTCATCAAGACTGCAGTTGTGCTTCTCTAAGAAAAAAACCTGCACTCAGTAAAATAAATTGATCCATAAGCTTACCAGGATTAACAGAAAAACTGCCAAATCATTCTTTACACTTAAGTATGTCTATAACCAAGACGGGAATGTGTACCGATAATGCTTTCATTTGGCAGTTCCTCTATAGGGAACAGATTTCCCTGAGTGAAATGGGATGCAAATTCTTTCCTGATTTCAATCTTGACGCAATTAATGGGGCAGATTTCGGAGAGGGCAGAGTCTAAAAGATCTCTGCCTTGTTTGGGGATGAAGCTAGGGATTTCACAACCATAGCTATAAAAATAGCTTCATAAAAATATAGATGTAAGAGATATCTTGCTCCTGCTCTTCCTTTTTACAAAACAGGTCTAGTTGGAGAATGGAATTATATATAATTCAGAGGCCCATTCTTCAAGCAGTATAATAATGTCCCCAATTTGTACTGAGGTCAAGTTGTGTTACAATAGTAGATCAGCCTTTATTTCTTTAAATCACCCTTGTTAAATTTGTGCCAATTAGTCAAAAGTCATACTAGTGGTGAGCCCTTTTGAGTATTCTGTAGGATCCCTATGCATAGGAGGGGCCTTTCCCAGGCAAAACCTGAACATATAACCTGGAATAAGAGAACTACAGTAACCAAATATCAAAATCAAAATACTACAGATTGGGGGCTGGGGATTTAGCTCAGCGGCAAAAGCGCCTGCCTGGCAAGCGCAAGGTCGTGAGTTCGGTTCCCGGTACCGGAGAAAAACCAAAAA
>NW_004955404.1:48990890-49016950 GCF_000276665.1 Chinchilla lanigera | reverse complement strand
GCGGCAAAAGCGCCTGCCTGGCAAGCGCAAGGTCGTGAGTTCGGTTCCCGGTACCGGAGAAAAACCAAAAAAAAAAAAAAAAAAAAAAACAAAAAAAAAAAGAAAATACTACAGATTTTTCATACAACTGTCTCAATATTGCCAAGAAAATATCACCACCAGACAGACTCTCAAGACAAACAATCATTACAGATTAGATTGCAACAATAGTCAGTACAATGAAATTATCAAGACCAATATTTTCCAGACAAGTACATAATCCAAAATAAACCACAAATTAATTTCAGATATGAAAGCAATATAGAGATGATAGTGAAAATCAACATAAGGACATCTGTGGAACTCTGACTGCCTATTTAGAAAATCTATTCCCAAAGCAAAAACTCAACCCAGCAACACCCAATAACTTGAAAGCTTAATCTAATACCTTGAGCACTAAAGAAGTACAACTTGTCTAGCACTCAGTTAACTCCAGATGATCAAGCCAAAGTCCTGAAAATGCCCTCACCTCACCCAACTGTGGACGTCACCTACAATGCCACAATAATGCTAGTGATCTCACTTCATCCTCCCAAAGGCTATCTTGGGACACGAAAGAGGATGGTGGCTTAAAATCAACTCTCAATGAGGTGGCTGGTATACTCCCATAGACAGGGAATGGTTTCCAATGGGAAAGGTTTGTCATTTCTCTTACAGGCACAATTCTAAATTGCAAATTCAGAATGACCAATTCCCCAGACTGAACTGAGGGGAGAGCATTACAATGCTATAAATCTTCAATCAGGAGCCATTAAAGGGGAGATGGTGCAATACAAAGAAAAAGAGGTGGAAATGGAAGTAGAAGTCAAATCACAAATGATCTGGAGGTTAAGTACATGGAAATCTCAGATTCCTTATTTAGAGGATCTGCTTTAATAGCTAAAGAGTCAATGTACCCTCAAAGGAGCTGGACAATAAAGTCCAACATCTAGAAGCACACGCACCAAGTCTATACTAATACCTCAAACATTAAAGAGGTACAACTTGTCTTAACTCCAGCTGATGAAGCTAAAAGTGGTTCCAACCCACTATTCTATGGTGTCTACCTACAACAAGACAAGGGTTTTGGTCTCGTTCCCTCCTCCCAGTGAATATCTTGATGTGTGAACTAGGTTGGTGGCCTCAACCTGCCCTACTGCAGGTGTCTAGTATGTTCTTAACACCAAATGCTGGGAAACAACAAATTTTACTAACTTTTGACAAATTTTAATACCAGGTTCTTCAGAAATCTCTTTATATGGAAAAGGTAGTGCAAGTCTCTAAAAAGCACAATTTCAACTTAATACTGGGGAGCTCTTTAAAATGCAGGAGTCTTCAAGCAGCAAATAGGAGAGAAAATGTCTTATGAGCCCAAGAAGAGACCGCAGAGACAGAAACAGAGGTCAGTTATAGATCAGAAGACAGAAGGTAGGGGATGGTGATAGTCACTAAGGTGGGCTGGACCTACAACCAGGGATAGCCAGGGCAGTGATCTTACCAGTCATAGCTAATGTTGAAGCAAATTGTCTTAGTGACTTTTCCCATTGTTGAGACAAAATACCCAAAACCCAAAGTGAAAGGAGGAAAAGTTTATTTTGCCTCAGTTTGTAGAGCTTTCATAATCATCTGGCTCCTGGGTAGGCTGGCACAGCAGAGGTGCATCCCAGAGGATTAACAGCTCATGGCAGGCATATGATAGCAAAAGCAAGCAAGAGGCAAGCAACACTACTTTTCTGTCCTTTGTATCTCACCCAGACTAACTGTCCTTAAAGTGGGTAACACTCACACCTTTAATCCTCTTGCTCTTAATCTTTGTATTTCACCATGGTTCAGTCACAGCATCACACATCCTATATCCAGCCACCTCTGAAGGGCCCCACACATGATCTGCTGAGGCTGTTGGAGGGAACATCTTGATACAAGCCATAATGCAAAGGAACAGGCAGGTGCTTATCATCTACAAGGAAGGTCTAGGCTATCACTGATGTCGGTCTTCTTCCTGGGGACACAAAGGGAAGTCCCATCTGAATCAGCAAAATGTTGCTAATAGCAAAGTAAATGGGCAAGGTGCAGGTCTAATTCCAGTCTTGAGGTCACCAAATGACACTAGGTAGTACTGCATGTCAGTAGTTGACCTAGCTAGCTACTGGTCACTACCACTGCTGGACATCATATTTGATGCCAGTTTTTGCTGGATACTGTAGGTTGATCTACCAGGTGCTAATCTCTGCCACTGCTGGCCCCTGCTTTCCAGGGTCAGCTTGTGCTGGACACCATAAGTTGATTCTACTGTGTGCTGATCTCTGCTTCTGGCTCTGGAGATTTTTGGTGTTAACAGCTCTGAGTGTTTATTCATCTTTCTTTAAAAACCAATTGCTCAGTCCACAATCTACAAGAAAAAGAAAAAATCTCAAACAGATTTACAGGACTTTTGGATCCCACACTACCCAAGATATAAATCACAAGCAGGTTTACAGGAACGCTAAGTTGAGTCTTTACTTCAGCAGAGCCTGTGTTGCAGCAAATGGGGAAATCACTACGCAGCAGGAAGTCCTTCTAGCCCAAAACCCCTGTTTTAACTTTTTATAAATCACTTTAATAAACAAAAAGACCCTATTTTGCTATTTAGGTTATATTTATATTTGTCCTTTATTATTTTAAGCAATGCAGATACATACTAATTTCTCCTTTTAGTTGTGCTTTTTTGTTGCCTGTGTGTAAGAACTTTTAGAGATAATCTATTGGCAAATTGTGACTGTAGCTCCTGGACAAATGATGCCTTTGTTTTAAAAGTCACTTTATGTTCCTTGTTATGGCTTGAACCTAGATGTCCCCATAAGGCCTCATGCAGTCATAGATGGGACTTTTTCAGAGGTAGCTGGATCTAGAGTGTGGGATTAAAGGTGTGTGATTACTAAATTAGTCCTCTAATTGGTTTGGCACTTGTCCTAAGCCCAAAAGGCTGGAAGAATATAAAAGAGGCAGAAATAAGCTGCTGCTGTTGCCTGTGGTCACTTGCTTGCTTTTGCTATCTTCTGCTTGCCATGAATGGTTTCTCCTCTTTGCTGCCCCTCTGTCATGCCACACTGCCTTAGAGCCAGCCAATTATGTACTGAAATTTCTACAAGCTGTGAGCTAAGTAAAACTTTCCTTCTTTAACTTTGGGTGTCAGGTATTTTGTCTTAGCAGTAAGAAAAGTGATTGAAATACTCCCTTTTTCACTTTGGGTTCTAGAGAACTCAATAAGCTCTGCCATTGAAATCCCATTGTCTCTTCAGATTGAAGTGACCCACCCTGGCTCTTTTCATTATAAACAGACTGTCACAGCCTGCACTGGAGTCAGCTGGAAGCCTCACCAAGGACAACCTCAGTTCTTTACTTTCCACAAATGAAAATAATATACCAGGTCCTGTAAGTTCTAAACCACAGGGAACATGTATTCAACTCACTGGTAGTCTGTATAAAATCTCCCCACTTATCTTGAGATAAAAAGTAAGCGGCCTCTTCATTTTCTTCTCTCACGGGGGCATGTTATGTTACTAACACATCTTTTGAACAAAATCTCTTTTATAGCTTTAGCACCCATCCTTTTGTAAAGCAATTCTTATCACCTTCTTTCATATTTCCTTGGTCATTCTCGACACTTGTACATTAACAGTTTCACTCTGCATGCAAAGTATTGTTGCAGTCAAAATGGTGTTCATATTATGAATGGAAACATGAAATTAAAGACTAATTATTGAACAGTTAGAGCCTTCACAATTATGAATAACATTATTCTTGAATGTGATGTTTATTTATTTAGAAATTATTTTATGTATTTAGTGTAATCTTAAAAGTTTTTACATAAAAGTCTTATCCACCACTAAACCTGATTCCTGCTGACTTTATTAAGTTTCTGTGGAAACTTAAAAAATTCACTTTCTCATTTAGCTACCCTTATAAGTTTTCTGTTATTAAGTATCAATTTTATGCTGAAGAATCTTACCGTAAACTACTTTATTTCTGATTTCTAGATTCTTTCAGATTTTTGTCTTATTTGCAAATGATGCTAATCTCATTTTTAATACTATTATACCAGGCATTACCATTTCTAGCTCTGACATTGGGCAAAATCTGCAACCCGTGTTCTCTTTTGTCACATACATAAAACATTAAATGGAAATAATGAAACAATATCATTCTGTTCCTAATTCAATTACAAATATATCTGCAATATCACTTACTAGTATAATTCCACTTCATGGCTGGGGAGTTTGGCTCATGTCTGTGATCCCAGCACCTGGGAGGCTGAGCCAGGAGGACCACCCTGAGTTTGAGGCCAGCTTCTGCTCCATAGTGGCTTTAAGGCCACCCTGAGCTGCAGAGACATGGTTTAAAAAAAAAAAAGATTCCATTTCAGATGTGTTTGTTTGTATATTTGGTTCATTTCTTCATCAATTAAAACATTTTAAAGAACCTATTTCACTTAGGATTTTCCTTTTAATCACAAATGTGTTCTCATTGAATCTATTTTCACTTAAATATATTCGTTCAGATTGGGATGGGCCTATGGCATCCAGTGGGTCGGGGTGACCAGCCCCGCAGCAGACTTTCCCAGGCTTGCCTCACCCGCAAGTGGAAAGAGGAAGAGGAGTCTAAAATCATGGTGCACAGCACAGGTAGCTTCATTGCTGCAAAGTGAAAGTAAATTTATTGCAGAACCGGTTCAGAGTCACTCTGGAGATTGCAGGACCCAAAACTGAGTGAACATGGGGCAGTGGTCCTGTTTTATGGAGTAGGTGAGTTCTCCACCCCGAGAGGGTCTGCCCTTAGTTGGTTAATAGGCTCCTTGCTAAGGTCATACAGTGCATCCGGGTAATTAGAGCACACAGTTTAAGAGCATTTCAGGATGGCCAAACCACAAAGGGGTGAGTGGAGCAGTTTCCTGAGCCCCTTGAGTTTTCCCCTCTCTGTCTGCTGTTACACATGTTGGCTGTTTTTCTTTGCCCGCCACCCCGCCCCCCCCGCCACCAAATGACATGTGCTTTTTATTCTTACTTTACCTAGGGGTCCCGTATTTCTTGTTATGATTTGTGTTTGGATGTCTCCTCACGTAGTCTGGGACTGGGCTTCTTTTCAGAGGTGGTTGAGTCTAGAGTTGGTGATTACCAGGCGTGGTAGTGCACGCCTGTAATTCCAGCACTGGGGAGGCTGAGGCAGGAGGATTGTTGTGAATTCGAGACCAGCTTGGGCTAAAAACCGAGCTCAAGGCCAGTCTGAACTGCATAGAGAGACCCTGTCTCAAAAAGACTAAAAAAATAAATAAATAAAAAAATAAAAATAGAGTTGGTGATTGAGGCATGGTCCAGAGCTGGGATTAAGGATGTGAGTGATATACCTGTGCTAGGGCGGGTAGCCGCCATACTGTTTAAGGGAAAGAGGTTTGCTCTCTTTCTCCCTGCTTTTGTTGTTGTTCTCCCTGCCATGAATAGTTGCCCCTCTCCTGTGTGCTGCTCTGCCTTGGAGCAGCCAATTACGGACTGGAACCTCTACAAACTATAAGTTAAATAAATCTTTCCCCCTTTAACTCTGGGGTGTCGGGTATTTTGTTTTAGCAACAAGAAAAGTAATCAAAACACTTCCCGAAAGAAAATATGTAATCAGCTTTCATACATAAAAGTATTAATGCATTCTTTAATTCTTTCAAGAAGTTTCATTCTTTGTCATCTGAATAAATATCTTAGAAGATAAAGTTGAACAAAATATAAAAATAATTTTTGTGTAGAGAAATGAGTTCAAGATAGGTAACATTTTAAAATCTTGTATGCTACACAAATTTTTTCAACTCTTCTTCATTTAGATTAAAATATGTTTTCCAACAGTACATTCCCAACGCATGAAATTTTTCTATGACAGGAGAATTTACTCACTGAAGCGCTTAGGATTGAAGCTGTTTGAATATACAATATCCAGATTTTAAACTTAGACTTTTTGATTATGGATTGGCAGCTTAGATCATTTTCTGTATAATTTCAGAAAGAAATTGTTTCTTTTTCTCCATGTGAATATCAAAGGAATTAACAGGTATAAATTATAAATATTTGATGCAGTTATATCATGAAAACAGAATTTTACTGATACATTAATTCCTCAAATGTGCCCTCAGAAAACATTGCCCACACCTCTGGGGAACAATGGCTTTTTCCAAAGATAGCAAGACAAATAACTTCCACACATTATCTAAAAAATGCGCTTGCACATGTTTGATACAATTTTTAGACAATTAATTTCAGGTTTTTAAAAATCTATATCAATGCTAACAGAAGTTAACTGCTATATCTGATAAATACTCTCTGGACCTCACTGAGGACACAGCATAGAATCTCATCCATTGTGAATGGTCAATATATTCTTGTTTATATTTTTCAATCTTCTTTCATATATTCAGATAAACAGTTAATGTCCCAGTAATTGACTACCTACCTAGGAGCATAGACTCCAGGCTAAAAGCTTTATGGAAATAAAAATTATTTACATTTAAAAAGAGAAAATTCAGGATGAATTTAAAAGGTTCTATGAAAATGGTGCCAGGTTTTGGAGAAAAATAACAAACATAGGAAAATGAAATGATTGTTATGAAAAAGGAATAATTTTGTGGTTTACAGTGTGACAATTAATTAAGAAATTATCTATTTTGCTTCATTCCTATTTTTAGGTATTTGTTTTTATAAAAGGAACTAGACTGACAAATTCCTGATTGTTACTGCAAATGAAGCAGGTAATGACTAGCAAAATATATTTCTCAATGTGCAATGTCACTTCTAAAAATGAAAAAAAACCAAATATAGTATAATTATCTTACTTGTTTTATGTGTTTTTCTGCCTGTTAGCCTGACTGTTAATCTGTATCTATGATAATTAACTTGATAAAGCTTTTTAAATAAATGGATTTAATACTGGCCAAAATTGTTATTAAAACAAAGGGGTGAAAGGGAAGGGAAAAATAAAATTGAGATATTATGTGCATATAGCAATTCCTCACAATAAGTGTAACTATTATATAATGCAAACATGCACTAATAAAAATACAATATTTAAGAAAATGAAAAAAAAAAAGAAAAACACAAACAAGAATGTACAGCGACTTAGCCCCAATTCCTGACAAACTAATCAAATTCCAAACTTAGAACATTGAACTTTACAGCTTTCACAGAGAATGCTTGAACTGGTTCATCAAAAGTCACCTGTGTTACTGTAGCCAGGAGATATTTACAGTGTTACAAAGAAAATAGCAAACAGAACTTTCTCATAAAAGTCTGATGGGGCACAACCCTTCACACTGTCAGAATCCATGACAGTTCAAAAGGAAAGTAAAAGCAGAGGGATCCATAAAAACATGCATGCACATCTATGATCACATTTGCTTCTTTTCTTACCACAACTAAGAATAATAAAAACATACATAAAAGAAAATGATAGATGGCTAACAACTTACACAAACTTTATTTACAAATCATAAATATTTTCAGGGCTTGAACTCAGAAAGCAAAGAAATAACTACTGTAACATGCTAAAAGGAATAATGCCTAATCAAACAGACTGCTGTTTTGGAATAATAAGCATGTGGGAATTAATTTATAACCATGAACATCAAACTCTGAAAACATGTAGTTTAAAACAGCAACCAATATTTGAGTAGAAATTATTGAATCTCTTTCTGAGCAAAAGTCAAATTAAGCCACCATTTCAAACAATATGTAAAATTATACCCCTAAAAGATTAAATTCCAAAATTTAAAAAAAGATAACAAAGGCATTTTCCAAAATGGGAAATGGAGATTAAAAAGTTATAATACCTTTTTTTTAACTAGACCTTTAAAATGTCCAAATGGGAGAACAATTCAGAAAGAAATGAAAAGTAATTAGGAGAAAAATCTAAAACATAAGAAAATATGAGGACATTTTAATATACCCATAAAAATTATGAATTAATAAGTAAAAGTACATATCAAATTGATAGTGGAAAATGTTATAAAAGGAATAAAAAGAAACTGTTGAGTTAATTATGTAAACACATACATTAAAAGGTATTTTAGCACTTTGTTAATCAGACAAAACCTAATCAGTGATCGTTTTCATTGGTAATACTGGAAAATAAGCTAGAGATAGTAACATCCAATGCTGGTGATGACGATCAAAACGAACACTCACATATATTTTTAAATGACTATTCTCATCACAGCAAATGTTTGCAATATTGAATCTAATATTGGAATATGTATTCCAGTAGAATCAAGAATCTCACTTTTTGATCAAATATAGAAAGAAAAATTCCAGCATTAAAAACAGGTACTGAAAGATATTTTCTGCAGAATTCTTTGAAGTGATAAAGGATCATAAGTATCATAAATAAGAAAATGGCTAAATAAAGCATGGATATGTGTATATTGTATATATATATCTGTATATATCAGATACATATATATGTATATGTATAATATATATTTGTATCTGATGTATACAGACATTAAAGAAAAAATATATATTCTCTAAAAGAGGCAAACTGCAGATCAATGTGAATATTGCATATATCTATATTTGTAAATATATGTGTTCATGTATTTAGAAAATTTCCTGGAAATATGCACAACATACAGTGTTTTTTCTCTCTGAAGTGGCAGAGGAGAGGGGGAGAAGGGAGTGGACAGTGAATTTATTTCTTACAGTTTTATTACCACATACTTGTCATGCAGATTATTGGACTTAATTCTGGCAGATTTGTACATGCACATAACATACTTTAATCATTTCCTCATCTTCTGTCTTTCATTTCAATTGAGTGTATTACGCACTGGTAGTGCGAAAAGACAATTGAATAGAGTATCAACTTCTATGTTTATTGAATTACATACAAAGTACTAAATACTATAACACACATGACCCCACTGACCCCACTTGTAGAGAAAAATATTTCTCTTCATTTCACAATTAATGTAATATCAATCTGAAAGCCAATTTTGAGCTTTACTGAGGTTTCCGAAATCTCCAAAATTGCTAGGGAACCTTCAGAGGCCACAAACGCTGCCTTTAAGGACATTTCAGCTATTTGGAGGAGAGTTAACAGATTGTAGCTGTTGGAACATTGTGATCTAGTCTGAGTGATAAAGTGAAGTACTATAGTTCACAGCAATAAATGCCAACTGCAGTGACTTTATCAGTCAACTAATATTAAGAACATATTCGAGGGCACAGTATCATTTCTCAGTACTTGACATCCAAGCACAAAATACTTTCCAATGTTTATTAGCACCATATAACTCCATAAAAGAAGGTGCTTTTGTTCGTTTCAAAAGTGCTTTAGTCCAGGACCACAACACATTGCTGCTTTTGAAAATATAGTATTTACAGTTTTGTAAAACTAAAATAGTTTAAAAGGTGTTCTATGAATTTAATGAATATTCCAGATGACCTTGCAAATCTGACACTGTATGAAGGACCTACATTACAGCAAAAATTTTTTTTTTCTAAATAGAAAATAAAATAGACTATTTTGAATAATAAAATAGCAACTTTTGAAAACTGTTCATACTGATGAGGCATTAATGGCATCTATATTCCCATGAGTTAATAAAATTCAAATGTTTTAAAACCAAGAGGGTATATATATCTTTTTCCTTTTCTTTTTCCAATTTTCTTTTGTTTTTTGTCCTTTTGAGACAGGGTCTCACTATGCAGTTCAGGCTGGCCTTGAACTCACTTATGTAGCCCAGGCTGGCCTTGAACTCACAACAGTCCTCCTGCCTCAGCCTCCCGAGTGCTGGGATTACAGGTGTGTGCCACCATGCCCAGCTAAGAGGGTCTCTATATAATTTGTGTTCAATTAAATAAATTCCGTCAAAGAAAATACTTTGAAAAATTGTATCTATCAAAACTCTGTTCAAGAACTTTACTGAAAATAAAGGTTGACAGTGATATCATGAGGATTTTTGGATTTTCATTCAGCTTGCATGTCAACTTTAGAAATGTGCTTTCTTTTACATTTATTTGTGCATATTGTATGATCTTTGCCCTGGGGTTTACATTTTACTAATCAACTCCTAGTTAGTGTAACTTGCTAAATGGACAAATGTTTATAGGAGCTCTTTATATAATATTTCCTTCAAAATTTCAGATACCTATCTCTCTCCATACACTTGCTCACTCTATCTTCTGTTTTATTGAAATATAACTGGCAAGAAGAATAACTTTATTCACTCTTTCAAGTTCTCACACTAAGGAGACAAGATGATGTTTACACATGTGGGTCTGTTGTATTTCACTTATGAGTATGGCCTCTAAATGTATGCATTTGCCTATAAAACCCCAAGTTTATCTTTCTTTAGAACTGAGTAATACCCCATTAGAGACTGTGAAAGGGAAAGAAACTGCTCAAAGGGAAAAAAACAACTGGGATGAGGGAAAGGAGAAAAGAAAGAAGGAAGGAAATATATATATATATTATATATATATATACATATATGATAGCTAAGATAATTTTACTACTAATTTTCATATATTTATTGAAAAGAACAGTTAATGTTTAGTTGTTTGATCAACCTTTCATTCTTATATCTAGCAATCTGAGCAACTACTTTAAAGAGAATGATATGTAATTCAACAACCAGTGTTAATATCCTTTCATCTTTTTTTGAAATTCTGTATTGTTTTTATTTTGTGTTGTATTGTTTTGTCTTTGCTTTTGTTATTTGTTTTTGCTCTTTTCTCTTTAAAGCAAAAAAAGAAAGGTATAACTTTATCCCCAATAAATAAAAACTCCCTACTTCCGCACTGCAACACCTGGTACCCACTAATATCCTCACTGCTCTGTGATTTAGACAGTTGTAGATCACCATGCATGGCGTGATGGAAATAGAACAACAGATCTTGGCCTTTCTGTGTCGAAGCCTCTACTTGAACAGTAGCTTCCAATTTTTTCAACTCAGTCCAAAGGACAGCATTCCCCTAATTTTTGAGGTTGAAATTTATTCATTTGGGTCTAAATATCACATTTTATTTAGACATTCATCTGTGTATGTATGTTTAGATACTTCAATATCTTTCATTAATATTTGCAGTGAAGTTAAATCAAATTGTCATCGGTGGCTGACAATGTTCATTGCAACGTGGCTTTTTGCCAGAACTAAAAATTTTATGCCACAATTTTTATTAATTTAAATAGATTTGTTTATTTCTGCCAATTAGTGTCACATTTATATCTTTTGGTTGTGGGATATATATATATATATATATATATATTTGCATATTGTGTTAATCATCTTTTTTTCTGTTTTTTAGGGCAAAGTCCCAAACATCCAGAAGTTAAAGGAGAAGAGGTTTACTCTGTCTTCCAGTTTATAGAGGTTTCAGTTTATAGTCAGCTGATTCCAAAGCAGGGTGGCATGGCATAGGGGTATGAGAAAGGAGAAGCAGTCCATGGCAAAGCAGGCAGGAAGCAGTAAGCAGCCAGCCTTCCTTTCCCTTTTTCCTTTTATGTACTACCACCCAAGCCCATCAGTATGTGCCAAATATATCCCGGGTAAGCCTTCCCATTATCAACATCTACAATTATGATAAATCAACAGTGAAGAAATTTACATATCAAACACTTTCAATCCATATACATACACGTTAGATCCAGCCCCCTTTGAAAATCCCCACCTATGAATTCCTGAGATTTGGGGAGATATCTAGATACAAGGTGTATGTGTATATATGCATATATACTCCCTCTCTCTCTCTCTCTTTATATATGTATATATATATAAAAGAGTATATAGAATATATATATATATATATATACACATTCTAGCTTAGATTGTATTTATGTACCTGATATGGAAAAGAAGTTATCTAACCTACATATTCTTACTGTATTTATATTTTGTTGCTGTGTTTTATAAAATATACTGAAGTAATAATAATTATAAGGATATGGAGTATTCACATTCAGAGCACAATATCTTTAAATGTATACTTTTTTCTGGGTACCACGAATTGAACTCAGGACCTCATGCTTGCCAGGCAGGCACTGCACCACTGAGCTAAACCGTAGCCCCTAAATAAATACTTTTTGTCATATTCTCTAATGACTGTTCAAATACAGGGGCAGACCTTCATTTAATGGAACCTTAGAATCTTCATTTTAAACCTAAATTACATAAGAGAAAAATTCTAAACAGTATGCTTATATTAACTTCTCTAGAGATTATTGTCTCCTTTTGAGATTGGATCATAATTATCTTGGTTGGTTTTTAATATGTATCAAATAATATGCATGGGTTTTCCTGAATCTCTGTAATCAAAAGCCCAAAACTATTCTGAAATAGTTTATTAGGAACCTCTTTTTATTCTGTAGTTATAAGATATATGCATTTTAGTTTAACCAATTTACAAATGCATTTTTAAGGCTACAAAAATAAAATACAGCCTCTAGTCATCACTGGGCACAGAAAAAAATCCCTCAAGGCATGCTGTCACTTTACATTGCAGCTAAAAAGAAAGTTTCAGAAACATTAGCTTCCAAGTAAGCACACAGATGAAACTGTAATATACACCCATATCATGGAATTGTCCTGATTTATGTAAGTAGCACAGATAGAATTACCTAAGGGGAATCTGAAGTACAATTGAAACAGAAAAATGCTTAAGTCTCAAATTGTGTCTCGCAATAGTTGCAGCAAAGAAGTGTTGCTCAGGAGGATCGTAAACTCACAAATGGAAGTCAGTAATTTGTCTCTTGCATGTTGTATCATCTAATTGTTGTTTATGTTGACATAATTGCAATAATTAAAGTAGGGAAAAGGCAGCAAACCACAGTTTCAGAGCACTAGTGTTTTCTGAAGTCAGATTGATTTTGTATTAAAAATGAATAGTAAATTGAGTTGACCCACTATTGAATTATTTTTTAAACTTTTCATAACAAAACATTCTTTATATTAAGAAATAACACAGAAAAGGCAAATAGTGAATAGTTTTTTGATGACTGATTATCAGTGATAGTTCTTTACTCTTTTCTGATGTTCTTATTCATAATTACAAAAATATTCAAAGTAACACTATGAAGTAAAACATAACTTAAAATTAGAAAGCACAGATGGAAAGGAAAATAGGAACTATGACAATACTATATAAAATGACTTCTTTCAACATCCTAATCAAAAGCTCTTAATAAGTGAACTTCCATATAATGATCAGACAACAGTTCAGTCCTCATAGATACCAGGAAAGGATCATCTCACACAACAAAATTAATCAAAGTGTCTATAAAATTGAAAACATATACCGTGATCAAGTTAACTCTGTGAAGTATGCTCAAAAGACAACATCTTCTGGTATTTCAAGATGTACCTAAAAAACATACTTGAAAAATTCCATGGAACCAAATGTGCAGTTCTTACCCCAGTGCTTCTAGAACAGTAATAAAGCTCTTTGCCTTAGAAAAGAAATCAAGAAATTAAACAAGACAAATTGTGTGTAATGAGTATAAGAAAAATTAGTACAAGATGTCATTTAAAGACTTAAATAAGTCATTCTGCCTTTGAAAAAAGTAAGCAATTTAAAATGCATGAAGGTATATCAGACAATAATATAATTAATTTGATTTATTTGACATTATAGACATATAAATGATTAAAAATATAAAGAGTTGGCTGGGGAAACAGCTCAGTGGTGCAGTGCCCCCCTGGCAAGCATGAGGTTTTGAGTTTGATTAAAGAAAGCCAGAGAGAGAGAGAGGGAGAAAGAGAGAGAGAAACAAAATGATGTGTATCTTAATAGAGACTGCAGTTTTTTCACAATACATCAATAAATGAGATGTTTATAATTTCTCAAATTAATATAATACCATATTCAAAAGTCGTAAACTTGAGTTGCATTACAATTCAATATAGAACAATTAACTATAAATTAAAAATTATTGACAAATTATAGCTTAAAATCCAGAGTATTTAAAAATTTCAAATAAATGTTCAAAACTTCTTGCTTTGTTTTAATGAACTCAACTGTATAATGAAACAATAGAATATATACTTATTAAAATAATTCAAAATAATTGAAAAGAACAAAGAACATGTACCAGCAAATTTTATAAGGTGATCACAATCATAGCTTTGGTGAGGAGCAAGGAAATGTAAGCTGCATGCTTATCTTGTGGAGTTGAGGAGAAGCCAGTGAGGTGGGCAGTATGTCTAGAACCGCTCTTCACACTCCTCCCAGGAGGAGCCCTTGCCCGCTGTAGCTGGTGATCTATGGGGTGTACACCATTGGACCCTGCTTCTCCGGTCAAACCGAGATTCTCTTCTCTCAGCACGGTGCACTACAGCCCCACTTTATTAGTTATTTACTTCCCATTTTAATGCATTACAGTTTTCTTTACCTGACAGTCTTCAGCAAGTCATTTCCTAAATGATTCTTCTCACCTCATTTCCAAGATGCTTTTGTTGTTGAATCACCTTGTGTATCTCTCATTTACTTTCCTTCTCCAACTTCTATCAAACCATTCTCCACTGCAACATATTTTTGTAACATATTGAATTTTGAAATAATTTCTCAACGTATTTGATTCCTTACCTTATTTTGTCTTTTTCATTAAATTTCAGTAAGTTCTTTGAGGGCAGGAACTAGCTCTGAGTTAACTTCCATGCGTACTGGGCACTTGCAATGGAGTGAACCTATAAATGGTTTAAGGGGAAGATACCAAGAAATTAATGATCCAATAACAAAAATAGAAGAAACCTGTGCTTGCTGCCTTCTTATTGCTGAGACGCAGTACCAGACACCCACACATGAAGGGAGGAGAGGTTTATTTTGGCTCATAGTTTGTAGGTCTATGGTCAGCTGGCTCCAAGGCAGGACAGTGTGGCAGCGGGGCATGGCAGATGAGGAACAGCTCATGGCATGGCAGTCAGGAAGTGATGACATCAGGGGAGGAGGGAGGGAGAGAGACCCTTCCATACTACGCCTCCTGTGACCTACCACTTCTAACCAGGCATTGCCCCGCAGTCAAGTTTAGTCAAAAACTCACCAGTGGACTAATCTGCACTACTGACTATTGCATCCACAAGCTCTAATCACCTATTCAAAACCCCATATCTGAGTATATAAGGCTTTGAGGGACACCGAAATATAAAACCTAACAAAACTGATCTTCTCTCCCAATCAATTCAAATTAGTTACTTAGTGAAACGATAATGAGCCCTTTACATAATAAAGAATCTTTGTCTTCATATCATATTTAAAGGTGAAAGACTAGATGCAAATCTAACTGTGTCAAATGATAGCAGTGCCCTACAACGGGACACTTTCGACTGGCTTTTTGACACTCTCCCTTCTCTGCGTCCTTTGGGTTTTGTACAATTATCTTCAGGAAGGTTTTCTTTATCCTCAGTCTATGTTCTGAGTTTGTCATGGGACAAAATCAGCAAAAGTTCTAGAGAAATGGGAAGAGACGTCTTGGCTTTTGTTTCCTTGTTTCCCTCCTTGGATAATCACTGAAAGCAAGCTGCATGAGGCACCACAGCTCCCTCTCACTCGGTCTTGGTACCTAGTTGCTCCCTGTGCCTTACAATTATCAGCTTGACATAAAAACATATACAGTAATAACAGATCTATTTATATATTTTCCAAATTCTATTGTTTCATAGAAGATATGCATTTTAATAAGTCCTTTGCATCACATAAAATCATCTAGTGTTTAGTGTAACTTCAATGGCATCACTGTTCTTATTCTTTCACATTTTTATTTGTTTCTGAGTAAAGCCAAGACCTCATGAACAATAACGCAATCATCCAAGGTCTTATTACCTTAGTTATACAGGTGGGCTAACTTGCGTGAAGAGATGGTGTGATTTTGCCAAAAAGAAAATAGAAGTGAGATTTGAAACAAATCTGGTTCATTTATACTCTGTACTGTCACCCTATACAGCTTCTTATTATAACATATGTGGTATAAGATTAACCAACTAGAAATATGGGGAAAAATGCTTGTTGTTTTCATCAGGGTTTGCAAGGGAAGCAATTCAGGCCACATAATTTATAGGGTTATTTTGTAATAGTTACTCAAAGAATCATATACAAAGAGAGTACAGAAAATCTGTCCACACACTAAATACCCAAAGAACCTAGCTGGGGGCCTGGATCCCTAGGCAATGTCCTGTGTGAGTCCAGCTGAAGACCTAGAGCCCATCACAATGCCGCCCCAAGTCTGACTGGAGGCGAAGAGCCCATGACAGTCTCATGCATGTCTGTTTCATAGATTTGTGCTGGGGTGACCCAAAGGACAGTGGTGGAAGCTAGAGTCAAGCCAAGGGATGAAGGATCTGTGCTAGCGGGCTGAGTGAGGGATAGGAACTGCAGCCAGGAAGCAACCCGCAAAGTGACCAGAGCTCCCCCAAAGTGAACTGTAGCCAACTTCAGTGACGACGAGGTCCTGAGCTCCTTTGATGATGAGAACAGCGGGGTTCAGCAGGAAAGCCAGCCTGATAAGCTCCTCCGGGAGAACCAACAGCCCCCTAACAGCACCTCTTCTTCTCCGGTTCTTTTTATTTCGCAGGCAACACTCCTCAGGTGGGCTTTGCGTACTCAGCACAATGCTGCTTCTGTCCCACTGGGTGTTACAAGTTGACCACGAATTTTCAAGCCACCACACTTAAAAACTAGAATCGATAAACAATAGACAGGTATAAACTAGTCAAGAAATATGCATTGTATCAAAAACACTTTAAAGAAATAAGTGAATGAAAAAGATTAGCAATTGTTAATTGAGAAACAAATTTTTATAAAAAGGATTCATTTATATCCAAGTTCTTTAATAAATTAGGACCAAAGCAATTTAGACTCACCGCAGCATATTTTCACCCTAAATTTGACAAATGATTCTTAAGTTCAATGTGTAAAATAAATAGACAAAAATTTACATCAAAAAAGAAAAAGTACCATCAAATACTTACCAGAGATTGAAAGATAATACAAAGGTGTTATAATTAAAGTATCGTAGACATGGAAGAAATAATAAAAAGAAATAGATCATATTATGTTTAAGTGCTTGATTAAAAATCTTTTAAATCTTCACTGTGTTTTCAACAAACTCTTCTTGGATCAAAATGTTCTTGGGTCAAAATATCTCATCAGACTAAAAACTAGTAAAATTGATTCTCTTATTTAAGAGTAGGAAGAATTTATTGAGAGAAAGAAAGCTTTTGTCTAAGAGGGACATTAAGGGTCCTGGAAAGGGGGTTGCCTCTGAATATTTTCTCATAGCACATACTAAAATAAAAAAATTTTACATGGATCTCAGGTTTAAATAAGAAATAAATAAATATATAAGTAAATAAATAAAATCAGATTATTAAAATGCTTTGTTAATGGGAAAGAATTTCTCTACTAATGAAATTACATTCAGAAATTGTAAACATTGTAAAATATTTACAAGCCAGAAGACACAAAACAATAATGTGTTTTACAAATACACTCAGTAAATAGTGAAAATATATATGGTAGACATAGGGCTAATTTTTATAACTTGCAAATGGTTTTTAAAAATCTGAATATGAACTTCTCAAAATAAAAGGTAAAATCTGTAATCAATTAAGAAAATTAGATTTAGCATACAATATCTAGGCTAAAAATAACTAAAAATGATATTTCTAATTGTATTACACTATCTCCTATATTCATAAGAAAATACACTAAAGTAAGCTAGCCCTTTCATAAATATCGGAAAATATAATGACGTTATGGCTTGGCAAGATGATAATGTATTATTCTTTTTTAAAACAAATGCAGTTCAAGTATCTTCAATTTTGAACTAAGCTTATATTAAAAGTGAGGAACTTATCTAAAAAGAGACATTCCTATGACTATGTAGTATGGATAAAAATAACAAGAATAGAAATAAATTGTCCATTAATAGCAAACCTTGTGTTCTTAACCATTGTATTTTATAATGTTTATATTTTTTTTCAGCAAGTTCTGTAACAGTGCTTCAAATTATTAACAGTTGCTCATACTGAGAGTATAAAAAGAGAAAATAATTGATTAAATGGAATGTGTATTTCATAGTTATAAAAAATTAAAATTAAAATGAATTGTTATCCAAATATTAAAATTATATAGAATAAAAAAGTAGAATTCAAGTATTTAAAATGTGTGTAAGGAAAACTATTTAAATTTTGTTTTTCAATCTACATTTTAATTTAATATGTAAGAGCTACAATGAATTCCCAAGTATAAACCTGTTTCACTGTGTGTTGATTTCCATGAACATTTACATTTATAAGCATAATTTTGTGCAAATAATTTTGGCTAAACCCCAAGCCCAGGAGAAGGACAGGAAGGACAAACGTGCTCCAGTATTTATCGACCTTTACAAGAGCTGAGCCAGCATCAGGTGAGCTGGGATTTGGATGTTCCTAAGCACGTTTGAAATACAGAATTGAACCAGGGTTGTGAGGGTTCATTAAGCTGGTTTCAGACAGCTGCCTTAGCAACAGGAATCCTTTTGTCACTCATATTTTTCACATTTCAGCCTTATTCTTCTCCCAGCTCTTCCATGGAACTTGTCTGGAATTTAAAATTTGGGACTAATAAAGCTGATTTTATTTTCTAATCTTCTGTCTCACAACTTTAGAACAAGAAACTGCAATTAAAGGAGTCATTTCTCAGGACTTTCCAAGTGCTGTACTAAAGATTTGATATCAGTTCTTTTTTTTCCTCTCTTAAGTAAGAGTTTAGTAATATTTCAACATCCAGATGTAATATTGCTTGTTTATTTTTTCTTCGATTTTGAAAAAAATTATAAATCCCTTCTTAGAATAGCAGTAGTGCAACCAGTAAAGTATTTAATATGAAGTTCACTAGGGTTATGAGCAGCTGTAACGACTATTATTTTAAATATTCTGAAGAATTTGACATTAAGTACAGTGAACTAAATAGTATCAACAAAAAAACTATTATAAAGACATGCTTATTGTTTTACTTTCTATTTTACTTCAGTTCTATCTATGCCTTGTCAATCACATTTCTCAATAATAATCCTCATTTCTGCCTGCATTTTTATTTTATGGAAATGTATTAGAATAATATTTCATAACAGAATAATAGGAGAATAATAATAGGTAATGCACTGCATTTTGTTATCTTTAGTGTAGTTAGTCAGAGTATAAGATATGGGCATTAAATAAATTCTCCAGTGGATATTAGCACAAAACTTCCTTCTCAATGAATGAAGAGACATTAATAGTATAATTAACTTCCATTTTTTCCTTCTTCCTTTTCCCTTTCCCCTATCCTAGTTCCTTTTGCTTTTGAATAATTTCTTATCATTTCACAATATCTATTTTACATTTAAGATCTTGTTAACTCTTTCAGGTTCTTACACCAGGGAGACAATACGTTTACACATGTGAGCCTCATTCATTTCACTTATGAGTATGTTCTGAAATTGCATCTATTTACCTATAAAAGCCTGTAGTTTATTCTTCTTTATGGCTGAGTAGTACTCCATTGTATAAAAAGACCACAACTTTTTTAGCTGTTCTTCAGTTAATGAGCATTTGGGTTGTTTCCAAGATTTAGCTATTACAAACTGTGCTACTATAAAACCTATATTTGTCTATCTGAGTAACCAATTTGAAGATAAGAATATGTAATACAACAACCTTTGTTAATTTCCTATTACCTTGTGTGAAATTCTGTATTGCTTTTATTGATTTTGTGTTGTTTTGTAAATGTCTGTATGTTTTTAATAAGTTTTCATTCTTTTATTATTAAAATTAAAAAATGGTTTCACATGGGTCACTGTGATTTAATTTTTCTGGGAAGACACCAAGAGGAGACTAGCTGAGTTGAATGGGACTTCTATTCCTAGATCTTTCAGGAATCTTCATACTGATTTCCACAGTGATTGCACCAGTCTACACTCCCACCAACAGTGGAGAAGGGCTCCTTTTCCCCACAGCCCTTCCAGCATATTTTATTGGCTGATTTCTTGATGATAGCCATTCTTTCTGAAGTGAGAAGTAATCCCAGTGTTGTTTTAATTTGAATCTCTTGGACGACTGATGACATTGAACATTTTTTCATATATTGGTTTGCCATTTGTATTTCTACTTCAGAGAACTGTGTATTCATCTCACATACCCATTTTCAGATTGGGTCTTTAAATTTGGAGGACATGATTTTTTTCAATTCTTTATATGTTCTATTTATACATCCTTTTGAGGGACAAATGGCTAAAATGTTTTCCCACTCTGTGGGTTGTGTTTTCACTCTGTTGTTGATTTCTTTTGATTAGCAAAAACTGTTTAATAAGATGAGATCCCAGCTGTCTGCTTTTCTTACGTGTGTTGTTGAGCTACTCCAAACTGGATCATTTATTACTCCTTTTTTTTAATTTTTAGAGATAAAAAATGAAAACATATAAATAAACAAACTGACATAAACAAAACAGTCACTTCTAGATAGAAGTCCTTTGTCTGAGGGAAAGTTGGATAAAATTTTTTCCCAATTTGTGGGTTTTCTTTTACTCTGTCAGTGATTTCTCTAGATATGCAAAAACTTTTCAATAAGATGAGATCCCGGTTGTCTATTCTTTGAAGTATTTCCTGTGCATTTTGGTTTATGTTCATGAAATCTTTGCCTACCCCTATATCTTCAAGATTTTTAGCTACTCTCTCTTTCAGTAGATTAAATGTTTTTGTTCTAATATTAAGATCTGTGATCCATGTTGACTTGAGTTTGGCACATGGTGATAAACATGTGTCTAGATTCAGGTTTTGACATGTGGTGAGCCAGTTTTTGTAGCATCATTTACTAAAGAGGCTATCTTTCTTCCAGTGAACTTGTTTGGTCCATGTGTCAAAAATAAGTCAGGGATTATGATGCCACCTGACTTGTCTTTGTTGCCCAGGATTACGTTTGCTATTCTGGGTCTCTTCTGGCTCCAGATGAATTTTAGGAAAGTTTTCTGTAGATTTGTGAGGTATATTAATGGTATTTTAATTAGGATTGCATTGAATCTGTACAACAATTTTGGGAGTATGGCCATTTTCACAATGTTGGTTCTTCCAATCCATGAGCAAGGAATATCTTTCCATTTTCTGAAATCTTCTTCAATTTCCTTTTTCAGAGTACAGTAGTTTTCACTGTAAAGATCTTTCACTTCTTTTGTTAGATTGATTTTTAAGTATTTCAATTTTTGGTTGCTATTGTGAAAGGTATACTTCCCTTAGTTTCTCTTTCAATGTGTTTGTTGTTTTTTGTATAAAGATGCTATTGATTTTTGAGTATTGACTTCATATCCAGCTATGCTACTGAGTTTGCTGATTAATTCTAGGAGTCTTTTGGTGGAGTTTTTGGGGTCTTCAATGTAGAGTATCACGTCCTCTGTGAATAATAATAATTTCACTTCTTCCTTTCCTATCCTTATTCCTTTTATGTCTCTCTCTTGTCTAATTGCTTGGGCTAATGTTTCTAGAACTATGTTGAATAGGAGTGGTGATGGTGGGCATCCTTGTCTTGTTCCTGATTTTAAAGTGAAAGTTTTTGGGGCTGGGGATTTAGCTCAGCGGCAAAGCGCCTGCCTGGCAAGCGCAAGGTTGTGAGTTCAGTTCCTGGTACCGGAGAAAAACCAAACAAAACAAAACAACAACAAAAAAAAAAGTGAAAGTTTTCAATTTATGTCCACTTAATATAATGTTGACTGTTGGTTCATTGTAGACGACTTTGATTAGATTGAGGTAAAGACCATCTATCCCTATTTTCTGCAGGGTTTTTATCATGAATGTATGCTGGACTTTTTCAAAAGTTTTTGCTGCATCTATTGAGATGATCATGTGGTTTTTGTCTTTGGCTCTATTGATGTGGTGTATTACATTAATTGATTTGCATATACTGAGCCATCCCTGCATCCTTAGGGTGAATCCCATTTGGTCATGGTGTATAATCTTCTTGATTAGCTGCATTCTATTTGCTAATATTTTATTGAGTATCTTTGCATCTATATTCATTAGTGAGATTGGTCTATAATTCTCTTTTTTGGTTGGGTCTTTCTCTGGTTTTGGTATCAGTATATTAGCTGCCCCCAGAAATGTTTTGGGAAGAATTGCTTCCTTTTCAATTTCTTTGAAGAGTTTGAGAAGAATTGGCATTAAATTTTCCCTGATTTCTTGTAGAATTCAGCTGTGAGTCCATCAGGACTTGGGCTTTTTCTTTGTTGATAGGTTTTAATCACATTTTCAATTTCAATAATTGATAGTAGATTATTCAGGATTTTTATTTCTTCTTGATTCAACTTTGGTAATTCATACTTATCTAGGGATTTGTCCATTTCTTCTGTATTTTCCATACTATAGGAGTAAAGATTTTCAAAGTAGGTATTGATGATTTGAATTTCTATAGCATCTGTAGTGATTTCACCCTTTTCATTTCTTATTGCATGAATCTGAGTCTTTTTTTCCTTTTTTTGATAAGGTTGTCTAAGGGTTTATCAATTTTATTTATTTTTTCAAAGAACTAACTCTTTGATTCATTAATTCTTTTTAGTGTTTTCTTTGTCTCAATTGCATTAATTTCCACCCTCATCTTTATAATTTCCTCCCTTTTTTGGGCTTTGGGCTTGACTTGTTCTTTTTCTAAAAGTTTGAGGTGGAACATTAGGCTATTTATTTGTTCTTGTTCTATTTTCCTCATGTGTGAGCTCACCACTGTAAACTTCCCTCTGAGGACTGCTTTCAGTGCATCCCACAGATTCCAGTAGGTTGTATTTGCATTTTCATTTGTTTGTAGGTACTGTTTAGTTTCTTCTTTAATTTCATTTGTGATCCATTTGTTGATCAGGAGGCTGGTATTTAAAATCAATGTGTTTATGGAGTTTTTGTGTTTCCTTTTGTCATTAATTTCCAATTTCATTGCACTATGGTCAGATAATATGCATGGGATAACTTCAATTCCTTTGCATTTTGTTAAGTACTTTCTATGGGCTAGTACATGGTCTATTTTAGAGAATGTCCCATGTGCTGCTGAGAAGAATGTGTATTCTGATGTTGTGGGGTGGATCACTCTGTAAACATCTAGTTAGTCCATTTGTTCATAAGTTTTGTTCAATTCTGTTATTTCCTTGTTAATCTTTTGTCCAGTTGATCTATCTCTTTCTGCCAATGGAGTGTTAAGTTCCCCCATTACAATACTGTCATTAGTTATTTACTTTTTCATGTCTATTAATGTTTGTCAAATATTTGGGTGCCCCCATGTTGGGTGCATACATATTATGATTGTTACCTCTTCCTCATGAAGTTTTCCCCTAACCAGTATGCAGTAATCTTCTTTATCTTTTTTGATTGTTCTTGGTTTGAAGTTCACATTGCCTGCAGTCAGAATAGCTACCCCTGCTTTTTTGAGTTCCTGCCACATGGAGAATTGTTTTCCAACTTTTGACTTTCAGTCTATGGATTTCCTTTTGAGTTAAATGTGTTTCTTGTACACAGGATATTGTTGGATTTTGTTTCTTAATCTGCTCTGCCAGTCTGTTTCTTTTGATTGGTGAATTGAGGCCATTTACATTAATGGTTATAACTATTATGGGTTGGCTTGTCTTTATCATGTTATTGACTTGATGTTTGTTTCCTACTTTTACTGTCTGTTTAATTGCTTTCCCTGATAGGTGGTTCCTTTCTATTGTTTTTCGTGAATTTGAGGTCAATTTTACCTCTTTCTAGGATATCTTTCAGTACTCTTTGTAGGGTGTCTTTGGTGCTCATGAAGTTCTTACATTGTTCTTTGTCATGGAAGTATTTTATTTCTCCACTGAAATTGAAGGGTAGGGGCTGGAGATTTAGCTCAGTGGCAAAGTGCCTGCCTGGCAAGCGCAAGGTCATGAGTTCGGTTCCCAGTACTGGAGAAAAACCAAAAAAAGCAAAATACAAAACAAAAAAAAAAGAAATTAAAGGGTAGTTTTCCGGGATATAATAGTCTGGGTTGGAAGTTGTTTTGTTTCAGGACCTGGAATACTTCACTCCAAGCTCTTCTTGATTTGATGGTTTATGTTGAGAAATCTGCTGTGATTCTGATAAGCTTTCCTTTATAGATGGTCTGTTTCTTTTCTCTAACAGCTTTTAATATTCTATCCTTATGCTGGATTTCTAGGATCTTGATTTATTATATGTCTGGCTATAGATTTATTTTGGTTATGGCTTGTTGGAGTTCTATATGACTCATTACTGTATGGCAGATTTTTTTCCATGCTTGGGAAATTTTCTGCTCTTACTTCTGCAAATAGTCTTCTTATGTCATTTGTGTTGATTCCTGCTGTTTTGTTTATGCCTATCTGTCTTACATTGTTTCTTTTGCATCCTCTTACAGCTGTTGAATTGTTATTTCCTGGTTCCTTGTAATTTTTAAGAGCCTTTTCTTTTCATGATTATTAGCTGCAATGCTGTCTTCAAGATCTGAAATTCTATCTTTGGCTTCATTCAAGCAGTTCTTCCAGCTTTCAATGGAGGTTTTCATTTCCTTCATATCTGTATGAATCTGTTTCATGCATGTTAGCTCTTTCTTATATTTTTCAGTTAATTTTTTTTAATTTTTCTGTACTACTCCATTTTTTTATATATGACCTCTTTAGATGTGCTAAGCAATTCTTTCATTACTGTTGTAATCTCATTTTTTGCCTGAGAGATTTTTCTGATCTGATTTCTTCTATGACATTATGGACTCGTTTCTTTACTTCAGTTGCTATCATTTCAGAGATTTCAGGTGTGTGACTACTCCCTTTAACTAAATTAGTCTTTGGAAATTTTAAGCAGAAGAAGTTCTTTTTAACCTTCTACATTTTGTGACACCTCATAGAATTTAAGAGTTGACCACTCCTTCATATTTTTAAACTCACTCTTCCTTTGGATGCTACTGCTTCCTTTTTTATTTTTGCTATTCACTCTCACATTTGCAGAATAAGCATAATCTATACAACCTCTGTGCATTGGATTCTTCATTCTTTTCATTTCTAACTCTCAGATTGACTCTTCCAAGCTCAAACTCAGAAATACAATTTTTACATATAAGTCAAGGATTTTCAGTTTTATCTTATGTTGAACATCTTTTGTTAAACTTCAGATTTATGTTCTTTAAAGTGCAGCTTGTCAGTCTCCCAAATATTCCTAAGTTAACACATCAAAACTGAAATCATGTTCTGCTCCCATTCTTCTCCAGAGCAGAGTCTCACTGATTTTTTGTTTTGTTTTGCTTTGTTTTCTTTGTCATAATGAGTGCAACATGTGCTCCTAGATAAACCAAATCCCAGGGTATTATTCCTGACGCTTTCTCTTCACCCACCCATATTAAATGTCTAATAGTGTCCTGTTCATTTTATCTTCAAGTTATATACTGATTTGATCTATTTTTTCTCCAATTGTTAATACTAAATCCAAACCAGTTATAGTTATAAGTGAAATATTTCAACAGCTTTTAAACCAAGTCTTTGCTTCTGATCTAGCATTTCAAATATTCTTCTCACTTAAATATACAGAGACGTCTCCAGTTTTCCAGAGTTGCTGCTTACTGCTCTCTGTATTGTGTTATGAACAAGTTCAGTAGGGTTCCTTGTTTAGATAGTCTGCATTCTTTATATGGAAATTTTACCAAATTTTGAGCTGATGAAAGTAAAATTTTTTGAAAATCAACCTCTTATTTCAGTTTACACCCTTTGGGCTAGTAGTATAATGCTAATCATTCCATGAGCTCTAGTTCAACACCATCCAGTGACTTCTCCCTTTTTCTTAAGGATCAGCTATAACACAGTCAGACTAGAAAGCCTTTCAAAACGCATACCTTTTTCTCTTTATATTTTGTTTTCCCTAAATTTTTATTATCTAGTTCAGTGATATTTTCTTGCACACATTTTGTGAATTATTATGTGCTCCTCTGCAGCAACGTATTTTCTCCTTTTATTTCTATTCTTAAAAACATTTTATTTCCATTGTGCCTGCATCTGGTAAAGGTCTAATACACACATATATATATATATATATTTGT
>NW_004955404.1:48988938-48990680 GCF_000276665.1 Chinchilla lanigera | reverse complement strand
TATTTTGGTTTTTCTCCAGTATCGGGAACCGAACTCATGACCTTGCGCTTGCCAAGCAGGCGCTTTTGCCGCTGAGCTAAATCCCCAGCCCCTCATTACCTTTTTTAGATTCAGATAATTAGTAGTAATGTTTTGCATTTAGGCAAAGAACAAAAAATGATAGAATAAATTAATCCAAAGATTCTTAAAAAGTTAAGAAATGCATTTGAGCCAAAGGTTCTTCATTAATCTAAAATGTTTGTTTGTTTTGGAAGGGATGTGCACCATGTGAGGAGGATAGGGACTTTCATAGTAAAAGATATGAATGATAAAGGAGATTAACAAAATCTTAGTTCAATGTAATAATTTCAAACATATTTACATTTTAATTTAAAAAAGCAAGAATAATGTTTGTAAACTAAATTTTTCTACATATAAATTTTAAATAGAAAGAATTCATGTGTTAGAACCACGGACTAAGACTGTCAGTAATTTAGAATAGTCATTATATTACATTTAAAAATAAATAGGTAGCCCCTTACTTACTTCTTCAAAATGAATAGAATTTATAGTAGCAGGACTTAGTAATAAGGTCATAACAGTTTTTCTTTAGAATCAACCTAAAAATAATTGAGCCAACCTTTAAAACTGAATAAAGTGATAGTTGCTTTAAACAGGTGAATAGGCAACTTTGGTGAACAAAGAAATTATATATAGCTGCCCTGGGGCTGAGAAGTAGTCCTTGGGCCTACTGGAATATAAATCCACAACATTAGATAATACAAAGACAAAAAGTTTCTTAAAGGTTATAAAATTGTAGAAAGTTGAAGGTTACATTCATCCTAAAAGCTATTCATGTATGGCCAGCAATGTTATTACAGAAGATACAGCAATAAGCAGAGGAAGAGAACCAGTTAACTGTCAGCTTTTGACTTTTTTGTCATGTCAAAAACCTGTGTATAAATAAGCAAGAAAAAGTTACTTGTTCTAAACTACCAATTATATAAATAGCAGATCCAGATATCATGTAACTGTTTATTTGCCCATGAAATCAAAGTACTTGAATGTTATCTACAACCTGTCATAAATACATGTCACTCCTGTACAGGAATTAATACATTTTGGAGATACCTTATGTACATTACAGACCATATATATGATCATCATCCCATGAAAAATTTTATTAAAAATTAATCAAATAAAAGTTTTATAACTAGTACAGAAGACTGGCTAGTACAACAAATTAACAGAACTTAGTACACATTCCTTTTAAGGGCTATCAAGTGAAGTAAATGTAAAGGTAGAGGGGAATTATTGAAGGGCTGTGTTTAGAGTTCTGGTTGGAAATATATAGCTATATGGACCCTAATTTTTCTTTAGAGTATTAACAAAGTTTTATGAACCTAAAACAGGTTATCCCATAAAATGGAATATTACATCCATAAGCAACAAGCTTCTTTTTCTATGATCCCCACTCTAAACTCACATCCTTTCAGGTAGCTTAGTAAATGCTCAAAGTGTCATAACAAAACAAAGAATATGCCTTCAAAAATAAAGAGGAGGGCTGGGGATTTAGCTCAGCGGCAAAGCGCCTGCCTGGCAAGCGCAAGGTCGTGAGTTCGGTTCCCGGTACCGGAGAAAAACCAAAAAAAATAATAATAATAATAAAAAAAAAAAAAAAGAAGGAAAGGAAGCCAGGTACGCTGCTCATGCCTATAATCCCAGAAATCTGGGAGACAGGAAGACTACAAAGTCAAGCACGC